>NC_079431.1:12405063-12420063 GCF_026213295.1 Gadus chalcogrammus
TGTATGAGCTGATGCTAGGTAACGATGGACTGGAGAAGTATACAGATCAGATACTTTTTAAGCGTGCCATCCAAATGCCCAGAAAGTTGTAGACTTCAGTAATATATATCTGATTATATGCCTTGTGAAAGGTTTGTGGAGCGAACTTCTGCCCCAACCTTGGTCTCATCAGATGATATTAATCATGCGAAATTGAGGTCCATTAAGCGCTATTAGGCAGAGTAAGTAGAGAAATAGGAAACGAGCAGAAAAGGTCTTATAAACCCAAATGGGCAGAGGCCTACATTGATGCGGCTGACTGCTAACCACAGGGAACATTAATCAGGTGTCATGTTAATGGCTGGGATGCTAGGGAATGGGGAGGGGTGTAACAGTGGTGAGACCCCTAAAGTTGTTTGTCTGTGCTGACATCTAGAGGCTGTTGGTGGCACTGAATTTTTCCCTATAATGTCTGAAAAACTGCAGAGAAAAAATATTTTGTCTAAGTATTTCATGTCTAAAGCCAGATATTAAAGAACAAAGCGAAAACTAACCCTCTCCCTTTTTGAGATTCTAAATCTCAAATGTAAATAAAATAAAATTTGATCTTATGTAATGTAGAGTTTATGTATCGAACCTTCTGCCGCTGGTTCTCCTCCTCCTCTTCTGCTCTCCTCCTTCTGTCCAGCTCCATCTTTTTCATCTTGAAACCAGATGGAACATGTCACTATTTTCCTACTTCTGCATTAAACATCTAATATATCAATTCTATCAAAGTCCTGTAACATTTCAGTCCCAACCAATGTGGTCTGTAAATCATTTGAATATGTATTTAGTGTTTGTGTCTGTGGTAGGTGCTTGTTTTGTGTTGGGTACCCTTTTCTGTATTCTGGACTGGTCTAACTGCGTCTGCTGCCTTCGCCTTGCCTCGGCCAGCGACACCCCCCCACCTGGTTACAGACACACAGCGTCATGACTCATGTTCAACACACATTATTCATTTCACAGTAGATGCCAGCCGAACACGGGTGCAAAAGTTACACTCGACGAGTCTACTCCCATAAAGGCTCCCCTAGAAACTATCTGGTGCCCCCTAGTGGGCCTTGACCCCACCTGTTTCTGAGAACCACTGCCGTTTTTATCCAAGGCATTTAGTGAATTCTGATGCATGACATTATGGAGCAGGGAGGGGTCCGGACATGCTCAAGGAGGCCTATAGGTGGTTGAGGATGTGGAGGGAACCCAGTAGGCCTACCTTGGTGCCATAATTCGACACCAGAAACTGCAAGGGACAGGGTTTTGTTTCCTGGTTCACTGAGGAGATAATCCATCAAATACAAATTTATGTTAATGAAGGTTTCAGAAGCGGTAGATAGATGAATAGATGTATTTTTTTTTTTGCAGTAGCCAGTCTACATGATGTTGACTTTAAACCTTACAGACACTTTTGGTTTACGACTGCTGGCCCAGGTTGTATCCGCTAGATACGCATTCCGCCACCCACCATCACCATGACAGATCGAAAGAAATAAGAAGCAAAAGAGATGGAAACGCCCAGGCTCACTCAGCTTCCAGCCTGTCTGCCATCAGACTTTGGACACAAATCTTAAGTCTGATTTGTGAGATGAACCACTAACCACTTTCACTAGCTTGCCTTCCTTCAGAGTAAAGATTTGTGCACACTGCCCCAAAAAACACTGGGGTGTGGACGTTGGATGGAAGTCTTTTGGGTGCAAACATGTCAAGTGAGATGAAACCCACCAGTCCCACAGTGAGATAAAACCAACCAATCCTATTTTACCCCCTCCCACATGAAGTCATCTTGCCTAGCAATTCTGGGGGCTCGTCGATGGTGACCGGCTTTAGAGACTCCCTATACTTCTGAAAGTCCGCCTCTTCCTTCTGAGCCACTGGAGCAAAGGAAGCAACAGACACACACATGTTAGGATACACAAATATATGCAGAAGACTGATCTGTCGGGAGAAAGGTGAAGGTTGATAAGATGTTGGATGGGTGGACGGATTGATGGAGAAAAGACGTAGGCCTACTGTTTTGTAGCTGACGCCGTCTGGTCTCGTTTGGGGCCACCCTGGTGAATCCCGTAAATCTGGGACAGAAAAGTGTTGAGACAGGGAGGTGTTACTAACAACCGTGTTAGATTCTAAAGTTGTCTACAGGTAAAACATGGGATCATGCATGGAAAGCATACACGGCCTAAAAACCATGAATTACATTTATTTTCATAAATAATAATATTTATTATTATTTTTCCTTCCATTATTTTTCTTACTCATGCTATTCATAATCATATCTCGTGTATTTATTTACTCACACAACACTAATACGCACTGCGCATGTGCACTCTCATTTTCGACAAAACGAAAGTGATCCCAAACGTCCCTATTATTTGGTTAGATTCAGTTTCAAATCGTTTAAATCCGGTATTATAATGTTATATGTATCTTCACTGCACTAATAACAACGTCCCTCAGTACATATACTTTAAAAATAACTTGCATAATGCATAAAGCACAGTTGCCACTTCTGTATTATATATAGGAAGGATCTAATACCAATCATGTACTATATTCGAGACTCTATATGTGTATATATGCATATATAAATGCATTTTACTTACGTTTCAGTATCTCGTGCATTTCCACTTCCATTATCAGGTGAGACTACATCGTTTGCGTTATTCTGACGGTTGACAGCTCCATTGTCAGGGTTTCCCCTACCGTTCAAGTTGTTTTGATAGTTTGGATCTGAATCCATTGATCCACGGAGAGACCGACACGTTTAACGGAAATAGTTAAATAGGAATGATAGAAGAAGACTTAATTTCAACTCACTATTCTGCCATGGACCATGAATAGTCCCCACACCTTCAGTGATCTCGTAAACAAGGGTACATGATGTGGAAGCCAAACCCTAAGGTTCAAGGTTTAAAGTGCTGCCATCTAGTGGAAATAAGATATATGCAAAGCAGGGACAAAGAATTCAAAGTTTATTTTACATTTAAAAATAGCCTCAACTCGAGGCTTCGTACTACGGAAGAGGATAAGGGCCATACATAAGAAAAAAAGATAGTTCTGACTTTAATCTCAGAATTCTGAGAATAAAGTCAGAACTTAATTATTTTTTTATGTGTGGCCCTAATCCTCTTCCGTATTGGCCAGTACACACAATCCTTATGTCACTGGACAAAAGTCATACTTTCTATAAATGTATCCTGATATGGACCCCCCCTCCTACTCTTCCCAACTATTGGTCCAATAATGTTGACACCTTATGGGGGCTACTTCGGGTGCCCTTTCATCCAGTTCATCAACCGCTCTCTTTGGTGTAATACCAGATACTGTGGTCAGGCCAAGAATTAGAGCTGACCCTATGACTTTCCGGAGCCTAGTGGCTAGACGACTGAACTTTGTTAAAGGTCATCATCTCCTCTGTCACGTGAGGCTTGGATTAGAGAAGTTCTTCACTCTAGTAAAGTACAAAATATCAAATCCACAGTGCAGTAGGTCTATGGTTAGTTTCTCTAAATATGGCAGCCCCTCTTTGGTCATATAGGGATATGTGCAGTTCCAGGTGGTGCCTCCATACAAAAGATGTTCCTTATTCTAGTAAATTATAAACAATCAAATTTGTTCAAAACACGTCAGCCACTCTTTGACCCCTTAGAGTACAGTTCCTGGGGGAAACATTAACATTAGCAGTACATATCTATTGGAATAATTAAGTATTTATTTATAAAGAATAGGTTTCTGTGGGGAGGTATATATATATATATATATATATATATATATAAGATATACATTTTGTATATTTATTTGAGTCTTTTTTTGCTAGATACATGTTGTGTATAGTCCTCTCTTCTTTGTATGTGCATTGACAAAAAAAAAAAAAGTTTCAGGAACTACTGATACAATTGTGAAAAAACTCCAATAGTAAACAATTTTTTTAATTATTACAATAAAAAATAAATTTCTGGATTAACCAGCTGCTCATGATCGTCAATACAAGGAAAGAGCAAATCAAAAAAGAGAAAACCTATTAATTTTTTATTATTTATTATCCAACAAGCCCCATGTGAGGGCGACACAGTCAGACAGATTAGCAGTCCAACGGATGAAGACAGATAAATGAGTTACATACTAGTAACGTACAACGAAAAGAACAGTTAAAATCTCCCTCTTAGTACACTCCATGTGCAACTAATCCTACCAGATATATCGTCAATGGCTACCGTACATAAAGCTCTATAGACGGCCAAAGAGGACAATTGATTTCATCATGAGACCCCTCAAGGTACTGCGCATTTCATAAACCTCAGATAGACTCATGTACTACGATGATGATGATGATGATGATGATGAAGATTGATGATGACAAGGTGCAAAAGTAGTTAGTGACATTGCCTCATGGAAAGGTCTTATAGGACGATTCTGTTACTAAAATAAACCAGAACAAGCCATTAGTGCACTAAATGGTAGGGCTATGCAAGGCAAATTTCACTAGATAAGGTGACGCGACAGTGGTAAGGCAAAACAAATTGGTGGGGACGGAGTTGGGGGTTGGAGGGGTGACACCCCACTCGCTATCTGGTGGTACCGGACTAACACTCAAATGCATTTCGGAACATTTGTGTTTCAAGGTCTTGGATGGAGCTCATAGGAATGCATGGATGGCAGACACAGTAGCTCCAGTGCTACTCCTCCTCCTCCTCCTCATGCACCTCCCTCATGAGAAGGATGGCCTGCCAGGAAAGTCTTCCAGGCGAGCACGGCAGTATGCCTTCACCTTGAGTCGGAAGAGGGGGCACTGTGGATATCACCATGTGTTTATTGGGAACACCTGTCTTGGCGTGTGTGCTTGTTGTGATTATGTGTGTTTGTGTGTGTGCGTGTCTGTCTACATTATGTTTTGTGGGAGATTGTATCAGGGTTCTGATACTACGGACGATGGCAGTGGTGGAGCTCACAGCTTGGGCTGGTTGGCCAGCTTCATCTTCAGGTTCTCAGCAATCTTGTCCAGGAACTCAAAGGTGTTGAGGTAGTCTGCACGCGTCACACTGGAGACGGGAGATGTGGGAAATAGGGCAGGAGACGGAGATAAGACAGACGGGTGTTTTGGGGGGGATGAGAACATTAAATTAGACGATTCTATCACAAAACAGGTGAAACAAAAACTGAAATCAGTGAATGATTTTTTACAAAGACCACACACTACAAAACCAATGAAAGCCAAAGGCACAGGGTGTGTGAACTTCGGTTCAAATTGGCAACGTCATATCAAGTCACATGATCTTAGTGGAGCAAACCCATGGCACCGTGGACGAAGCGGCGCAGTGTTTTTCTGCTTGATTCGTAAATGACTCAAGTCTCTATTGAAGGCGTCGCTGGGCTCACCCTGAGAGTCCTTTGATGCAGATGGCGAGGTCCTTGGTCATGAAGCCCGCCTCGATGGTCTCGATGCAGACGGCCTCCAGGGACTCGGAGAACACCCGGAGCTCCACGTTGCTGTCAAGCTTGGCCCTGTGGAGCAGCCCCCGCGTCCACGCAAAGATGGAGGCTGGAAGGCCACACACACACACACACACACACACACACACACACACACACACACACACACACACACACACACACACACACACACACACACACACACACACACACACACACACACACACACACACACACACACGGTATCAGAAACATATTACGTTTTTTTGGATCAGAGCCTTGTGGGATTTAAATCGTTGAACTATAAAAGGGACTCTTGGGCCATAAAACCCATTTTTATTTTATGTTTCTATCTTGAGCCTGGGCCATTAACTATTTCCCTCGGGATCAATAGAGAAAGAGTAAATTAAAGCCATATGACTTGGTCATGGTTCAAACGATCTGCGGCATGCTTCATTGTTTTTCTACAACCTAAGCGAAGAGCTTGGCTTGTCGGCAACCATTCCTGCCATCATAAGAATAGGGTAATTAGACCAGGGGTTTATGTGATTTGTCCTTTTGTTGTCACTTGGTCCTTATATACAGTTCAGGTGCTGTCGCTCTTTCTGTGCCTTGTGTCCTTCGATTGAAGGTATCCTTGTTTTAATACTTGTATCTGGTTTTAAGCTGCCTTTCGAGGGACTCTGGCTTACAATTAGCCTCTTTTGCTGGCCGGGATGTTTGCCCGTAATGTAATCAATGTGCACCGTCCTGGTCAAATTAAATAAAAACCAAATCCTCCAAGCGTCCTCAGTTAGCCCATGTTTTGGCTTGCCCCCTGGTGCTCCCTTACCGATGGGGTTGGTGGAGGTCTCCTTGCCCTGCTGGTGCTGCCTGTAGTGGCGGGTCACCGTGCCGTGGGCCGCTTCAGATTCTACCGTCTTCCCATCCGGACAGAGCAACACGCTGGTCATCATGCCTAGCGAGCCGTAGCCTGGAGAGACACACACACACATTGGAACAAAAGTATTGAAGTACACAGAATCGGTTATACAGCAGATTAATATTAGAAGATGCAAACAAATTTAATAATGGTAGTCGGTAGTATGTACAAGTAATACAGTACAAACATTGCACATAAAACTAATCCCTGGCGCGCGCGCACACACACACACACACACACACACACACACACACACACACACACACACACACACACACACACACACACACACACACACACACACACACACACACACACACACACACACACACACACACACACACACACACACACACACACACACACACACACACACACACGTTCTGAATTCAAGCATGTTGCATTCATGTGTTTTTTGGTTCAAAGCTTCAAATATCTATATTTGATACCTAGGGTCACCGGTACGTAATGTGAGCCTATTACCACAATGGAACAGACCTCGGAGGAACAGAATGTTCCGAATTTTGTATCATTATCATTATCTATAATTCAATTGGTTCCAAATCCGACTGGTTCTGGCAGCAGGCATGCCACCGCTTCAGGTTGGCTCTTGAACCGGCTCGTCCAGCGATGACATCACATGGCGCGCTTATCCCTGTGCCTACCTTGGGCCACGGAGTCCGACTGCACGTCTCCGTCGTAGTTCTTGCAGGCCCAGATGAAGCCGCCGTCGGACTTCATGCACTGGGCCACCATGTCGTCGATGAGCCGGTGCTCGTACCAGATCCCCTTGGCCTCAAACTGGGCGCGGTACTCTCTGAAAACCAACCCAGCTCACGGTTTAGCAGGTGCGTCTGATTGTCCCCGTTTTTGTGTCTGATTGACTGTGTGTGTGAGCGTGTGTCTGATTATCCTTGTCTGATTATCTGTGTCTGATTGTCTGTGTGTGCGTGTCTGTGTCTGATTGTCTGTGTGCGTTTCTGTGTCTGATTGTTCATGTGTGTGTGTGTCTGATTGTCTGTCTAAGAAAGTTTGGTCGTGGGGAGGATACCGTCAAAGGTTTGAAGCATGACTAGCCAAAAGTTCCGTTTGCAGGAGTGCGCGTTTCCCGTACTTTTCGTAGATCTCCTGGAAGATGTCTTTGAAGCGCCCGTCGTATTTCTTCAGGATGGTGTTCTTGGTGCTCAGGTAGAGCGGCCAGCCTTTGGTGATGCCCATCTGGAAGGAGCTGTGTGCAAAGTCCTTGATGGAACTGTCAGTGTTGTACATCCCCAGGGCCACCCCACCGGATTCTGGAGGCAGAGACAGAGAGACTTAAAGGTGCTGTAGGGGTAACATATATAGAAGAGGAGCAGAAGAGAGCCAGATTAAACAACCCCCAGAAAATGGCCCATCCCTGTCCGCTCCCTCCCTACCCATGCAGTTTATCCTCAATTTAGAAGTGTTGCAGGCAAGCCGGACTCCCCGAACACTTCGGGGAAGCGATTGTCTGATTGGTCAGAAATGATCCGGGAGCTGCTTCAATTGTCATGTGCAGTGCACTTCAAATAGCGAACTATAGTCTGTTGTCCCAACGTTTTAAAAAAGGTAAACTAAGGCAACACTCCTAGAACACTAATCCCAACTAATCCAAAATGCATGCAGCGTGGTTGGGGCTTGAAGATACAGCACGTTATCACATGCAGACACATTCCATTACCCATTTAAAGTCTACTTAAGGCAAACTGAGCTCACTGTGAGGGCCCCTTGGAATGGCCAGAGTGAACTGGTCATTTCAAGTGAATAAAATAATATTAACAGTACATGTAAATTTGCTTGTATTGTATCAATCAATTACTGTTCATGACATACATATTGATTGCCATCGCCATTCAATTAAGATCAACATACACAGGTTTTCTGTCTGCATGAGTCAATGGCTTTACTTATTCTCCTGGGTCCAGCTGAGCACTCACTCGTCAGTGAAACCTAATGCTACCTGACAAGGGGTAGGTTGACACACAAAGGTACACCAACACCAAGCATTTGGGCTCTTACCCTTAAACTCGTACACAACGTACTTGACCGGCTCTCCCTTCGCTGGTGTGTAGGTCATCTCCACTTTCCCTGGCCCTGGCACCACAAAGTCTGTGGCCTTGTACTGTAAGACAAAAATTAAAACATTTAAATTGAGTTAAATTGACTACATGAAGAACGGTAGCCTCTCCCTCCTTGGAATTACTACGTTTCGAACATCATATAAATTACAAACATGAATGAACACTAGAATGAACGAACATTTTAGAAAACGCATTTGAAGCTCAACCGTTTGACCTTAACCGAGTTGGACTAAGATAGGATTTTTCATAACAGTGTTACATCGTAACCCAGGTATGACCCCTGAGTTTCATACTAGGAACTGTCTGCAAAACCACTTGGAAATGTTACACCTCAATGATGATGTGTACATTAAAAAAAATTCAAATGCTGCCAACTTTTTAAAAAAAATGAGAAAAATGGGCGGCATTGAACGATTGATTTTCTGAAACTTCGAGATAAGCTTAGATTAAATGATAACTAAAAACCAAGACGTGTTTGCCAAAAGGGATGTGGAATGACACTTCACCTGGATTGCTGACCTTTGAGCATAGCTCTGTTGACTTCAGCTAAACACTGACAGGGAAGGGAGCCAGAGGCTACGAGCTGCTGCAGGGTTAATGAAGTCATCAACCAGTGGGGCAGATGGGATACAGTCGGTTCACGTTCTAACCTCACTGTGCAAAGGGCGACTTATGAATTGTAATAAATGACTTGGTCCCTCCTGACAGCACAACCCCTCAATGGCATCAGCAAGCTAATCCTTAATGGGAATAGAAAGGGACCCATAGCCTATCATCTAAAACTACTATCTAAAAGAACTTCACCACGCCTTATGATTTTATCAACAATCCATGTTTTGATCGTCATTTGTTTATGCACAGCTGTTATGTGATATTATTAAACAGTAGGTGTAAAGTCAATTCACCCCAGCGCGACACAAAACTACAGCAAACACTACGCAGTGTTTTTTCTGTATCCGTGTGAACATTTTGCACGTTTAGTGCACTAATGTGAATGGACCTTCACCTGGCAATAAAGCTTATGTGATACGTATACGACGTATATAAGGTCATGATTTAATGCCTCTTGGAGGTCAGGCCAAAGATAAAGTATTATCCCACTGCACTCTATTCTGCTCTGTGTGTGGTTCATTGGTAGCTCCTCCACAGGCCCGTCCAGCCCCCCCCCCCCCCCCACACCTGATCTCCGTGGGCGTGCCTGCCGATGATGATGGGCTTCACCCAGCCCGGCACCAGCCGGGGGATGTTCTTGCAGATGATGGCCTCCCGGAACACCGTGCCGCCCAGGATGTTGCGGATGGTGCCGTTGGGCGAGCGCCACATCTGCTTCAGCTTGAACTCCTCCACGCGGTTCTCGTCGGGCGTGATGGTAGCGCACTTGATGCCCACGTTGTAGCGCTGCACCGCCTCCGCCGCCTCCACCGTCACGCGGTCGTCCGTGGCGTCGCGGCTCTCCATGCCCAGGTCGTAGCTGGGGGCGGGGGAGGGAGGAGGATGGGGGTCAACAACGGGAGAAGGGGGGGAGAGGGGCATTGGGGGATGTGAGTTGTTTTTTTTTGGAGATGGAAAATTGCGCATTGTGATACTGATATGCGGATACATATCAGTAACAGCAAATGGTGATACTGATATGATGCATGTTGATATGCTGTGCTGTAGAAAAGAGCCTTCTAGCTCTGGCTAATCAGTGTGTTTTTATCATAGCACCTTTCTGATCTGCTTTACAACATGGTTACCAAATGGCAACCATGAACTCGAAGGCATTCTTAACCTTTCACCCAAATAGCCCTGCCCCCTCAGCCGCAACAATGGAGAAACCAACAACGGTGATGTAACAGTATCACCATTTGCTGTTACTGATATGTATCAGCCACACACACACACACACACACACACACACACACACACACACACACACACACACACACACACACACACACACACACACACACACACACACACACACACACACACACACACACACACACACACACACACACACACACTTGTGCATGTGTGTGAACATAAAAAAAAGGGAAATATAATTTGTCTCAATTAGGGAGGACAACTACAAGCTCTAAACTTTTTTAGCTTATTAACCAAAAGCACCACATTTAAACCAGTTGTATGGGGCCCTAGTAAAACACACAATTTTTTAGGGTCAAGGGTTAATTGAGCGTTAAATGCAGTGATTACACCCTAACCCTCTGCTGACACAATCCAACAAAAAGCCACACACATGCCCGTCCACCCTTGTGATACGTTTCCCTGGAGGAGATCCGCCTTAAAGTTTTAATTATTTCCACTTTGGCCCGACATGCCACATGACCCAACTCACCATCAAATAGATTTAGAGCACATTTGAAAAAGACAGAAGTTTGCTGTGTTTTAAAAGGGCCTTAGACACGCTTACCATGTCCAACCACGTCCCGAGGAAAGGCTCCTTAATTCCAGCTATACATCATGTAACCAACATAAAAATAGCCAATACAAAACCACATGTGCATATTTTGCATTACTTCTTTGGCATAAAAGGCATTAGTCCCCTGAGCCTTCTCCTCACTCCCACCATATCTTCAGGTCACCTTGTGCCCCGGAGATTCTGCTGGAGGCTGACAAACACTTGCATCTCTCTATTTCCTTAACAAACGTGCAACAAACATACACACACAGTACCTGTGTGACCTGTTTAACGCGTCTGTGGTACTGGCGATGAATATGTGTAAGCCACCCAAACCCTCCCCCTAAGACCTAATAGACACTGCAGAACAGGTAAAGGGGTTTCAGTGGGAACAGGTTGGGACAGAATGGCTCTTCTTCATTGCATGTGGTCTACTTGGGCACCCAGCAGGGTGCAGTGTTGTTGGTTACCTGTGCATGTCCAGCTCCAGGTATGGAAAGATGAGCTTCTCCTTAATGAGCTCCCAGATGACCCGAGTCATCTCGTCTCCTTGCATCTCCACCACGGACCCCGCCTTGATCTTCTGGGACATCTTGGGAGCTGGCGAGAGAGAGAGAGAGAGGAAGAGAGAGTGTTTATATAGCTTATGGCTATTTGAAGAAGTTAAGTTAAACAAAACCAAAGAGGCTGGAGCAATATGAATAAGTAGCAGTGAACATTTTATTACATGAGGAAAACATACAAGTTTACGTAAACCGGTGCAACAGTGCAATTGCGCAACGCCAAGGGTGTATCTGGAATGAATGAACTTCATTCATAGAGACCGTTTAAAAGAGCAATGACTCAACATTGCTGACTTTTGGTCGAAACCGCATAATAACTGTCAAAGTATATTTACAGGCATTTCTATATGGAAAATATATGCATCCTAATTTTTGTTTAAAAAGACAGCTATAAAATGTAAAATATTTAGTAATTTCATGCAAGGTTAATGCAACACGTGTTTACAGATTGTAATGTATCAATTTGATAGAACATGCAGTTAAATGACTGGAAACTTTGTTGAAGAAGAATCAGTATTCAATATCTCATGTGTTGCATAACTCTGGGATAGGGCGATCGTATGATGGGGAGGGGACTGCACCACGACGGTCATGAAGTTCAGGGTCGGTACGAAATGTTAAACACCATCACCAAAATAAAAAAAAACACTATCGCTACATATCAAAATAAACATAAGGACAAAATTCATATGCAAAAACATACGTAAGATAAGGGAGCTTGATCAAGATAGGGGTCCAAAGGTTTTGAAAATGAGGGATGGTGGTGGTACGCACCACACAATAGATAAGACAGTCCTCAAATTGCATTACTGGTTTATGCATACAAAGTTTTTCGGATGAACCGAATGCATTATAGTAATTAATTCGAGTACAGGCTGAACAATAGGAGCAACTATTCAGACGTCGTAGGATTAGGTCACGTACCCGGTACACTCCTGTCACGTCATCATTTTGATATGCTATAGGCTCATGTAAACAACCATTGCAACATGTTAATGTACCTACCTTTTTCGTTTTATTATACTGAAGAGCGTCGGTGAATGGTTGAAGGAGGCACTGATGATTTGGCGTCTACACAGGACTGATGAGCGCAAAGAGGCGATATAATAACACTACTTCCGCGATCACTCTCCAAATCAAATGACATAATCTCAACCAATCAGAGAACTTCTTCACGTTCCACTGACTAATGAAATGAGACCACACCATTGTATGGGAGGGGCTTGCTGAGGAAACTACTGCAATTGGCCGGTTGTGCAGCACTCAAACAAAACAAATTATTAATTTCTGGGCAGAAGCGCAAACCTGTTGCAAAATGAAAATGGACTTTAATACTTCAACATGTCTGATATTTTTTTTTATATGCATCGTAATACACATTGTAGATTAACACGCCGTTAATTGAAAAAGTTCATTATTAGTGTTAATATTAAACATAATTTGCCTATTCTACCTGACAGATGAGATAAATTAGGACGAACGTAACTTAATTATAAATATCAATGGCACGTATCTAAGTGTCGAATTTATAATTTCAAGAACGTGTGATGTAACTGATGACTGAATCATCCCACTGCACTTCGCAGTAACGGCCACCAGATGGCGAAAATCCCTCGATAAATGCATGAGGGGTGAGTTCAGTGCTCTGCTGCTGGATTTGCAAAAAACTATTATATATAGGATTGCTCCGATTTCAATTCAATTTAGAATTTGGCTACCCTTTACACACAAGCGTGCAGATTAACTTTACTAGTCATGCTTCTGAATGAAATGGGCCTGCTTTAACAGTGTAAGCATTGTTTTCGTCACCGACTTTCACTTGAAATTCACCTGAAGTGGAGGGAAATCAATTGGATTTATGCTAGAACAACATGTTATATCCACAGAAGCTATTCCATTGTCCCCTATATATGTCCCATTATAGCCTGCCTGTTATTTTTTAGCCTTAAGGTGTTTAATGAGTTGGTTCATCGGACAATAGTTTTGTTTATAGTCTCCCGCTTATTTTCGAAGTCTTACTACACGCTCAAAGGTAATTCCCCTGCTTTGAAACGACAGCATGTCATACCCCTCCTCCATTCACAGGATCAATTCACAATCCTGAAAGAAAGGGAGTCTCACAACGTCACGTGATACGGCATCTGCTCTCGGTAACTAAGATGACTGAGACGAGCAAGAGAGAGAGGGAGCGAGAGAGAGTAGGAGGAGAGAAAGGGGGAAGACGAGGAGGAGCTTGCCGCTTCTATACCGTTTCAACCGAGCAACATCAGCACCGAAACTTGCTGCCTGACTCTCCGCATCTCTCCATCACACCAGTTCTTCTCTTAACTAATGCTGTAGCACTCACCCATTAAGCCATACAGGCTGATCATTGTTGTTTACGTCCATTTTTTTCCTCCTTTCCCCCCTCCCTATACTTGCAATGCGCTCTGCTTAGTTTTTTTTCCCATTGTTCAGGGTTGTTCAAGGCTCATTTGAACGGATATGGTCACAACCCCGCCGTCTCAAAGTGGAGCCACCGCGCGTTACTCGGATTGGCGCGCTCCTGCAGGGGCTGGGATGCGCGCCAGGCACCTCACGGTTCCTCCCGGGGTTCGGGTCTGACCAGGACTCCAGCGCCGGCCCCGGGCGGAGAGCCAGGAGGAGTCAGTCGACCCGAAGCAGGATGCCGGTGATGAGAGGGCTGCTGGCCCCGCAGAACACCTTCCTGGATACCATCGCCACCCGCTTCGATGGCACCCGTAAGTCACCGACTAACCAGAGCGATGCAGGTTGTTCTTGTCTCGTTAGTTTTTTGGGGGGTTTAACATCCGAAAACTACTACTTTACATGCTTGTATTAAGGCATTTGAGTCGTGGAGAAAGTACATTTGAACATTCAAATCAATTCAAGATTACATGTTTTTGTCCGCAAGATAGTGCGCTTTGTGTGATTGTGGGCACCTTGCTTATTATATGTTTTGTGCGCAGCCAAGAGAGTGCGCTTTGTTTGCATGTTTGCACATAGTTTATTCACAGTTCTGGTCCATCGTAAGTAAATCTTGCCGTACCACAGGGACCACTAAGATTTCTAAATGTTTTGCATAACATTTTGGCATACCTATTCTACCTCTCCTTGTAGGCCTACTACTTTAGGAAACAATATTACAAATCTCAGATGCGGGAATAAATGTGTTATACGTTGTGATATTGCGAACGTACCAAAAACAAAGGAAATATGTTTTTAGTTTTTTTTTTGCCAAATTTAAACACGTTGATTCCTGGTCGGTATTTGTCGCACCGATGTTACCGCAAAAAATTTTGCCTGAGAAGGTGGGATGCACTCCCCTTCAACATGCCATATTTGGCAAAAATGTGTTGTGAACAGATGCGATGAGCAAACCCCGCGCGCTAGGACGCACGCTGGGCATGTGGGCGGACGGGAGATGCGCGGCCACATTTTGCTTGGGTTACTTAAAAATGTGTTTTTATTGTTTGGCCTTCATGCTTCACTGATGTTCCAAACTCACCGTAATGGGAGTTTGATGGGTTTGCATCTAGAATTTTGAGCAACTCTGTTTTGTTGTGGTTT
>NC_079431.1:12425063-12427563 GCF_026213295.1 Gadus chalcogrammus
ACATGGAGGGGGAGAGAGAGTGTGAGAGAGAGAGACATGGAGGGGGAGAGAGAGTGTGAGAGAGAGAGAGAGAGAGAGAGAGAGGGGGGGAGAGAGAGAGACAGGGAGGTCAAGGGAGAGTGAGAGAGAGAGAGAGAGAGAGAGAGAGAGAGAGAGAGAGAGAGAGAGAGTGGGGGGAGAGAAAGAGAGTGAGAGACAGGGAGGTCAAGGGAGAGAGGGATATGGAGGAAGAGAGGGTGCGAGAGAGAGAGAAAGTGAGAGACAGGGAGGGAGGGAGGGAGGGAGGGAGAGAGAGAGAGAGAGAGAGAGAGAGAGAGAGAGAGAGAGAGAGAGAGAGAGAGAGAGAGAGGGACAGGGAGAGAGAGAAAGAGAGTGAATGAGAGAGAGGAGGAGCACTGGAGAGAGAAATATAACGTAGGTGAATGAGCTGAAGAAGAAAAAAGGATATGACCTCCATATCGCAAGCTTGTAAAGGAACTCATTTTCGCCTGCATAAAGAGACAAGAGCCAAATTCCTGAGTACGCCATGTGTGTCTCTGCAACATAAGCCATTATGTCGGCATTTCTCCGCAAAGAATAATTGATTCTAAGCACAGGTCTTTAACCTTTCACCAGAGTTAGTGAATGGGAGGTTTAGGTTGAGGGGGAGGAGGGAATACATGAGTGGAATGGAAGTACGAGCGATGCGTTTGCATGATATTTAAAGGCGACACATTATGTTTTTTTCCCAACAAGTGAACATAGTATATGAGTTCCAAAAAACAAGTTTTTTAAGCTGTTTGCTGGAAATAGCTGTTAGGAAAATAAATCTTGCCTACCGCTATTCCCCTCTGTTTCAGTCCCTTCAGAATGCGCCGTTTCTGGTGTCTGTAGCTTTAATGCAAATGAGCTGCTGCCCATTTACCAATGAGCTGTCAGACTGAACCGCAGCATGGAGGAGGAGTGATTGTTGCCGTTTGCGGACTCCTGTAGCTCTATATCTATATTATATAATATAATATAATAATAATAATATTATATAAATTGTAGGTATTTCTATAATAGTAGTGTCTGATATCGCGGCCAAATCACGTCCGCCTCGGATGATATTATGAATCATAAAGACTGCGTCTGCGTCTAACCTCGGCCATGGTTGAAAATAATTGGGAACTTTGGCCTTGACTCGCTGAAGTTCAATTTGAACCGTGACTTGGAGGAGAAAGGGATTGCACTGCCGCTGAGCTCCCCACGCCGGAGTTGCTCGTCCACTGGTCCACAAAATCTTAGCTATGCTCTGATTGGAGGGGGGTGGGGAAGTGGGAGGTAATATTCAAATGTGCCCCCTTCATACGTAGGAGGGGGCGCTGAAACTGACTCACTTGTTTGGTAACTGTAGGCGGGGTACTTTCAGAAATGCATATCTCACCAAAGAAATCATATACAGACTTTTTTCAAAGTTTGTATGCGTGTGGGAGGACCAGAGACCCAAAACAACACCCCAAATCCAGGGAAAAGTGTTGTTTTCATAATATGTCCCCTTTAAGTGTGCAACACACTTGTATTGAAATTAGTCGGACTGGAGTAATAATTCCCTTATTGTTTTGAATGTGTTCACCTATAGTGACTGCATACAGTTTTGCAGAACACAACGATAATGATGAGAAGGTGGGCTTAAAACTATTTCTAGTCAGATATCAAACCTGCCATATACGGTACTTAAATGAACCTCAGATACTCTGGAATGGGATTCTGAATTCATCAAGCTCTATTATGATAAAAATCCCCATTGTTATCGCGTAAATGCATCCTTATTTTATCTTTTTCATAGTGGTTACAAAAATACCACCATAATATTTACAGTTTTTGTGCCTCTGGGGAAAACTTTATCATTGGTTCGTTTAAATGCCCCATAAAGGTCAAAAGACCCCCATTTAAATCCATCAATATAAGATCTCATTTCTGGCACCAACACAGACACACACACACACACACACACACACACACACACACACACACACACACACACACACACACACACACACACACACACACACACACACACACACACACACACACACACACACACACACACACACACACACACACACACACACACACACGTCACACACACACACACACACAGACAAACACATTCATTTGTACAATCTGTGAATGGTGAGAGGGCTATTGACACCTTCAGTAAGTGAAAGCTCTCCAGCAACTAGTCCCTAAGAGCCTTGATGACTTCATAGAGATCACTTGATTACTCCTTCGTCCCACCTGTTCCTCTGTGGTTCCTGTGTCCTTAAGATCCGTGGGATAATCAGCGTTCAAAGAAAGCTGCTCCTCGAGTTAAGGTAATTGTTTAACTTGTATTATCGTGTTAGCCCTGAAGAGGGGTTGGGATTGTGCGAGTGCGTTGGCGGCGGTGGAACACGATTAAGGGGAACAAATGGCACACAGCTCTGATAACATCTCTGACATTTTTTCCTTGCATCCATTTCTGCCACTTTCTTTCTTT
>NC_079431.1:12432563-12435063 GCF_026213295.1 Gadus chalcogrammus
AGAGCGAGATAGAGCGAGAGGAACACAAAGATTGGCGCCCATCCCTGTCCCTTGCAACATCAGCCGGCCAACGCCCAAGCGTTGTTCCAACACAGAGGGAGAGAAAAGGAGATGGAAAGGACAGCTGGTACTGGCACGAGACTGAGTGACTGCACCTGATAATGAATATGACGCGCTCGGAGTACGCCTCCCAATGTTTAGCCCAGTGTGAATGTTAATATAAGATAGCTAAACTAATAAAGCGGAACTATACTGAATTCAAATAAACAGAACTTAAGTTAAACTAGGCTTGACTAATCGTGATTAAACTAAAACCAGCTTAACTAAACAAAGCTCAACCAAGCGAATATAAACTAAGATTGACGTAATGTCTTCATCAGATGTCTTCATATGAAGGCTGAATCTGTAGGAAAGGATTTTGGTATCAGAAGCTTTCAGGTTCCCGTCAATTTGTATTACCGATCCCATTCAAGCAGGTTTTGCTTGCATGCAGGTAAACAACTTCAGAACTCAAGATGATCCAACTTTTTACTCACTCTTATTAGCTCTATCTGTTTATAGAGATCAGCCTAGATGTTGTCTGGCCCTGAAGCACCTAAAAAATAAATACTAATGACTGGCCAAGGAAGAGATTTAGCTTAACTAAATTAAACTACCCTAGGATAAATGAAAAAAATGCTAATATAAACTAAGCTTAGCTCAGCTAAGCTTAGCTGTGCTAAGCTTAGCATAATTAAACTAAACTTCACAATCTGAACTATGCTATGCCGTTTGCTTGCTCCACATATCACGATTCTATCGCTGTCTTTCTGGGTTTTCAAAGAAAAAATAAAATATGGATTTTCATTGTATGTATTGGTCACGTTTTTCCTGAATAGAATGATTACCTGGTATTGTGTAGAGACTTAGTTGGGTTGGAAGGATATATTTCATTTCAAATAAAGCTATAGAATCAATAAAACCGCATCTGTCAACAGGGAAGACATATCAAGGATCAATGGACAAAGGCCTCTTCCAAACTTGGAGGGTTGGTTTTCCTCCATAGGAAGAAGAGTCACTATAGAATTGGTGTCTATCTCAGTTGGATCTGGTGTGTGTGCAGCCAAGCACATGTCTTAACGTCACATTCTATTTATTCATTTCCCAGCCCATCCGTCCCCCCTGCTGAGGGCAGATATGAAAGCCAATGACTGGACGGAAAATTTCCCCAGCAATCTAGAGTCAAACTAATTGGCTTGACTTCAAAATCTGATGATTTTATGTGCATATTTGTGTGTGTGTGTGTGTGTGTTTGTTTGTGTATGTGTGTGTGTGTGTATGTGTGTGTGCGCGTTAGTGTGCATTTTCGTGTGTGTGAGTTTGTGCTTGCGCGTGAGTGCGTGTGAGTGTGTGTGCATATGTGTGTTTGTGTCGACTATACACGTATGGCGTTGCTGCCTGGAAGCGGTTTGCTTTATTAACAGATTCTTATTTTAGCCGTGTGACTGCTGTCATATGATTACATAATTTCCGCGTCAAACCAATAAGAGTTAACATCCACACATGATTTCATTAGCTTAGTTTAACCAGTGGTACTTGTTACATGTGTAGAATTTAACTTCAGAAAAGATTATCTTACACAGAAATGGGCAGAATTTCTTTCATTTCTCTGTGTCCATGCATTCACAAGACATACGACTCCACATTCAACACACTGTTTTGTCCGAACTCACAGCTGAGCTAGGTGCCTGTTTTTACATGAGGCTTGGTGCATCACTGGGCGCCATTAGGACTGGGATGACTGTGTATCGCTACCCAGTGCAGCAGCAGCATCAGCAGCGGCAGTGTCTGTCACACTGTGTGGCTCCATCCCCACCAGAAGCACACCCAGCCAGGCCCACAGCATGGTCACCGGCACAGGCTCCTGCCGACCGTGTCCTGATCAGCCTGGGGGTCTGGGGTCTACCGCCGGGGATCCTAACAAGAGAAGAAGAAACAAGCAGAACCCCATAACGGTTAGAGGCAACACACAAACCGGATGATTGGGGAATTATGCATCACCTCCCCTAATAAATATTTTTCTCCGGATTTATTTGTAATTGGAAAGCAAGAAGAAAGTGTGCCCTTGTATAAATATCTATCATTCTTCAACCTCATTTGCAGGGAGATGGATAGTACACACTACCATGAAAAGGTCATACCATCTAAAATTCTAATGAGTATTACACGCAACTTGGCTATACCAGGGTTCGGAAGAGTAACGGGTCGGCCATCAAGGGAAATAAATTGGTCACCCA
The DNA here is from genome assembly GCF_026213295.1 of Gadus chalcogrammus. Taxonomy (NCBI): domain Eukaryota; kingdom Metazoa; phylum Chordata; class Actinopteri; order Gadiformes; family Gadidae; genus Gadus; species Gadus chalcogrammus. The sequence continues at coordinate 12,434,840 of NC_079431.1, forward strand.
GGCATAACTAGTCCATGCACAGAGTAATGGATTGTAATTAATTGTTCCCAGTTCCCCCCCCCCCTGCAAGATAGAGAGCAGCAAAGAGGGTTTGGTGACGAAGTTGAGATGGATGGGCCAGACATTAATCGTGTGTGCCTGAGCGCATGTCTCAAAGATCACCAGCATACAGTGAGTTGACAGATAGGTCTAGATGGGAACATGAAATATTTAGCTAGCTTAAA
>NC_079431.1:12440063-12445063 GCF_026213295.1 Gadus chalcogrammus
ACCAGGTCGTGTGGACATCTAATGAACCCCCGGGTCGATACTTTAAACGTTCAGCCTCAGATTGAGCTAGATTCATGTGCTACGTTGGAGATCTGTCAGTAGTTCAACACACACACTGACATCAAGCGCCACACACACACACACACACACACACACACACACACACACACACACACACACACACACACACACACACACACACACACACACACACACACACACACACACACACACACACACACACACACACACACACACACACACACACACGCATGACACATTCATAAGCACGCATGCACACACTCATTTGTGTCAATGCTTTATTACCATACTATATGTTTACTATATGTAACAAATGTACAGAACTAAAGCATAAAAAGAGAGCGGAGATTGTCATCAAAGATTAAGAAAACATGTGAAGTCTAAATACTGTCTTCCTCCTACAACAATGCCATAACCAGGGTATTTTCCCATTGAAATGTACTTTCCGGCTCTTAATGCCCCGTTTACACCATCCCGCTAATGGCCGCTAATGGCCGATGGACCACCGATGTGGAAGTCGGGGTGATTCGGGTGACATCAGGCTAAAAATGTATGATCGGGTCAATTTATCAGGGGTAGCATTTACACATACCCGATGTTATAACGATAACATAACGATTTATGCCAGGGAAGACACCCGAAGTGTGTTTGGCGTCATTTGACGTCATTTCGAATGACGCCAAACACGTCAAATGACGCGTTTGGCGTCATTTGGCGTCATTTAGGGAGAAGGCAAAGGGGAGACTGGTTTAGACTGATATTTATTTATATATTTATTTATATTACAATAGCGATTTTATAATAATGGGCGAAGTACCCCTTTAATAATAAAAGTAGGACATCCATCCGTCACCCCCTATTTATACCCAAGTGGCAGATTGAGGGTCTTCCTTAACACAATTTGGTCACAATCGTTATTTGTCGAGGGTCCTCGAGGGTCTTTCGTGTGTTGAGGTTGCCGATATAAAGACGATAAAACACGATAAAGCGCGGAAGATTAACGAATATAGCCGATGTACCCCAGGAAAATTCCCGAACGACTTGCGATGTCTTACGTTATACTCCCGTAGTGCCGTTCTATTCCCGATTATAGCCGATTAGTCCATAGCAACACCTGGTAACCGATTCTACCCCGATAGACCCAAAATTAACAAACATGTTCGTTCTTTGCCGATGTTACCCGATGTTGCCCGATCATTGAGCTTTTCTTCCCGTTGTCTAACGATGTTCCCTGGAAGAGTAACGGTGTTTCCCGATGCAACCACGCTATTTGCCGATGTTATAACGATAGCTGCTGATTTATTCATCGGGCACCATCGGGGCCCACTATCGGGTAGGTGTAAACAGGGCATAAGGAAATGCACTATGACCAGAGCTTTGCTGAAACCAGGCTTATTCTTTGAGTCGCATTTGAAAGATGGAGACAGCTTAGAGCCCAGGAGGAAGGAACGATGCCACATGAGCTGGTTTAAAATTTGCAAACAAAAATGTAATTGCCAATGTATAAATTAGCTGATCGACTTACAGTGCCGGATTCTTTGTCGCATGTCATTTTCGAAATAGAATAACTGCCCTCGTCTCAAAATATAATGTTGCGCTCCTGAGCTTCCAGTCTGTAGAGGAGGGGGCGGGCGTGGAAAACTATAGTTTGGACTGCAGTAGTCATTTTGAAACACTTACCGTCAATGTAGCATGTGGTACCTTTAAGGCTTATAAATATTATTACCAAACAGTTGTATATGAAGTAACACTTTAAAAGCAAATATGGCGAGAAGGCAACCGTTTGAATTTGCACAAGAAAGAAATAAAAAAAGAGAGAGGGAGAGAGAGAGAAGGGGAGAGAGAGACAGAGAGAGAGAGAGAGAGAGAGGGAGAGAGAGAGAGTGACAGAAAAAGAGAGAGAGAGAGAGAGCGACAGAGAGGGATAGAGAGAGAGAGAGAGAGAGAGAGAGAGAGAGAGAGAGAGAGAGAGAGAGAGAGAGAGAGAGAGAGAGAGAGAGAGAGAGAGAGAGAGAGGGGGAGAGAGAGAGGTATAGAGAGAGAGAGAGAGAGAGAGAGAGAGAGAGAGAGAGAGAGAGAGAGAGAGAGAGAGAGAGAGAGAGAGAGAGAGAGAGACAGAGGGACAGAGAGAGAGAGAGAGAGAGAGAGAGAGAGAGAGAGAGAGAGAGAGAGAGAGAGAGAGACAGACAGACATAGAGAGAGACAGACAGATAGAGAGTGAGACACACACACACACAGAGAGAGCAAGAAGAAACTCATTTGTGTGACATGTGAGAGGTGCGTCGCCGAGCCAATCCCTTCCCTCCACCGAGCAGCTCCTCTTTGTGCTTCATCACAGCGGGGTAGGTCACGACGGGAACGAGAACTGCACTGTCAGTTGCCATGGCACCTGTTGTGCCAGAATGACAAACTTGCCGTGTCGGGGGCCCTTTGTGGAGCACCGCGGCGTGAAGTAAAAAGCACAAATGAAGAAATCCTATTCATTATCGCACCCAGCCTTATTACCCCGGGGCCCACTGCTGTTTCACTACAGAGAGACGCTGATAAGGGACTCAGAACCATAAAGGGAGAGAACGGTGTCGACAGTTGTTAGCATAACCAAAGAGGGTGTAAATGGGGACGCTAGGGGGCGGCCATGTTGAGACCTGGCTCTGTGGCAATCTACGTGACTCCACACATTGGTCCCCGAACCGGATGGGGGAAAAATGACACGTTCGGACGTCCGAGGCCGAGGCTTCGACGTTATCGTGTCAAGGAGGCGTTCTTTTTAGACACATTGGTCCATCCGTGTTCTGCCGTTGATTTCACTATTTAGTATCATTACTTTGCGAATTTGAATTCACCCAGCACACTAAAATGTGGTGTGAAACTATCTCCGTCTGAATGTATTTATGGCTTGTCATGACCTTTTTGCATCAAAGGTTAACGGGTACCCTAAGGCCGGGGATTTTAGACTTAGAAAGATCTTAAAAGGGAAACACTAATATGCCTGGAAGATAAGGGGTGGGGGTATGTGGTGCAGAATATTGATGTTGGATTGTCGTGGGTTTAATTATGTTAGGCTTGTGTTAGTTTGTGTGTGTGTGGTGTGTGTCTGTGTGGATGTGTGTTGGGAAACTTAGCTTTTTTCGCCCCCGGGACACAAGTCTGTCTTTCTGCGTTCCCATCTTCATTGCTCACGGTGACTCTGCCTCCTTCCTGACCTTTCTGTACACAAACACACACTTGCACACACACGTGCACACACACGTGCACACACACGTGCACACACACGTGCACACACACACGCAAAGACAATCAGGCAGACACACACACACATCAAACAAAGACACACACACGCACACATGTACATACTCACATACACACACTCATAAATATGCAAACATGAGATCCCACTCTCTTACTCTATCATCCTGCACACACGCACTAACACCACACACACACACACACACACACACACACACACACACACACACACACACACACACACACACACACACACACACACACACACACACACACACACACACACACACACACACACACACACACACACACATTAAAGCTAATGAGGCTCCATTCATCTGGGCAATAGGCAGGCAGGTGCTGGAACAATAGTGAGGGGATAGGGTTATAAAAGATACAGAGGGCTAATCGCTCTCTTTTTCCAACGATTACTGTCACAAAGAGAGATAAACTGGTCGGAACATTGTGTGTGTATTATTGTGTGTGTGTATTATTGTGTATTTGTAGTGTGTGTGTGTGTGTGTGTGTGTGTGTGTGTGTGTGTGTGTGTGTGTGTGTGTGTGTGTGTGTGTGTGTGTGTGTGTGTTTGTGTGTGTGTGTGCGTGCGTGCGTGCGTGCGTGCGTGCGTGCGTGCGTGCGTGCGTGCGTGCGTGCGTGCGTGCGTGCGTGCGTGCGTGCGTGTGTGTGTGTGTGCATGACTGCATTTGCGAACGTGTTATGCAATTATCTTTATTGTGTTCATGTTACTTCAGTAAACACATTGTCAGGTTTCCATACATTAAAAAGAACGTGGTTGGTCTTTAGTGAATAATTATCTGGATACAGAGTTAGAGTTATACAGCATTGTCTTTATTATCTCTTCAATGGGTATCATGGTTTATAATTTCAGTTCTCTTATCCACCAGCGCTCTTATTCACCACAGCAACCACAGCACTCCTGCATCTATCTTCCCTGTGAAGTTAAATCGGTCCAAAACAAGTGTTTTTCTCCCTACCATGTTGTAACAATCAGCCTGGTTAATTAAAAATCTGTTGTTGGGTGCTTTGGTTGATTGGCACAAAAATTAAACATAACAATAACAATAATTATTTATTGAGCCTGGCAAAGAGCACTCCCTTCTAGCACACAGGCTGTTCAAATAAGTGAATCATTTATCTGAAGATAAACCCTGGACTGAATAGGTTAAGATGATCAGACTGTTATAGATGTTGTTGTATCATGTAAGTTAATGTGGTTTAATGTCAGTTTTCATATTGGCATTTACCTAACACTCACACAATTTTAAGTAGCCAGTCTGTAAGTAACAAATTACATAGTGGGCAACCTGTTGGACAAGGTTAACCATTTAAGTATTTAATACAAATCACCCTGAATATGGTGACCCCAAATAATTAACTCCTCTACACTGGTACTTTTATATCTCTTTGTTATGCCTGTGCAACTAATATGTCACTGTACAGCAACTGAGAGAGACACAAAGATTAAGGACAGAGAGGGAGAGGGAGAGAGAGAGGGAGAGAGAGAGAGAGAGAGAGAGAGAGAGAGAGAGAGAGAGAGAGAGAGAGAGAGAGACAGAAAAAGAGAGAGAGCGACAGAGAGATAAAGAGAGAGAGAGCGACAGAGAGAGAGAGGGAGGGTAAGAAAATACAGAGAGAGAGAGAGAGAGGGAGAGAGAGGGAGAGAGAGAGAGGCCTCACTGTTTTATTTTGTT
>NC_079431.1:12450063-12467563 GCF_026213295.1 Gadus chalcogrammus
GACGGCTTGAGTTTTCAGAGAGACGCGTGAAGGGACATTTGAACGTTTTCATCACTTCCGTCCGAAAATTGGTCTTCTTCACAGAGCACACAGATAGGACTCATGTCCTCTAGCAGGGCGGCTAAGCAAGAGGAAGAGGAGGAGAGAAGAGCAGAGGAAAGGAGAAGAGAGGAGACATGGAGCAAGAAAGGGAAGGAAAGAAAAGAGACGGGAAAGAACAAGGCTGAAGAGGAGAACAGGGGAAACAAGAGCCTTTAAGAAATGTACAAGAGGTGGAGGAAGACAGCCTCTGTCTGAGGGGAATGTGTTTATCTGAGCCTTTGATCAGCTCTTACTGCAACAGGTGTGTGTGTGTGGGTGTGTGTGTGTGTGTGTGTGTGTGTGTGTGTGTGTGTGTGTGTGTGTGTGTGTGTGTGTGTGTGTGTGTGTGTGTGTGTGTGTGTGTGTGTGTGTGTGTGTGTGTGTGTGTGTGTGTGTGTGCATCTGTGTGTGTGCATCTGTGTGTGTGTGTGTGCATCTGTGTGTGTGCATCTGTGTGTGTTTGTGTGTTTGTTTATGTGTTAAAGCATACCTATTCATGTGCCTGCGTGCTCACATTTGCATTCTCATCAACTGGTGTGTGGAAGCTGTTTCCCCTGCTGCACTATGGAAAGAACACAAAGTACACACACAGACAGCAGGTTCATATCATCTGGAACCTCCAGGCATGGTTTTGGTTCCTTTGTGTCCTCTGGGGGAAAAAATGCAATTTATTGGTCATGTACTTCATTAAAGCTGGTCAACGTGACCAAACCATACACCCAGCAGGCCGTATTTTGTCCGGTTTCAATCAATGCGTCAATGAAATATGAATGTACCTCTTTGAAATGCCAGGATTTTTTTATAATTAACATTCAGGGGGCCCAGGCTTGTGCAAGACATCGATGGTGTGCTCCAATGTCTATCAATAAATAAATTCATCATGCTTCTCATTCAATTTCAAATTATTCAAAGCGCCAATGTGTTTTTGTGTGTATGTGTGTATATGTTTGTGTGTGTGTGTGTGTGTGTGTGTGTGTGTGTGTGTGTGTGTGTGTGTGTGTGTGTGTGTGTGTATGTGTGTGTGTGTGTGTGTGTGTGTGTGTGTGTGTGTGTGTGTGTGTGTGTGTGTGTTTTTGTGTATGTGTGTTTGTTTGTATATGTGTGTGTGTGTGTGTTTAGATACAATTTATGGATGCATCCATCTTTAAACAGACCCTCATTACAGCCCTTACTTAACATAAAAAGTTTGGCAATAACAGCAAGATCTATTCTCTTTGCTTCACATATTCCCCATCCCTGTTAAACCCAACGATCCTCTGTCTGGTTTGGCCCCCTTCGTCAGTTCAAGCGTAATGTTTTCCTTTGAATAATACAATCAAAGCCCTCTCCCGTGCGCAGTGTACAATGTTTTTGGAGAATTGTCCCGAGAGTTGTGGATCGATACCAAAAATATTTAATATTGTGCTTCCATCGGTAGTGAGGCATCCCGCTACTGCTTTTGCGTCTATCCATCCATGACTGTGCTTGTTTGTGTGTGTGTGTGAGCTCTCTGTCTGTGAGCTTAATGCAATTGACGGACTGCAGCGAAGCAGAGATGTGTGTTTGCGTGTGCGTGTCCCGTAGGCATGTGCTAAGGTCAAATGGTCCTTACAACAGTTTGATTTTAGCCTCAAAGCCCTCTGGGCCACAATAGGGGCCATTCTCCCAGCAGTGTTCTGGTGTCTGTTTCAGGTCACGACAGCAGAAGAGGCACTCTGTCAGTCTATCTATCTGATACCTTGCACTGAGATAGCAGATCACTTTTTGCAGCCTTTGGTATGACTTGAGTAAAACAATATTTAGACCAGTTGCGCACACTGGTGTGCCCACACACACACACACACACACACACAAACACACACACATAAACATACACACACACATGTAAAAACATTAACGCAGTTACAAATGCCTGTGTATGCGTGCGCAACTGTGCGTGAATGATTGATTGAGTAAATTGGAGGTCATGGTTCCAAACGCTGCACTTGGGCCTTTCACACCGCTGCAAAATCGGAGCCCGTTCCGGGCTAGTTCGGAGCTAGGGCCAGTGTTTTGGTTTCACACCGCCAGAGAACCGGCTCCGGCCACTAAAAACCGGTTCAACTCCAGCACCAGGATTGAGCTGGGCTAGAACTAGAACTGCTTTTACGCCGGGGGCAGGGGGCGGGGTTATCCTTACCTGCATAAACAGGAAGCTCAACGAAGACCGGCATTTTTAACACACCGAAGTAAACAATGGACGTGAATCTGTGTATGGTTCGTTCTTTCAATATTCCGATTTAAAACAAAATCAGAAAAAACCATTAACAGAGTCGTTGTTTGCTTTTTTCTGATTTGGTTTTGAATCGGAAAAAGGGCAAAAGGAATAAACAAATAAACTGCATTTTATTTGTGTTTGTGTGTTTTGTGTGTTGGTTTTTTAAACCCGAAACCGAAAAACAAAAACAAAAAGGGTTACATTTATAGTTATAGGCTACACCAGAAGGCAGAACGCAGCGAAGAAAAAAGAGCCAACCACCTAAACCAGCAATAGACTGTCTAATTATATTTAGCCTTAGTTATGGCCGCATTTTTATTTATTTTTTATTTGACACTGGAAAGACACATGACGTGATCATCTAAAGCAATCTGATGCCCCGAAGTGCTCCGTTATGACGGTGAGGAGGTTCTGTGTGGAGCACAACCTTCGAAGAAGAAATCTAGTTTCCGATTTAGTTTCAGATCGTCCACTCGCAGACTAAGTCGCCGGCTCCCACGGAAAACAATAAAGCTGGCCATTGTAGAATGCGAGAGACTACGTTTGAAACGTCTTTATATGTATTTTCTTTAAATCTGCGTGCCCTTTTCCTGGCATTCATTGCGGTTTTATCTAAATATCACGCAAACAAAACAAGCAACTGGATTATTCAGTTTTCCGTTTTGATTTAAAAAACAGAAAAATACTGTTTATTTGTATATTCCTTTTGCCCTTTTTCGGCTTCAAAACCAAATCAGAAAAACCAAAAAACGACTCTGTTAATTGTTTTTTCTGATTTTGTTTTAAATCTGAATATTCAAAGAACGAACCATACACGGATTACAAATAAACAGTATTTTTCTGTTTTTTAAATCAAAACGGGAAAACTGAATAATCCAGTTGCTTGTTTTGTTTGCGTGATATTTAGATTACCGCAATGAATGCCGGGAAAAGGGCACACGGATTTAAAGAAAATATATATAAAGACGTTTCAAACGTTCCATCTAGTCTCTCGCATTCTACAATGGCCAGCTTTATTGTTTTCCGTGGGAGCCGGCGACTTAGTCTGCGAGTGGACGATCTGAAACTAAATCGGAAACTAGGTTTCTTCTTCGAAGGTTGTGCTCCACACAGAACCTCCTCACCGTCATTACGGATTGGCTAGTTAGTCTGCGAGTGGACGTTCTGAAACTAAATCGGAAACTAGATTTCTTCTTCGAAGGTTGTGCTCCACACAGAACCTCCTCACCATCATAACGGAGCACTTCGGGGTACCAGATTGCTTTAGAGCGGTACTGATCGCGTCGTGTGTCTTTCCAGTGTCAAATAGTCCACGAATAAAATCGCCATACGTTCAAGTGAGGCCATAACTAATGCTAAATATAATTAGACAGTCTATTGCTGGTTTAGGTGGTTGGCTCTTTTTTCTTCGCTGCGTTCTGCCTTCTGGTGTAGCCTATAACTATAAATGTATACATTTTTCCTTTTCTGTTTCGGGTTTAAAAAACCAACACACAAAACACAAACACAAATAAAATGCTGTTTATTTGTTTATTGCTTTTGCCCTTTTTCCGATTCAAAACCAAATCAGAAAAACCAAAAAATGACTGTTAATTGTTTTTTCCGATTTGGTTTTAAATCGGAATGTTCAAAGAACGAACCATACACGGATTCAAATAAAATGCTGATTATTTGTTTATTCCTTTTGCCCTTTTTCCGATTCAAAACCAAATCAGAAAAAAACAAAAAACGACTCTGTTTTAAATCGGAATATTCAAAGAACGAACCATACACAGATTATTTGTATATTCCTTTTGCCCTTTTTTGGCTTCAAAACCAAATCAGAAAAAACAAAAAACGACTCTGTTAATTGTTTTTTCTGATTTTGTTTTAAATCGGAATATTCAAAGAACGAACCATACATGGATTGACGTGAAGACGAAATTGTTGTTGTTGTGTTTGAAACTGGCGCGAGGGTTCTTCTTCTTATCGTACAGTTCCGGCAAGGCGCGAGGGTTGCTGGGAAAGCGGAGACGTTTGCAGTGACATCATGACGTTGCTCTCGCCGGCTCCATGGCTAGCTCTGGCCGGTGTGAAACCAACTGGTTCATAACTGGGATAAGGCTGGAACCTGTTTGGAACTGGCCCTAGCACCAGCCCGGAACTGGCTCTTGGTTCTTTTTGGTGTGAAATCCCCAACTGAGAGCCTGTGAGAGCTACATATAACCACCTCACCCACAGGAGAGACGCTACCTAGTTCTGAGATCCCTAATCCCTCCACTGACTCAACCAGGCCCGTGTTCTCCCTGTTCCATAGTCACCCAGTCATGCGCTCCCCACAAGGTCACTGTACAGCTGCTGCATGGACCATGCAACATTCCCTCTTTCGCTGCTCATTTGTATTCAAGGTCAACGCTCACCACCCTCCCCCACTTCCAATCTCCACCGTCTACCCGTATTCCTTTCCAATCAGTCCGTCCTCCGGGGGACAATTCCCCATCGCTCTCCCACCTTTTAAACCACGCTAAACTCTGCCTCTCTCTCTCCCTTTAACCCCGGCCCCTCCGAGCCACAGGGCTACACAGGGCTTTTCACAACCGATAACAGGGCTTCTACTGAGAGTAGGTGTGTGTCTGTGTTTGTGTGTGTGTGTGTGTGTGTGTGTGTGTGTGTGTGTGTGTGTGTGTGTGTGTGTGTGTGTGTGTGTGTGTGTGTGTGTGTGTGTGTGTGTCTGTGTGTGTGTGTGTGTGTTTGGGTGTGTGTGTCAGGGAGAAGATCCCTCGCTGCTTGATTAGGGAGAAGGATCACACCCTACGAGGTATGCTAACAGTCTTCTCACTTCTCAAACGCTCCGATAAACCATTATCCATAACAAAATTCGGATGGATTTCGACAATGCTAATGGCGCGCTTTCGATCCAGTATCCGATGCTGCCTGACCTATAGCCCCAGTGTTGCACCTGCCGGCTCCCTGCAGTCCTGGTAGAGATCAGTGCACGGCATGTTTCCCCGGTGGGATATTGCTTATCGTCTCCTTCATCGTTAGACAACCAAGGTTAAGCATTTCATTTAATTATAGGTTAATGGTGCAACATCACATACTCATCCAAATAAAACAAACAAACCCCAATTTGTTCATGTCGACAACGTTGGGGTCTGTCGTTTGCTGACATCTCGATGTATTCTTCATGTTGGTGGTGTTAATTCTCCCCTCTGTGTCCTCAGTTGTGCCTCCCCCTCTCTGTCGTCGCACGGCTCTTCGTCAATGAGCACATCAAGGGCTGCACCAAGTGTGCAGACTCATGCTCAAAGCCCTGAATCCAACAGCCATGTAACAGCCAGTTGGGTTGGTGTCCGACTGCTTGTGTTCACGGTATAACGCTGGCTCGAGGCTGGAAAGAGTCTGTTTTGGCTTTGGCCTTCTGCCACGATGTTCCCCATGGGCTGCACTGTTGATTCACGAATCCAGGAATTTAGATTGAACCGTTTTTTCATGTCAGTGGGCGTAAAAATACCGCGTTTCATTTAAATACTACATCTTACCGACAGGTGAAGATGATATATGTTCATTTGTCTCCAATCTTCTTTGAGACAAATCTTCCCAAAAGACATCAGCACATAACGCATAACTGAGAGGCGGTCTTCAGTCACATGAACGGTGCGTGTTCCCTGGGGAGGTTCACGTTCATAGAGCAGCTTTTGAACGACAAAATCAAGTGATGTCCTCGTTAGGACCCACTTCCCATCACCACATCCTGTTGTCTAAAAATAACAACGTGGATTGTGACATAAGTGGCATACGTAGCTGTGTGCAAGATGGCTCCATTTATCACATGGAATCTGCATTAAGTGATTCTAACCGAATGGACAAAAGCTTAAACGTTTTAGTTCTTCGGTAATTATGATCTCTCTCCCACTCTTCCTCTCTCCCTCTCCCACTTTGTTCTCTGTACTTATGGCTCCAAACACTCTGTGTCTCTACCCCTTCATCCAATTGCTCTACTCACACACACACACACACACACACACACACACACACACACACACACACACACACACACACACACACACACACACACACACACACACACACACACACACACACACACACACACACACACACACACACACACACACACACACACATATACACAAACAAACACACTACGTTTGTGTGTTTATTATTTTGTATACACAAAATGTACACAAATGCAAATATCCACAAATGCAGATGCACCACAGTCTTTGGTGTGAATGTGCATTTGTGGGTATTTGCATGTGTATGCAAGGCATATGGGAAATCATATGCCTTGAACAGACCCTAATGGACGAAAAGCAAAAAACAAAACATGCTGATGCTCACTCTAGGGCTGGCCCGTCTGCCTTATTCAACTACATCAAACAACAGCGTTCGTTGTGCGTAGCTGTCCCTACCTGAATCTTTCATGGTCGAGGCCAACTCTGCAGAATAACCTTATTAGGCCTTCTACTTGTTCTTTTTTGTGTCTTCTAATAAGGAAAAAAGCTAAACACAAGGTTTACTGAAGCATTGACGTGAAGCCTTATGCGTCAGAGGGATCTCTCGCACAGTTACCTATCTTTTTGGTATTTTACGCAGTTGATAACATAACTTAACCTTCTAGCTGCGGTTTTGCGAATAAAGCGAAATCCAAAACGTAGCATTAAAAGGGCGTTGAAGCCCTCTCAGGGTTGGCTGATCGGGAAGACACAAGGTGGCTTCCACATTTACAGATTCCCACTGAGGCAGACAGACTGACTGACAGGTTATCTGTCCCGAGGAGTGAAAGTATGTGTGGCAGGAAGTTGATGGACGGATCAGCGCGGAGGTGGGAGGTAGATAAGAGGGGTGGGAGAGGCTCAGTATAATAGCCGGATAAAAGGGGAGCCGACTGGGGCCCGAGATCAGAGAGGCGATACGTGTGGGCCGGGAACCAAATGAAAATGAGGCTGTGGAGACGGACAGACCGGCCGGTCGGAAGCCTCAGAGCAGGGGTACAGAATTTAGATTGTGAGTTTGGTGGAAAGCAATGGGTGGAGGAGCAAATGGGGGTTGTGAACTGAGGAGGAAGACGACGACCTGGGGCCAGTGATAAACCGGCAGCCAAAATGGTGCACCTGGACTATCCAATCGTTTCATTCGTTTCCCTTTTTAATATTCCCTAAACCCTAACTACCTTTAGAGAAGGGGGAAAAAACCCTACATTATCAAGGAAGAACCCTTGAGAAGAAGAGCTGTAAGTGGAACCCCTCCATCCAGGGATGGTTTCCATGGGCGCCATAATGGACAGACATAATGGAAGCATATTCTGGGTAGAAGAGTTGATACGCTGCTCCATCAAATTGGTCCGATCAAAGAACCGGGACAAACCGTAGGAGCATAGCAGGAAAGAAATGAGGGGTCCATTCTGCTGAGGGGCATTAGTTCCTCATGAATAAAGCCAATGGAGTTTCGGAGCTCCTCAGTGTGTGCACGTCAACAGAGCCCTGAACGTTACCACCAGATAGATAGAGCCCTGGTTTCCTTTTAGGGGAAGGATGAACGGATTGTAGCATGGCCCGGTGGAGGGAAGTAGAGAGTATAAAGCTTGTCTATCAATGGACTGACAGGTAAGACGGATAGGCGTAAAGAGTAGGGCAATTGGATGAAGGGGTAGAGACACAGAGTGTTTGGAGCCCACCCAGTCTCCAATGCCCTCCCACAGGGCAAGCCAACCCTTTGTTCCCCGGTGACGGGAAGGCATGTCGGAGGACCACTTCCCTTATTGATTTGTGTTACCCCACCGCCGGCTCGGCACGTACGCACAGGGAACACTCATCAATATTCATCAACACGCGCCGCAGCGCAGTGTTCGCTGTAGCCACGGCTCGGCAAGTGCTCCGCCAATTACGCCGAGGTTGTAGTAGTAAGTTGTAAGACTGTAGGACGGTCCAGTAGAGACCGGTTCCCTCACTGGTTCGCCTCAGCTGTTGGCTTGTTTCAGCGTTGTTGTTGTTGTTGTTGTGTGTGTCGTTGTGTGAAATTATGGATTTCCTTTAATCAGTGTGGGCCGGTAATCAGTTAAATCATACCTGACCTGAACGTAAAGCGTGGAAAAATGCCTTGAATGTTGCATTATGCAAAACGTGCAGCAGGGCGGTCTTGCCCCGGAAGGTTGCCATGGCAACTATCTGAACACATCAGACGCACCAGATGTGCCAGTTGGTCGGTCAAGCCGTTCTCACTGCCTATCAGCACTTCGGTGGACTACATTATGCAATAAGAATGCACGCGGCATGTCACCAAATCAAGCAGCTAATTTGTGATATTTCCTCTCTCTCACACACACATGCACACACATTCTGTAGAAGTCTTCCAGAAAAAAAAAGAGAAGAAGTATATATAGCATTTTAAATGATCAAGTCCACATTACAAAAACGTTTACAAGGGGGAATATTTGAGAAGGACAATGCTTAGTTGTTTAGAATGCTTAGGGTTTAGAATATTTAGCAAGTGACTACAATTTTTACAGGGAGTCCTGACAACAATAACAACAACAACAACAACAACAACAACAACAACAACAAAAACACTGGAACTGTGTTCTTACACATTTCTAGAAACCTTACCTCTCCCGCTGCCAAAACAATGAATAGAAACGTGACTCAGAGGGGATACCAGCCAACCTGCAGCCCGAGCGGAGGAAGCTAGCCTTCACAGCGGAGGGGGATGGGGGGGGGGGGAAGGGGATGGTTTGGATGGGGGGCGCAGAAGGCTATTCAATCGGTTCATTTGATCCCACTACCCCACCGGGAGGAGCCTCTATAAATGTCGCCAGAAAGACTTGAACCAAAGATCAAACCACTCCTCATAGTGCCAGGCTCTTCGTTGGAACTCTCTGGCCCAACCCGCCACCACGCAGGGACCCCTGAGGTGATGAGCAAATTATCTCCATAAGGACCCCGGCATGGTGCTCCATCACAAGGTTGGGCCTTTGGCCCTGGATGATGGGTGGGGCATGTTCTGACCTGATTAGGGGGACAACCTCTCATTGCTAATTGTTCGTTGTTTTACGATGGTTGAAGCAATCAGGAAAAATGCAGGATGATGCACATCCAGACGATTGCCTTGCAGGTTTGTGAGTCACAGTGTATAAGTGTATTATGCAAATTATAAGGTTTAGAAATGGATAAGCATTCTGAGATATTCTCCTCGTTCTCAATTTCTCCCTTTGATACATACAGAGGTCCCCTGGTAGGAATAATCCACTCATCACACTAGAGTGTGTGTTTCTGTGTGTGTTTCATGATCTTGTCAGTGTGTGTTTGTATGCGTGCATGCCTTTGCATTGCCGTACCTCTTGTCTTTCTATGGGATATAAGAGACTCGCTATGTCTGAATTACCCAGCGAGCGCAGTGCAGCCAACCACCTGTTCAGTACAGCCTCATCCCCTGGGGAGCATGCTGAAGCAACGAGCCAGAATACACACTGGCATGGACACAAACGGAGCCAGCAAGAGGGGGAGAGATTATGTATCTGTGAGTGTGTGCCATCGTGTGCGTGTGTGGTGTGCGTGCGTGTGTGTCTGTGTTCTTGATCAGTTTTTTTGATATGTAACCTCCCCCCAATACACACACCCACACACACACACACTCACACACACACACACACACACACACACACACACACACACACACACACACACACACACACACACACACACACACACACACACACACACACACACACACACACACACACACACACACACACACAAACATAAATACACAAATTGCAAATTGTTGTCGTTTCTTCTCTTCTCTCTTTCTCTCTGTCTCTCTCTCTCTCTCTCTCTCTCTCTCTCTCTCTCTCTAACCCCCTTCTGTATCCCACTACCACCTATCTTATTTTCCTCCAGTCCCCCTTTCAACCTCCATTTAATTACAAGTTACAATTGTGCGCCAAGTTTGTTTGGGTAGACGGGTAATGTTAGTTATGTTCCTACTGACCGTTAGTAAAGCTAAAACTAGTCCTCAAACTAAACTCAATAATGATCAGATTCCAGCGTTTAGCCGCCTATAGGCCTAAGCTAGAGTCACAGTAAATCTATCCCTTGTTGATTCTCTTTGTTTTCTCAACACTTGGTCTCGATCCTACAGACAACGATACGCTGACTATCAGCGTTTGACCTCTGACTCTGGGCAGTGTAATTTGTCACGGTGTGTCTGCCATGCCTTCAATCTCAGGTTGCATGCTGTGGCCATGAACAACGCCTGCACCTTCCTCAATGTATTCTGAAGGCCAAATCAACGTGAAGCACAAAAACAAGCAAAAACTCATTGGATAATTTATGATGCTGGGGTTTGAGCAAAATACACACTCGGTCATTTCCATTGGAAAAAGGTAATTCCATGTGCTGTATCCAGTTGATAACATTCGAGAAGATTGGTTACCCTTCCCCTCACCTATCATTCCATCTCATTGTCCATTCTATGAATTCATTTTCTCTGCACTTTTCTGCACCTTCAGATTATATGCCTACTCTCATTTACTATTCTCCATTGTTTGTATGTTCTCCTCTCACCCCCACTCCTCTCCTTTCTCCCCCTCTCCTCTCCTCTCCTCTATTCTAATTTCATCTCCTCTTCTCTCTTCTCTTCTCACCTCTTGTCTCTTCTATGTTCCTCTCCTCTCCTCAGCTCTCTTCTCTTCTCTCTCTTTTTCCTCTCCTCTCCTCTCCTCTCCTCTCCTCTCCTCTCCTCTCCTCTCCTCTCCTCTCCTCTCCTCTCCTCTCCCTCTCCTCTCCTCTCTTCTCCCTCTCCTCTCCTTCCCTTTCCTCTGTATCTACATGTGCTGTGTCCCCCTGCCCCGTACAGGATGTGTGGCTGACTCCTGCAGGTGGCTATCCCATGTTGCTGTGTGAGAGCAGAGAGGACACCCATTTAAATTGACCCCTGCCCTCATTGCTGCTTCCATCCTGTTGGCATGCCACCGGACACTCTTATCTGAGTGCAAAAGTGTTGTGTGTGTGTATGTCCTGTTTGTGTGTATTTGACAAGACTATGATCCTTGACCACAGTAAGCCAGTTCCTGTAATACTTACTTCCAACCGGGAGGAAGCAACTACTTGTGCGTGTGCCTTGTTTTTGTTTGTGATGCAAATGTAAAGCACTTAAACTTAGACCCTTGTTGTTGCTCTCTTGGAATTGACGGGAATACAGATTGTGTTCAGAATTCATGGAAAATGTGTGTGTGTGTTTGTGTAAGAGTATGTGCATGTGTGTGTGTGCATGAATGCAAGCAAGTGTATGCGGGTGAATGCGTATGTGTATGTTTGTGGGTGTGTGTGTGTGTATGTATGTGGGTGCATTCAAACTTGGGTGTGTGCGCACACTTTTGTCTGTGTGTGTGTGTGTGTGTGTGTGTGTGTGCGTGTGTTTTCCATGCTCACCTTGCGTCGGTTCTGAGCCGCGACACACAGTCACTCATGCCAGTCGTGAGGTTCATCTCAAGGTGGCAGGGGTCCGCCTTAGGAGACGTTGAAGGAGGCTGAAGGACATGCTCAGACTACCATTAGCATCTGTTTAAAACCGGGGCCGACCTTCTGCGGTCCGCCTACACCCCTGGCTCTGTGATTAACCACTACACATGTTACGGTGCGCAAAAATGAGATGGAAGGACGCATGAATTCACGCCCAACGCAAAAGAGATATTTTTGTATTTCTTCTTTGGCTCTCTTTCAGTGTGAGACTGTAGAGAGAGAGAGAGAGAGAGAGAGAGAGAGAGAGAGAGAGAGAGAGAGAGAGAGAGAGAGGGAGAGAGACTGTGTGTTGGAACTGGATTTTACTTTTTCATAACCATCGCCATCTTCTGTAGTTAGCTTGGGTTTGCCGTCTCCCCAGATGAGATGAGCTGAAATAATAGAGGACGGAACACTAGCCACAGGGAGGCTAAGGGACGTATAGCAAAATAAAATACAAAAAAAGGACAGGAAATAATTGGAAACTCCAATAGGGGAAGAAAAGGTTGAGGAGGGATAACAGCTAGGTGACTGTTTTCTCTTTTACCTTAGACCTTCCATTTTTTTCTTCTTTCATTCCTTCCTTCCTTCCTACCTTTCTTTGTCTCTTCCTTCATTTATTATTTCCTTCCTTCCTTCATTTCCTCATACCTCCCTTCTCTCCTTTCCTCCAGAAGTCATACCTGCCGTCCTTCCTTCCTTTCCACCTTTCTTCCTTCCTTACCTTCTTTCTACCTTGTTTCCTTCCTTTCTGTCTTTCTGTATTTCTTTCCTTCTTTCTCCCTTCATTATCATCATGGCTTCCTTCCCCTCATGACCAGAATCCTCTCCTCTGTCCTGTTAAAGAATGGCCAGGCAGACAGGGCTATTTTAAGCATACTATCAGGACTTCAGCCCATCTGTATGCTTAAACAACAGCTGAGGGTGGAGTTATATTAATATTCGGTTTCATTTCATGTGGATTTTAGGTTGATCTACTTTGCAAGCCTGGCAGATATTGCTTGCCCTGCTCTCTGAAGCTAGCAAAACAACACAGCACTATAGCCTAGAGATTTGACAAAACACACACACGCATGCACACAAATTGACACATATGTCAAAAGTCATAAATTTGGCATTGTGTTGCCCTAGCTGACTTACATGTTTTGTGTGAAAAGCTCAACTCAGGCACAGCAACGCCTCAACAATAGAACAGCAACCTAAACTTCAGCTAGGTGAATTGTGCCAGGATGCTCATCGTGTGTGGGCTGGCGTTCACAATAATAGCAGAGCTTTTCTGATTGCGTGTCAGATGGTCTTAAGACTCAGTGAGTGACGCTTGTTGACGGGATACAATAGACAAATCCTTACACTGTTATACGGGGTCAGAAAGGACAGGGGTGAGACCTTGCAGTTCGATCGGGTGAAGGGTTAATGATATTGGTGACCTTTGATCAATTCAAGATGAATGAGCAGGTGCAGCGACGGCACATTGAAGCTGGAGGCAATTCAGGACAAGCCTTCATCCATCTTGCAAAGCATTGTGGCTTCAGGGAACTGTCCTCAGAACAGAGAACAGAGACATAGTCGAGAGGAGAGGCTGAGCCATCAAACCATCTGTCCCAATTTCCTTCTCAGGATTTTGGACTAATTAGATTGTGATTCCCGTTAAGTAAGCTACTTGGGGTCTATTCAATGCACCGCGTCTATTTGTGATGTCGGTGAAACGAGACACTCTCAGAGGTGTAAGCGCAGCTCGATAGCACATTTAGGCAGGGTGGGTTGGGGGTGGGAGACAATCTTGTCTCGTTCTCAGCTTATAAATACACCATAAGATCCCCCCGCCCCCTAAGGCTAGCACTAAATAACTTGCCTCCATGGGTAGATGATGTGTGTCTGCAGTGTGTGTATGTTCGTGGTGTGTGTGTGTGGGGGGGGGGGGTATACATGCGTATGTACATCTGTGTGTGCCCACATGTGTGTGTGTGCGTTTTTGTGCACACACATCTCTCTCAGTGGGCCAGCAGAAAAGGAAGCAGCAGGTGTGTTTCGCACCTTCCTCTTTCGCTCTCCCGCTCACGCCAAAGCTAGAGCAGGTGCCAATGTTACTTTCTCATGTGTTGCTTCTTCCACTTTTCTCTGTCTCTGTCTATCTCTCTCCCTCTCTCTCTCTCTGTGTTTACCCTTGTTTGCACATGGGTGGATGCACTTGTATGTATGTATTTGTGTATGTGTGTGAGTGTGAGTGCGAGTGTGTGTGTGTGTGTATATATGCTGTGGTAACCCAGTCCTCGTTGTCGCCGGGTTCCACGTACAAATCACAAGTTTCAGCGAGGGTTAAAGCCTCATTCGGCATTTATTACAGACAATTGGACAATACAGTATACTGGCGGTCTCTAGGGCCTCCGTGGGCCTCTAGCCGCTCGCAGACCCGAGCTCTTCCTCCTCCCTCGCTCCCGTTCCTGGTCCCACAGCCGGTGGAATATCGGGCAATCCCTGCCAATCAGGAGCGGCACCGGGAGGTGTGGTACGATCCCCGTCCGCGCCGTGAACACCCCATGCGGCGTCCGGACGACCACGTGGCAGGTCTTGTAGATCCGTGTGTCCCCGTGCACGCAGGCCACCTCCATGGGCCCCCCCCCTCCTTTCCACCAGCCAGGTCGGGGCGGAGTAGGGTGACCACGCTGCCGGTGTCCAGTAGGGCCTGTGTGTCCGTGTTCATGACCCGCGCCTGCGTAGGCCGACAGCATCGACACATCCCGGTCCCCCGGGCAATAGCGGGCTATGTGGCCGGCCTGGCCACACTCGTAACACGGCCTCCCCTCGCGGCTCCCCTGAGCCCGGATCGGTGAGTCGGGTGGTGGAGCCGGGGCCCCGGTCGTGGGTCCCCGTCGGTCTCGGCGGGTCTCGGCTGGTCGCGGGCTGGTCCCGGTGCTGGCGCTTAGCTGCTGGGCCACCTGCCAGTTCTCCAGCTGCCTCACCAGGTCATCCACCGTGTCGGGATGTTGGTGGGCCAGTACTCTCCGGGCGCCCAGCGGTAGCTGCCGGACGGTGTTGTCGATCAGGACCCGGTCGATAGGGCTGGGCCCCTCTCCGGTCGCCAGCCACCTCTTCGCCAGGCGCGCGTGCTGGGCGATCTGTGTCCGTACTGCCCCCCGGACGTCAAATCGCCAATCGTGGAAGCGCTGAGCACGGGCCGCTGATCCTCCGGCCAGTTTTCCCTCTGGGCAGTCCGCTCAAACAGCTCCAGGTACGCCTCCACGTCGTCGTCAGGGCCGAGCTTGGTGAGCCGACTGGTCGGGGCGGCGGTTGGAGCTTCGCGGATGGCTACCCTTCCCCTCACGTGCTGGGTGAGCCGTAGTACAGCCTCGCGGAGCAGGGCAATGCTCTCTGTGGTCTCCGGTCTCCCCAAATGTCAGTCCTCGTATTCCTTTTAAGATGGCTCCTCGGCTTTCGGCCAGGTGTCCCCCAATCTCGCTGATTGGGGTTCGGTCGGTGCTCTCCGTCGCCGGCTGGTGGGTGACGGTGGTATCGGCCATCCAGGACCAACCCTCGGGCTGGTCCGGGCCGAGGTTTAAGTGGCAGGATGCCACAATGCACGTGAATACAGTATGTGTGTGTGTGTGTGTGTCTCTCAGCCCATACATTTTAACCTCTTTTATATATGCAGGGTTGTATTTGATCTTGTCCTGTTTCATTGCAAGACAGAATATTCTGATGATTTCTGTTTCTGTACCTGTACGTTTATCTACATAGGACCCAATTCCTTCACCTAGCTGATTGTATTTTATCATGTGCATGTTTTGTTGGTAGACCATGATGCACTGATGGTAAGCAAAGACCCGGGCACATCACATGGACACCAGCCTGAGCCGCATGCTCAGAGCTTCTCCGTAGAAAAACACTTTGTGACAGCAGCCTCAGTCTCCCTTTTTGATCACATTTCATGCCGGTTCCGTTCACTCTCATACTGGCAGGCGTACATCATATGTCGCTCCCGCTCTCTCTCTCTCTCTCTCTCTCTCTCTCTCTCTCTCTCTCTCTCTCTCTCTCGTCATCTCCTCTCTCTCTCTCTCCTCTCATCTCTCTCTCAGTCCTCTCGCTCTCAGCTCTCTCTCTTTCTCTCTCTCTCTGTCTCTCTCTCTCTCTCTCTCTCTCTCTCTCTCTCTCTCGCTCTCTCTCTCTCTCTTTCCCAACATTTTCATTAGCCCTCCTCTGCTGCGCTCTCTAGCGTCCCTCTAACCGTCGGCCCTAATTGTGTTATTCATCAGAGAATTACAGCAGGAAGTCACCGCCGCGTGTCCGATGAATCCGTCACGGCCCGCTGTTCCCAAGGCGTACTAATCGTCCCGCACGAGTTGCCGCAACGCGATCCCGACGGTTCCAGCCTGGGCCTCCTGTTTAAAGTGATGGACGACAAGCAATCCTTAATGTTTTTCTCATTATGTAATTAAGGGTTATCAACCTGTGCGTTGAGCGTCAAAAGATGATGTTCCATGAAATCTATTGCTATCTCACCTAATTCCAGTCTATCGTATTTCTTCAAGACGATATCAATGGCTGGTGTATGTTTTCACACCTGGCCCCGTAGCAAAGCTGGTGACAAACTGACACTCACATGGCCATAACTTAACGGTACCCTCGTATGACCGCTACTGTGCAGCTGAATGCCAGACGGCATTCATGGTGGATTTGACTTTTTGATGTCCATCAAAATACATTTTTCATCATCACTTTAGGGTTACCAGCCAGTCCAAACACGTCATGCAAGGGTTTATTCAGTGTTCTGAGAAGGCACTGCCTCTTTCCAGAAACAACTTACATCTTGTTTATGTTCATAACCAGATAACAGGCCGCACATGATGAGCCTGCCTGATAATTGTATAATTGCGTGTCCCAGTGTGAGTGTTTGTGCCGGTGTGACTGTGTGTTTGTGTTGTACCTGCATGTGTATGTGTGCCCGCGTGTGTGTGTGTGTGTGTGCATCTAAATGTGTGAACGTGTGTGTATGTACATGTGTGTGTGTGTGTGTGTGTATTACAAGACCTCGTCTCGTCGCCGACTTTTCAAAATCGTGTACGACTTGCAAATTTGTCTGCGACGAACGAATCGGGGCAAAATCGGGCTGAAATCGTGTAGTCTGAAACAGCCACTAGAAGAAACCTATTCCGCAAAATAAAATAATCGAAACCGCATACACAAAAACATTATAGAAATGGTGTTTAGCGTTATAATTAGCCTATGAATAATATAGTCATCAGTGTTGGGGGTAACGCGTTAGAACTAACGCGTTAGAGTACTCTTATTCGTTTTTTTCAGTAACGAGTAACCTAACGCGTTAGTTTTGCGAATTCAGTAATCAGTAACTCGTTAATTTCCAAAATAACCACTCGTTACTCCGTTACTTTAAGATTTTCCCTCGATAAGGAAAGTAAAGTCCCGGGTTTTCTGCATTTAGTCAGATGCTGCTGCCCTGCTCCTTGCATCTCTCTCTCTCGCTCTCTGTGTGTGTGTGTGTGTGTGTGTGCGCGCGCACCTGTGTGTGTAAGCTACGTGTGTTACGGCGGCAAGATGGACGAGAAGATAGCCTTAGATTCCTGGAGGTACGCTCATTATTTTGAGTTACAGAGCGAAAAGGACAAGAAGAACATAGTGGTCGTTTTGAGCACCTTCTTCTCCTACGTTTCAACCATTGCTTTGGTGATAA
>NC_079431.1:12472563-12477563 GCF_026213295.1 Gadus chalcogrammus
AGAGTGTGATAGAGATGGAGAAGTATAAAGTATGTATTCACATGTTCATGGACCACATGTTAGTGCAGTCACACGTGTCATTTACATTCAGTTACTGCATATATATTGCACTCCGAAGGTTTTGAAAAAAGTAGCCTATGGAGAAGCACCTCCAAGCACCTCCAAGCGCTGAGATAGTGTGGTGGATGGGTATTTTGGCTTTGATACAGACGCGGCTGCAGGCTTAAGCTAGCAGTCTGTGTGTTACTTAGGGTGACTGCTTTCCAAGGTAGGGGTCAAGAACACAATCTGAACTCAGAATGCCCAATGTTTAGGCAAGCAATAAAGTACCCCAACGACCACAAAAATATGTTCTCTAGTTATAATTGCCTTTTTTTGCAGCTCTATAGGAAATAGGTGACACAAACAAATCACAACATTGCCTCTACACCGACACCTTTACCAGCACATTGAAGGGGCTGTAGGAAAGATTGGACTGCTATTACTTTAATGTATTTTACTTAAAAAGCATAACCATCCGTCAGTTATTATCCTCTCTGGGAAAATATCAGGTTGACTGCACCTGCCTCCGAAGGAACTATGATAATCCATCCTGCCTGTCATTACATGTGTGTGAAATACAAAACTTCTCAAAGGTGAAGAAGCATTGGGAGCCAGGGAGTGGGAGGGGACGTTTTTTCGGGCTTTAGCTTTTAAATGTTCCTCTATTCTGCCCTCTCTCTCTCTCTCTCTCTCTCTCTCTCTCTCTCTCTCTCTCTCTCTCTCTCTCTCTCTCTCTCTCTCTCTCTCTCTCTCTCTCTCTCTCTCTCTCTCTCTCTCTTTCTCTCTCTCTCTCTATCGGTTCAATGCCGGCTAAAAGAAAAAAGGGAAAAGAACAGCTGATATTAGCCTAGTAGCAGAAGCAAACCTTCAAGTTGTTCTAAACGGACAGTGAAGATACTTTGATCTTGCAAATTGAATACTCTACGTAACACACGCATGCTAAGAAGCTTTTCGCTAAAGTCATCCAATCAAGCTGCAGGCCACAGTGATGATCGGGGGGATGATTTAAGGTGGTGGTTCAGCTCTGTCACACAAAGGGTGTTCGGGGACACTGCTGTTCTCTCTGCCCATCTCCTCGGATAGCACGCCCACACTGCGATATGTGAATATGGACACAAAGAGAGGGGTCGGACAGCTCTATATCATGGGCGGCTCGCTCCGCACTGGAGGCACTAGAGCAGATGATTGATTGATAAACCGAAGGGCTTTCTGTGGAATAACCCAAAGCCAACCTTCACCCTCACGTCTCCAATTGAAGGAGGGGAATAAAATGTGTCGCTTTGAGACAGGATGCCAAATCGGACCACTTGCAACCGATATGACATGACACAATTGCTTATAATTTTTTCTCTTTCTGGGAGTTTTGGCAGTACCTGTGTTAGCAGTAACATTTCTAAAATGTTGTCAAGTGGTTGGTTTTTCTTGAATTGTTTGGTTTGCGATGGTGCAATAATATCGAAATGAAAGTAGTGCTTCTGAACCATTCTGGTGATAGGTAAAGGTTATGAATAAATCATTTTAGTTGTAATATAATGGACCACCTTGTATCAGTGTATTCAGAACTGTATTTTCCACAATCCATGGTTCAACAAGTTCAACATTCCCCGCTCCAGGGTCTGTTTCATCCTGGCCTTTGTTTTCCTTTAAATCCAGGTGGTAAGTGCACATAAATACAGAGCATACATTGTTTGATTATCTGCTAGAATGCCAGGTGTTCTCTGCATTTCCAATTATGGCATTTAATGTTCTTGGACCATTCAAGACAATCAGAATTATGTTTGGTAGCCTGTGATTCATCAAGTGTCGGCTCTTCCTGCAGCTGCTGGGTGTTTTTCTTCCCTCTCTCTGTGTCTCTCTTTTCATCTCTCTATCTCTCTCCCTTTCTCTCTCTCCTCTTCCCCCTTCTTGACTGGCCTCTAACTGGCATTAAAATTTGTCTCGGGGATCAGTTCATCTTAGCTCTCTATTGTCAGACCAGTAGCGGTCTCTTGCACCAAAGATGTGCTCAACAAACCTTTGCACACAGAGAAGAACAGAAAGACGAAATGTTATCAGTAGCTAAGCTAAGATAAGGAGAAAGACCAACAGACAGAATGAAAGACAGACAGACCGAGGAACAGACCGACAGACCGACTGATCGACCGACTGATCGACAGACAGACAGATGGGATGCCAGACCAACAGAGAGACCAACAGAGAGACAGACAGACAGACAGACAGACAGACAGACAGACAGACAGACCAGACAGACAGACCAGACAGACAGACAGACAGACAGACAGACAGACAGACAGACAGACAGACAGACAGACAGACAGACAGACAGACAGACAGACAGACAGACAGACAGACAGACAGACAGACAGACAGACCAGACAGACAGACAGACAGACAGACAGACAGACAGACAGACAGACAGACAGACAGACAGACAGACAGACGGAGAGAAAGAACGTCAGACCAATAGAGAGACAAAGAGACAGACAGGCAGACCGCCAAAACAGAGAGACAGACAGACAGAACGCAAGGCCAACAGAGACAGAGAGACAGACAGGCAGACCGCCAAACCAACAGTGAGACAGGCCTCTCCCCTTTCCCCTCCAGTTGTGCCTGAGCGGCGTGTGCATCAGCCCACCTCTCCGGGGACATGGGCTCCCCCCGTCACCAGCCCTTCCGCTCCACCCTCTAATTCATACAGGCTCAGACAGACTCCATGCCCCACTTCACGCTGCATGGGCCCCTTTTATCTTAAGGTAAACATTTCACTGCAGGGATTTTGGTGTAGAAACAACAAGGACACTCACAGAATATAATGGTGGTCTGGACTGTCTGCCTCGACATGGTTGGAGCCTAGAGGTAAAGGCCCTGGGAAGTCTGTTTCACATCTTTTTGGCCATATTGACTCCAAACACAAGCCCATGGTGATAGTTTCTCCTAATTTGACAGTGATTCTAGTCAATTTTTAACACCACTTTGACCCTTTTTGTTGTTGTTTCTAACATACATTCTTTGGGTTTGACAGTTGAATGGGTTAAAGCAGTTACAGTAATGTTGATAATATCTTCGAAATCCACTCAAGACTCAGATGTTCACTTGGCATCCCAACTCAGTACATGCAGCGTCTGCTCGTATATCCAGTGGATATCATAATGAACCCTTTACCAATGAGGGGCGAGGGCTGCATCTCAGCCATGCAATACAGAGGGGCCAGCGGTTAAGAGGCCAAGCTGTGCCTGATTGACATGAAGTGTGCAGAACGGCCAAAACGATCTGTTGTTCCTTGCTGTGTTTGTTTACCATTTGTCCAGTGGTCAAATTGGAATTGTTATTAAGCCCACTGTGAGTGGGGCAAGGGGGGGGGGGGGGGGGGGGAGGGGTGGTTCTATATGATTGGCTTCTTGAAAAATAAAAGCTGTTATGTTAATTTTAATGAAAGATGCAGCATCCATGAGCAAATGGGGATGGGAAGTCTGATTTGGGTGAGGCTGACTTGATGTGACATGCTTGATTTTCCAAGGGAAGGATAATATCCAGTTATGAGCTCCAACTGGACACATTACGGCTAATTTTGATTTTAATGATGACAACAGATGATGCATATTGGTGATGCATTTTTAATGTCATTATCTGTGTGTAGTGTGCGATAGTAGGGTATGTGTTTGTATCCATGTTTATGTTTGTTCGTGTGTGTGTGTGTGTGTGTGTGTGTGTGTGTGTGTGTGTGTGTGTGTGTGTGTGTGTGTGTGTGTGTGTGTGTGTGTGTGTGTGTGTGTGTGTGTGTGTGTGTGTGTGTGTGTGTGTGTGTGTGTTTCTATCCGTGAGTCTGTGTGAGTCTGTCTTGCCTGTACTTTCATTTACAGTTGTGTTACAGCTAGGCTCCCATTTTGAAGCTTTGTAATCCAATCATAGGAGGATTGTCCAATCAGGATCATGATGGTCACATCCTGGTCATCTGATAACCGAGGTGGGGCCCAATCAAATAAATCACCTCCTGCAATCCTGCCACCATTGTCTATAAGGTCGGATCATCTCTTATGCTCAAGTGTGCTCACACAAAGACACATTCGCCGTGCTGATTTTGAGGTGAGGTGAGAGGGATCACTCATCAACCCGGACGTGCCTTCAGGCATGATTGCCATATATATTTTCTCTTCCTCCCATTAACCCTCCCATTTACCTCTTGGTCTGCCTCCATTTCCTCTGTCCCTCCCGCTCATTCTCTCATATCATATGTCCTGCACACCTTTAACAGGACACGTTCATCTTACAGACAAATGGTTTATCAACAGGGTAACTTTGACAATTTAGTTCATGACATTGTCGTTGTTCTTGTTAATACACTTAAATGACCTGTGCTTGTCTCACTAAGGTTAATGTCTGAATAAAAATAAGAGCGACGGAGGGAGAGAGAGAGAGAAAGAGAGAGAGAGAGAGAGAGAGAGAGAGAGAGAGAGAGAGAGAGAGAGAGAGAGAGAGATTTGAGAATGGCAGAGCGAGGGAGAGCAGAAGAGAGGAAGAGTGAGGGATTGCAGGAGAGAGAGACACATATAAATGGAGAGGGAGAGACAGGCACACAGACAGACAAACAAGAAGTGAGAGCAGCCAAACACTAGTGATTTATAAATAATCCAAATAATGGAATATATGAGCGAAAATATTTGTCTCCAAAAAAGTTAACATTTTGGTTCAAGTTTTAAGCCCCATGAAAGACCAACTTGCTCATTTATATTCTGTTCAATAGCCTTAAATATATCTAAAGTTCAAATTGATGATTCGATTTTACAGCAGAAGGCTTTCTCATAGCATTTCCTGAGTAAATGAACGTCAGTGGATATCCAAATGTTGTGGTTGCAGTTCATATTCCACTAAATATTCACCCCAAGGCGTGCTGCACAGTGAAATTAGACTCTGGGTTGAAACTCAGTTGGCAGTGTTATGTAGTGTGCACCATTTATGCG
>NC_079431.1:12487563-12501975 GCF_026213295.1 Gadus chalcogrammus
ACCAAAACAATGACAGAGCCAAGTGACAGAGACTTCTTCCAAACCCAAGTGAACCCACGTATAAAGAGCTTTGCTGTGCGTGAATGACATTAAGGTCCAGGATAGCCCCCCAGCCACGCCGCACCTAGCCCACCCTAATACCACCACCCCTACGTCTGACCCCACCACACCAGACGAGGAGACGGGCCTGAAGGTGCACCAGGTGACACGGCCCCCGGGGTTCAATGCTAACCGGCGGCGCAGCCGCGCGGTGCTCTACCACCTGTCCGGACACCTGCAGAAACAAGACAAGAGCAAGCTGAAGCTCAACAACGTGAGTGACTCCTTCCCGCACACCATGAGAATTATTCATTGAATTTATACAGCGCTTCTCAGGGTACCAAATGCTTTACATGGTGAGTGTGTCTGCATGTGTGTGTGTGTGTGTGTGTGTGTGTGTGTGTGTGTGTGTGTGTGTGTGTGTGTGTGTGTGTGTGTGTGTGTGTGTGTGTGTGTGTGTGTGTGTGTGTGTGTGTGTGTGTGTGTGTGTGTGTGTGTGTGTGTGTGTGTAGGGAGAGGGTCATGACACCTTATCCACTACCAGTGTCTCGCACCCACTTTGGTGCTGCACGACCTAAGTGGCACACAAACACATACAAGCACACAATGATCCACAAGGACATAACAGATATAGCGGTCGAGTTGTAAAAAAAGGCCAGGGGGGATGGTGGATTTTAACTTTTAGGGGCAGATCATTTGTGCTGATGACAGCGCATATAGTGGGAGACCAACGGTGTGTATATAATAATGTATTATTATATATTTTTTGGGATAAAATAAGAGCGATGACTACTGTCAACGCTCTTATTTTATCCCCGAAAACGCAGCTGATCAGACGCTCACACGGTTCGGAGGCATGCATCACTTTTAAGGATTTTAAAAACTGATCCTTATTTATTTATTTTTTAAATTCATTGGGCAGAGAAGGGAGACTAGCGTTGCTCACGGGTTGGAATGAAAGGGAGAAAAGTGGACAGAGTTGCCTGCGGAAGCGATGTCTGAGATGCAGAGACAGCTTCACGCTGTGTCTGTCTCGTACGGTGTGGAATGATAGGCTCGTGAAGGCACTATTGCGCAAGTACGCAGGCGCGCAGCAAGCGTGCCTGTGTGCTTGCGCAATAGCATACTGCCCGAGAATGTAGTGTCGCTGTCAAATCTGTCCCTGGGAAAAGTAACGTTGCGCCGAATTGAAAAAGGAAACCACTATAATGAAATAGCGGTAATATTTCCACATTAATTGATACAATAACAGGGGATGGGAAGGGGGGATGGCTGTTGCAGAATTTTGATCATTTTAATTCCAAAGGGGGATGCCATCCCCCCTAATCCCCCCTCAACTCTAGTGCAGTAGCGTACATGCACACACAAATACACACAAAGAGGCTGACAGGCCAAATGTCAGACATTGTCGCAAGGACAGCTTCAACCGTGAGAAAAATTCAATAGTGTCACGATAAGCTTGGATACAATGATCGATATTATCGTGTTGCAGTAGAAGTCTCTGATATTAAGGTCAGCAGCAGCATTCACTCTAACACTCATCTCACAAATAAGACTTCAGACTATTTCTGAATAATAAATAATAAAAGCAGACTAGTTAGTTGTCGTCAACGTCCCCCATAAAGTGTTGCTTTAACATTCTAGGACTGCTGGGTCCAAGATTACTGAAACCATAACAGCGCCATAAGCTCAGCTCCTGCAAAATGCTGTATTCCCTGTGTCCCTGTTGTTTAGATAATTGTCTCTCACTGCAATGCATTGATACTAGATTATGTAATGTCTTATTGTGTGTGTGTGTGTGTGTGTGTGTGTGTGTGTGTGTGTGTGTGTGTGTGTGTGTGTGTGTGTGTGTGTGTGTGTGTGTGTGTGTGTGTGTGTGTGTGTGTGTGTGTGTGTGTGTGTGTGTGTGTGTGCGTCTATGTGTTTGCGTTTATGTTTATCTGACGGGGATTTGTGTGTGTGTGTGTTTGGGTTTGTGGGTGTGTGTGTGTGTGGTTGTATTGTCATTGTCCCCTGTCAGCAAAAAGCACTTCACAACAAATAAAGAAATCCAGTGAGGGAACGCAGGTCTGTGTGAGAGTGTGTGAGAGAAAGACAGGAAGGGAGAGAAGAGTGAGTGGAGAGGGAGTGAAGACACAAGGTGAAACCAAAGAAGAGAGAGAGAGCAGGCGAGAGAGAGAGAGAGAGGTAGAGAATACACACTTCACACATCGCGTGTTGTGGGTGAAATTCCGATTCCCTTTTGTCCGGATCCAGAACATGTTTGGCGACAAGCCGCCCATCCCAGAGTACAAGGTCGCCGCCATCCAGAAGTCCCGCTTCATCCTGCTCCACTACGGCGCCTTCAAAGCCGGCTGGGATTGGCTGATCCTGCTGGCCACCTTCTACGTGGCGGTGACCGTGCCCTATAACGTGTGCTTCACCGTGGTGGGGGGGCGGGACGAGGGCAGCGGGGGCGGCTCGCGGAGCCCCCCCAGTGTCAGCGACATCCTGGTGGAGATCCTCTTCATGCTCGGTACGAGAGCACAACCCACACACACACACACACACACACACACACACACACACACACACACACACACACACACACACACACACACACACACACACACACACACACACACACACACAATGCTTCCCTATACCTATTCTTTTTGGAGAGATACTGTTGTATTTTGGAGACTTGACTTGAAAGCAGTTTCATTTTTATGTGAGCGGGGCTTCCCTTTTTAGATGGCGTGTGTGTGTGTGTGTGTGTGTGTGGGGGGAGGGGGGGGGGCTATAACATCTTTCAAAATATTCACTTCTTCATGCATTTGCTACTCTTTTCAATGTATTCAAATGTAATATTGAACAAATATATATTTGATACATTCAAATAGCAAAGGCCTATATAGAATTTTTATTTAAAGAGGAACACTCCTCTTGAAGGGTTTCGTCATCACACCCCAACTGTGTAATATTGGTCTGTGATCTAGATCCACAACGGTTGGGCCGGGGAACTGAGAGAGAAGCGAACGATACCTGGCATGCGGTTGTATTCATCTTATGCACCGTTGGTCTATTCTGTGGGCTTAGGAAATGTCTGCTTTGGCCGATCCAATTGTTTTCATCTAAAAAGGGCTGGATTCCATTGATCCACTCTCAATTGTATTTGAATGATTCCATACCTGGTCACTCACCCAAGGCCCTGATAAACAACCTGTTCAGGTGCATTCGTAAGAAAGACGATGTTAAACTTGTGCGTTCTCAGGTGCTATCAGGTGCTGCGAGGCAGGACCATCCAACAAATGAAAAATAATTTGAAACAATGCAAAGATGTCTCACTTGCCTAATTAGCCACCACTAATGCCAACGGCAAGGCAGTAAACACATCACAAACCCACATTAGACTCAGACACGTCGTAAAGGTGGCTGTTGCATAATATTATCTGTAATGGCGCAAACACATGGAGCAAGGGACATGAGCCATCCTCAATAAAACATTACTTATCACTGTTCGCTTATTTCCCAGCAAACATTTGCTAGTCTGGGTGTCTGTAGGGTGGTTCTGCAAGGGCTGCACAGTGGACGGGAACCCTTAACGACCTTGCACTGAAGATGTCAATAAGCCTGGCAACCGAATTACATGACAAACTCCACCCCTGTCTCATGCTAATCCTCTGGGCAGTTAAACAGCTGAATCTTGTCAGTCGATAGCCCATTTAGCTGACTGGTCCCATCTGTTCAGAAACACACCCCGATTGTCCACAACAATGAGTAGCCATCCCTAACTTCCACTCCGTTTTTATCCTGAAATGGCTTAAATTATTGATCAATCCATTTTGTATTAATGATGAATGCCGATGTCGATGAATGCCACGTCTCCTATCCTATTGGTTCATGTACAGTGTGAGAGTAACGAGATTACAATTTCCGTGTAAAATATATTTGGGCATTCCAATCCTTTCATTACTTTCTTCTCGTGGCTTATTATGACTATGTAGCAGACATTAATTATTTGGCTACATCCATCATAAATGTGTATTTTGCACACAAAGTACAGAGTCCATGGATACTAAGAGTATAAAGACAAGGGATTAAGAAAAGGCCCATACACCACCAAGCAACAATTTAGTTATCAGTTAAGCGTTTCTTAATTTTTTTCTTTTTATCTTTCTTTCTTTTGACCTTCTTTCTTTGTTTCTTCTTTTCCTTCTATCTGTCTCCGTCCGTCTGTCTGTCGGTCTTCCTCTCTTTCCTACCGGTATTATTTTGATCATAATTTAATGGCCTGTGAAGCATTTTATGGCATGAAAAAAATGCAAATTTCAAGTAAATACACATGCTCATTAGAAGCGGTCAAATGAACCACGAAACTCGAAACGTGCTAATAACTTATTAATGTGTGTGTGTGGTGCGACCACTCTTACAGACATCCTGCTGAACTTCCGGACCACCTTTGTCAGCACGTCGGGCCAGGTGCTGTACGACGCCCGCTCCATCTGCGTCCACTACGTCACCACCTGGCTCTTTGTTGACCTCATCGCTGCCCTGCCCTTTGACCTTCTCTACGCCTTCAACGTCAGTGTGGTGAGTCAGCCACCTCCTACATGCCATTAGGCCTCTCCTGGGGATGGACAGTGTGTGTGTGTGTGTGTGTGTGTGTGTGTGTGTGTGTGTGTGTGTGTGTGTGTGTGTGTGTGTGTGTGTGTGTGTGTGTGTGTGTGTGTGTGTGTGTGTGTGTGTGTGTGTGTGTGTGTGTGTGTGTGTGTGTGTGTGTGTTGAGTTCGGAAAAATTACTGCGAAAACGAATGTCTCCACGACACATTAATGCGTTCTATTGGTTAAAAAACGCAATAAGCAGAAAAGCCTTTCATATTTTCGTCCTTTGATGAGATGCTCAACAGCACACATTTAATGTCCTCACTAATAGACAGCTGGCAGAGAGCCAAGCTCACAAAGGGGGGAAATATGGCTGCATGATCGCATCGGCATTGCACTGGATCGGTTAGTTTGCACATCAGCCAAACAGGCGGCAAGGAGCCAGCACTCCTTAAACCAGCTGTTGTTGGAGACACCACTGATTAATATTGGTGTTGCCAAACACGCAGCACTTCAAGTGTATTCACAACACAGAGTACACACGCATGCCCTCGGGAGGGTTTTCATATCTCTAGAACGGGTTTGTGCCTTTGAGGGGCAATAACATTTTGATGCACACCATTAAGCACCACAGTAAACATCGCACACTTTTTACTAACCTTTTTTTTCTTGGATACACGACTACTGAAATCGAGGCTTTTCTCAGACCTTTCTAACACACTCCAAACTTTGCATTGCTGTAATGAAATAAGTGCAGTGCGTGAGATAAGATTTAACAAAGTAAAAGTAAGATAAAAATACAGGGGTAATTATGCGGCATAATTATGCAGCCTGTCGCTATAGACACCCTGCTATTGAATTAAAGACTATAATCTTAAAAGAAAAAAATGTTATCAGTGTTCCGATCCAAAACGGTTTTCAACAAGTTATTAACGAGGTATTGGGTTGTGTGTCAACCTGTCGCACCCTAACACCCCCTCTCCCCCCATCACCACCGTCGACAGTACTTTGGCGTTCACCTGCTGAAGACGGTGAGGCTGCTGCGGCTGCTGAGACTGCTGCAGAAGCTGGAGCGCTACTCGCAGTACAGCGCTGTGGTGCTCACCCTGCTCATGTCCATGTTCGCCCTGCTGGCCCACTGGATGGCCTGCGTCTGGTACTTCATCGGCCGCAGAGAGATCGACGGCTCCACGTCCTGGGATATCGGTGAGTAGCTGCTAACGCTAGCATGCTAACGCTAGCAGGCTCACACGCGTACGTTGCTATTTACAATTCGGTAGTTAGATTAGATAAACAGTTATTAATCCCCTGTAGGATAAATTTGTTTGTTGCAACAGCCCATTAGCAGTGGACAGACACAGGATAAAAATACAATACACTACAATAAAAATACAGTAGAGTTAGTAAAGTACTAATTCAAACAAAAAGACGCTAAGGTAGCCTATATGCTAGACTAAATGCTAAAGTAAGGACAAGACAAGACAAACAGAAGAAACAACAGCAAACAGGGAAAACAAAACAGACGGTGCAAACAATATAAATTATAAATTAAGTGTAAAGTGTAATTAGTGTCACAAATGCAAGACGAGCTCATGTCTGACTGGTGTTTTGCCTTGTTTGGCTTCATGTGCATGTTGACCAATCGTGTCGCTTGGGGGGGCAGGGTCCTGTAAGCAGGTTATTGGCTAAAGCAGAAGCCAAACCCGGGCCAGCACTAGTAAACCTTTCCCATAGCCGGTGGGAAGACAAGATTAAACAGCCTGTCAGGACACCAATGTTCTTAGACAAAGTGCCTGTTAAGGTTTCAAATCAACACTGTCTCAGCTGTTTGTTTACAGTGTCAGCTTAGCATCACAGACAGCTCTCTGTGTGATGACGCTCCTCGCTAACTGATGTTCTTAATAACATGTGATATGGTTGAGCATATATATATATATAATATATATTCTGTCACTTAGAAAAATGTAACCGAGAGGGTGTGGGGCTTAAAGCTCACAAACTTGCAAATTAACAGACGCCGGCAATGTCCCAGGGAACAAATGTGCCTTTAAATCCTTTCCTCTGTAGTACGGCTAGACGTGATGTGTTTATCCTTTCTCGCATGAGCCACCCTGTGAGATGTCCAAGGCCACCCTGCCCGCACGCAAACAATTACAAAGTATGATAGAATCGGGCGAGTACACACAATAAAGTACACACACACACAACAACAACAAGTGAGGGGACTTCATTTTTGCAAATGTCAGTAGTCTGAAACTAGGACAAATATCTACATAGGTATCTGGCAGGTAGAACACATAGCTGAACACTTATTCCTCTTTTTAGAGCACAGATGAGAATGAGATCTAGACAAGTCCAGGCATTCTTGTCATGCTTGGGCGACTTTGGCTTTCTGCCCTCATTAAAGGGAATGAATAGGTCCTGCATGTCACACGGCATTCATTCTCTCTCTCTCTCTCTCTCTCTCTCTCTCTCTCTCTCTCTCTCTCTCTCTCTCTCTCTCTCTCTCTCTCTCTCTCTCTCTCTCTGTGTATTTTTTATCTCTTTCACTGTCTCCCTCAATCTCTCTCTACTGTGATTCTCTCGGTATTGATGGATCCCATGCTAGACTTCTGGTACGTTGCTGTCTCAGCAAACTACCAACCAATAAAGTTGCAGTGACAGTCTGGCCAATATGTGTCACTGTCCAATCCCGTCACCGTTCGCTCAGGCAACAGACAGTTTCATCCGGTCTTTTCACCCACCCTTCCCAGTGACCCTGACTCTGCCTCGCGATAAATGTTTGGGAACAACATGAATGTAACCGTTTCAGGCCTGACAGACTTCTTTGTGTGTGTGTGTGTGTGTGTGTGTGTGTGTGTGTGTGTGTGTGTGTGTGTGTGTGTGTGTGTGTGTGTGTGTGTGTGTGTGTGTGTGTGTGTGTGTGTGTGTGTGTGTGTGTGTGTGTGTGTGTGTGTGCGTGTATGTGCGCCTGTGTGTGTGTGCACACTTGCACATGTGTTAGGAGGCGTGTCCTTTTGGTTGTCCTGCCTTGCACCTGTGCAAGGCAGGACTGTACCTGAGTGTGTGTGCGTGTGTGTGTGTGTGTGCGTGTGTGTGTGTGTGTGCATGTGTGTGTGTGCATGTGTCTGTGTGTGCGTGTATGTGCGCCTGTGTGTGTGTGCACACTTGCACATGTGTTAGGAGGCGTGTCCTTTTGGTTGCTACTGGACACAAGACTTTTATCTGCAGCTCTATTAATAATTCAAGGCTTGGCGGAGCTCTGTCTGTCCCCTTAACCCCTGGTGGGGCACACAAACATATAGCAGCCAGCACCTGCCCTCTTCTCCATTGGATAATCGACCAAGTGTTAAAAGAAAACATGATGATTTACTACCATCAACGTTTGGAATACAGAGGATGTGACAGAGAGTGTTTGGGGTAACCATAGACAATAAGGCTTTATGTGTGTACCTGTCTGTTAACTGTATGTAGCTAAAAGTAATGCAAAAGTATTGAGTAATACCTAACATATTAATTTAAATTTAATTAATAAGGTATATGTAATGTATTACATTTTGAAAGTAAGTTACCTGACACTATAGAAGAGAAACAAAATAGAAGTATGATGAAAAATAACAACATTAAAGAGAGGACAGATCCACATTATTCCTAAACATCAGCCAAACAGACCAGATGGATCGTTGAACAGGAAGGAAACAAAGTAACCGCATTTCATCGTAAAGTATCTGACCCAAGTGGTCAGCAGGAGCATGAGAACGACAGCCGTCTTTTAAAGTCACCTCTTAAAGAGAGCATGGACTCACCTGACAATAAAGTCATGGCTAGGTGCTCAATCATGGTTATAAAGTGTGTTTGGAGAGGAGAGATGGAGAGAGGAGGGTAGGGGAGAGGAGAGGGGAGATGAGAAGAGATTGGAGGAAAGGAGAGAAGATATGACCGAAAAGGAGGGGAGAGGAGAGAAGAGAAAAGGAGAGATGAGGAGAGGAGAGATGAAGAGCGATGAGGAGAGGAGAGATGGAGAGAGGAGGGAATTGAAGAGGAGAGGAAGGAGAGGAGATGAGAGGAAAGGAAAGGAAAGGAAAGAAGAGGAAAGGAGAGGACAGGAGAGGAAAGGAAATGAAGGAGAGGAGAGGAAAGGAGAGGAGAGGAAATGACATGAGAGGAGGGGAGAGGACAGAAGAGGAGGGGATGGGATGGGAGGGAAGAGGAGAGGACAGGGAGGACAGATGAGGCGAGGAGAGGACAGGAGCTGAGAGGAGATCAGGACCATGGACAAATACATTTCAGAACCACGGAGAGCACTTGAGGGAGACTCAAATTCATGCACTCAGAAACATGCTGTCCTTGATGTGAACTCATGTTGATGCACTGCGTGTTTAATATGCAAAAATCATTATCCTCCATTTTTGAAGAATTGCTCTCGTTTTTTAAAAGGAATTTTCACATTCTTAAAATGTGATCAAATATTAAAGTAGTAGGGAATTTCGAGCACCGCAGCTCCAAATTCCTACCTTTCCCTCCCCGATAACGTACATTAGAAGCATCCCGTTCCAGGCGTTCAGTCGTGATTAGAGATCACCTGGAGTGGGTACATTATGACGAGGGGGAGGGAGGAATTTCGAGCATCCCAGCTCGTTGAAGACAAGAGGTGAGAATGTGAGAGAGATGGAGCCTCTTCAGACTGAGGGCTTTCGGTTTAATTTACTCTTCGGTCGGCCCTTTGTCAATTTCTCAGTTAAAAAACATATAATTGATTGTGTATTTGTTGTTGTTCTCCTTTTATGGGAAAATCCTTGAGCCTGTGGTAGGTGTGAGACACTTCTCTCGTACAAGTTTTTCCGCCTGTTTAGACGGCGGCCTTCAATATGCAATTTGATTCAAAAACACTTGTGTGTAAACACAAGGGCCATAGAGTGCTGACATTCTTGACGCTGCTGGCTAGCACTACAGTCGAACGTTTGTCGATCTGTTTACCTGTTCGGCTCACTGCGTTGGATAAACACAACGACGCCTGCGATGGTGCCAACGAATCGTTAACAACTAAATGGGCTGTTTACCTTTGTGTCTACTGTCAGCTGACACAAATGGGTTTGCAAATGGTGGGTTGGAATAAAAATATATATTTTATTTTCCTTTTGTGTGTTTAACTCAATACCTGTGTTGTCGAAATGACGACCCAAAAAAAGGAAAACGCAAAAGGTATTTTGTTGGTATCGCTGATGTGCACGTGTGAGGCACACACGCACGCCTCGTCGCTACAACCTATCAGGAAGGCTAATGTCTACATGTTCCTGTAAGCTGAACACAATTCCTGCCACATGGTATAATTACCCACGTGATTAGGGAACAATGAACTGAAAGTTTTCACAAGAACCTCATGGCTGTGTTATTGTGTTTAATCAGGATCGGCCTGTGGCCGGGAGCCAGCTGTCAGACAAATCTTGAAGTCTGTAAATGTTTTCTTTTCATATGCTGATCAGAGGCGGAAAATTGTTTGTAGGAGTTCCACGACGCTCCATGTTCAGTGATGAAAAAGGAGAGTTGTATGGAGTTGTAAACGGTGATGAATAATTTAGGGTTTGAAATATTTGAAAATGTGAAGTCGTCAAAGCACACATCAAATTTAGATTCCCTGCTCAGCCTATCAAAGTCCCATTATGAAATTCTCTAACTTATATCTTCTGAATATGAGTATAAACCAAGAGGACTGACACCTATCAGAACACAAGTCAATGACTTGTGAACCCTGACAGGGCCATCAGTATTGCTCTAGCACCCCTTCCTAGAAACACCTACGGTTTTCCTTTCACATATTATCATACAATTATCATTTAGTATCATAATTAGGGGTCCGAGCAGCGAACCTTCTTGGTCCCCTATTGTTGCTGTACCGTTTTCTTTTTCCCTCAAATTCTGTAAAAGTAATACTGGAGCCTATACCGTAAGTCGAAAAACTCTTGTCTGAAATGTTCAGATATGGTTACCAATGACCCCCACTACCCATAAGCCCAAATGTGTGGTACTGCACCAACAGGTGGCGCTATTGTAAAGAATCATGAATACTAATAATAATATTAATCTCTAGAATCAGATGCATCTATAAAACCCTATAAAAATGTTTACTTTTTCCACAATTTCGTATTAAAGCCAAAAATGATAAAAAGATTCACAGGCTACAAAAATAATCAAAAATTCACCAAAATCGCAAAATCATTAGACCAAGCCTCAGTCATCAAACAGATTTTTTTTCATTTAGTTCCATTTGAGAAATATTTGCCAATAAAGTTGGAGCAGTTAGCCCATTTTTCTTATATGACCATTTTGTTATTGTATAAAAAACTACTATTATTTTTATTACTATTATTATACTATTATTAGGTGGATACCAATACCCCCCACTAGCCATAAACCCAAATTGTGGTACTATACCCAAAGGTGGCGCTATTTGAAAAAATTATGAACTAGCCTTATTTGTCCTTACTAGATTGACCTGGACTCAAAATTCTTTCATCATATTAATCTCTAAAATCAGATGCATCTTTTTCCCACAATTTCATAGAAAAGCCAAACGTCCACAGTCTCAACC
Organism: Gadus chalcogrammus; assembly: GCF_026213295.1. Lineage (NCBI taxonomy): Eukaryota > Metazoa > Chordata > Actinopteri > Gadiformes > Gadidae > Gadus > Gadus chalcogrammus. The sequence goes on from NC_079431.1 coordinate 12,498,776, forward strand.
CACTTTGCCTAAATGACCATTTTGTTATTGTATAACTACCATACGGCTATCATTAGGTGGATACCATTAACAGTGCAAATTTTCAGATCTGTACTATTTTATCGCAAATAGTAGGGGTTTCCCCGGTGTCCTGGCCCATCCAGGCTCAATCAATCTGGCCCCGTAATCACCCTCCTGTGTAAATGTCTGACTCATTAATTCCCTCACTCTCCACCTCAAGCTGGTGTGTGGTGAGCGTTCTGGCGCAGATTGGCTGCCATACATCACCCAAGTGGGTGCTACACACTGGTGGTGGTTAGTGAGGTTCCCCGTTCACTGTAAAGCGTCTTTGATTGTCTAGAAAAGCGCTATATAAATTCAATCCATTATTTTTATTATTATTATTATTATTATTATTATTATTATTATCAATAGACATTTTGACCATGTGAATGAGGTTGCAGTTCAGGTTTATCAGTGGCTCAATAGGATCACCTTCTACAGGTGATCCTTAGGTTGAGAGTTCAAATCTGATTATAGCATTCTGAACATGACATTCGGCGATTGCTTTGCAGCTCACCTGAATGCCGAGGCACAGTATTGCATTAAGTGGAACATCTTCATCAACATCTTTCCTTCAAAATTATTTGCCATATTTATATATCTTCCATTTTTGTGTTCTTGACTTTTAATTTTGCTCGGACCCCGTTAATCACCACTTGCGGTTATATTTAATATTGTATCGGTCTAGAAAATCCCCTGCGGAGGTAGTGGACATTCAATCTTGATTGACAAGTGATAGAATCTCTTCCAGACAGGATCCCTCATGGAAGCATTGTTGAGACACATGCTAAGCTCATATGTCGCTAACCTTCAGCCAATATGAAGCATTGGGATTGTTGAATGCACATTTTTATGAAACATCCCCGTGATGTGCCTACTATTACTTTATGACTCTCCGACTCCGAGGTCTTGCAATTCTTTAAATCAACATTGTTTGTAACATTATCCGAAGCACCTTGTGAAAACGGGGCTTATGGATGATTGGATTTGATTAATGCTGAAACTGTTCTGATAAAGCTGATGAACTCAATCTTTCTGAAATAACAAATCGGGTCCGCTGAGGGCTTCATATTTTTAAATGAATACTGAAAGAAAAAAGATATGCATAACAGGAAGAGTTATATGCACTTGTTGAAGCGCTGAATTCAGTTATCTATGTAATTGTATTCATGTGGTATCTATTATACACTATTTGATTTAGGACAATCAACTGCACTGTAATCCAAAACTAGACACGTAAAATATTTATGAAAAAAGATATTCGGAGCAGTGTGCGGTGTTTGCAGTGCTTGGATTGACCAGGAGCAACAGATAAATTTAAAAGCAAGGCCTTGGTGACAGAATGTAGAAAACAAAACATGCTGCAACCCAGTAGAAAAGATAGCTGGCCTTCAAATATCTCTTCACTTAAAGTCTGAACATTTGGTAAATCATACCGCACATATCTGTCTGCGTATAACAATGAGATGAATAATAAACTATTTCAGACACAAATGCAAAACGGAACTTCCTTTTCCACAAAATGCTGTGAAGTTTAAAGTGGTCCAATCATTTTTCGTGCTTTTAGCACCTCGAGTGGGCATTGATTTTCTGATCGTTATGTGATGTTTAAATAATGAAATTCAGCAGGAAAACAGAGCCATAGACCAAAACCACCACAACGAAATGAACATGATTGGTTGTTCCCATCGATATGAGATTCAAATTGAGGTCCACATATACAAAGGCTCACCGCTTAGAGTTCCCCAAACATTGTGGGCCTAATATCCAGTGATGAAGAGGCATGGATTTACCCACAATCATGATTGTTTATGTTTACCCACAAACACACATTTCCATAGAGATGGATGTCCACACACACACACATAGATACACAGACACACGCATACATACACACACACAATCACACGCATAAACACACACAGACACACACACACAAACACACACTGATCCCGGAGATTATGCAGACGATTGGTACATCCTTGTACTTTATGCAGAGAGGCTGCATCATGCATGTTTTAAATGTTATCTCCCTGACTGCTGCGTTTATGCAATTTTTTCCCCTGAAAAATATTCTCTCGCTTCATACTCAGTGTGACTGCTCTACTTTGATACATACTGTCTTGGTAATTTCCTGACTCTGCAACCCCTCTTTCCTAGATAGCGTTCTTTTCATTTCTCCATCCAGGCTCCATCAGTTGGATGACTTCAAATTCTGTTTTCAATCCCTTCAATGTTCCCGTCTGATACGTCTCGTCAGTGTGACAGCTCTAAAATGTACTGGGACATAAATTACTGCTGATAAATGTCTCTCTCTCTCTTTCTCTTTATATCTCTCCCACTCTGTCTCTCGCTCTAGCGATTGCCCTCCATGTATTCCCCTCACCCTCTTTCTCCCACTCTCTCTCTCCCACTCTCATTCATTCTATCTCCCGCTCTCTCTCTGGTTCTTCCTCTCCCACTCTCACTTTCTCGATATCCCCCCTCTCTCTTTCTCTTGCTCCCACTCTCTCTCTCTCTCTCTCTCTCTCTCTCTCTCTCTCTCTCTCTCTCTCTCTCTCTCTCTCTTCTCTCTTTCTCTTTCTCTTTCTCTTCTCTCTCTCTCACTCCCACTGTTTATTTGTGTCTTCTCTCTCTCCCCGGCCCTCCCTCTTCTCTTATCTTTCCCTCTCTACTCACCATGCCTTCCCCTCTCTCTCGCCCCTCCCTCCTTCTATGACTCTATCTCTCTCTCTCTTTGTCAGTCCTAGTCTCTCTCTCTCTCTCCTCTCTCTCTCTCTCTCGTCTCTGTCCATTCTAGTCTCTCTCTCTCTCTCTCTCTCTCTCTCTCTCACTATGAGAGGGAAGAGAGTAACTATGAAACAGTACCCTAATAACTATGAAAGCCTTCAATTTGTTCTCTCTCTGTGTCTCCTAGGCTGGCTGGCATGAGCTGGCCAAGCGCCTGGGCACACCCTACTTCCTGGTCCCCAGCCCTCCTCGCTGGACCCCAACTCGCTGTCCACGGCGGGCCGTCTCCGGACTCCCGGCCAATGACAGCGGCCGCTGGAATGCTGTCCGGCGGCACCCTCGGCGGTGGCCTCGGGGTGGGACAACTGGAACGGGAGCCTTCCGGGGGCGTGGCTGAGACGGTCACCGCTGTGATGGGGACGAGCGGG
>NC_079431.1:12502075-12522075 GCF_026213295.1 Gadus chalcogrammus
AATTGTTTTCATCTAAAAAGGGCTGGATTCCATTGATCCACTCTCAATTGTATTTGAATGATTCCATACCTGGTCACTCACCCAAGGCCCTGATAAACAACCTGTTCAGGTGCATTCGTAAGAAAGACGATGTTAAACTTGTGCGTTCTCAGGTGCTATCAGGTGCTGCGAGGCAGGACCATCCAACAAATGAAAAATAATTTGAAACAATGCAAAGATGTCTCACTTGCCTAATTAGCCACCACTAATGCCAACGGCAAGGCAGTAAACACATCACAAACCCACATTAGACTCAGACACGTCGTAAAGGTGGCTGTTGCATAATATTATCTGTAATGGCGCAACACATGGAGCAAGGGACATGAGCCATCCTCAATAAAACATTACTTATCACTGTTCGCTTATTTCCCAGCAAACATTTGCTAGTCTGGGTGTCTGTAGGGTGGTTCTGCAAGGGCTGCACAGTGGACGGGAACCCTTAACGACCTTGCACTGAAGATGTCAATAAGCCTGGCAACCGAATTACATGACAAACTCCACCCCTGTCTCATGCTAATCCTCTGGGCAGTTAAACAGCTGAATCTTGTCAGTCGATAGCCCATTTAGCTGACTGGTCCCATCTGTTCAGAAACACACCCCGATTGTCCACAACAATGAGTAGCCATCCCTAACTTCCACTCCGTTTTTATCCTGAAATGGCTTAAATTATTGATCAATCCATTTTGTATTAATGATGAATGCCGATGTCGATGAATGCCACGTCTCCTATCCTATTGGTTCATGTACAGTGTGAGAGTAACGAGATTACAATTTCCGTGTAAAATATATTTGGGCATTCCAATCCTTTCATTACTTTCTTCTCGTGGCTTATTATGACTATGTAGCAGACATTAATTATTTGGCTACATCCATCATAAATGTGTATTTTGCACACAAAGTACAGAGTCCATGGATACTAAGAGTATAAAGACAAGGGATTAAGAAAAGGCCCATACACCACCAAGCAACAATTTAGTTATCAGTTAAGCTTTTCTTAATTTTTTTCTTTTTATCTTTCTTTCTTTTGACCTTCTTTCTTTGTTTCTTCTTTTCCTTCTATCTGTCTCCGTCCGTCTGTCTGTCGGTCTTCCTCTCTTTCCTACCGGTATTATTTTGATCATAATTTAATGGCCTGTGAAGCATTTTATGGCATGAAAAAAATGCAAATTTCAAGTAAATACACATGCTCATTAGAAGCGGTCAAATGAACCACGAAACTCGAAACGTGCTAATAACTTATTAATGTGTGTGTGTGGTGCGACCACTCTTACAGACATCCTGCTGAACTTCCGGACCACCTTTGTCAGCACGTCGGGCCAGGTGCTGTACGACGCCCGCTCCATCTGCGTCCACTACGTCACCACCTGGCTCTTTGTTGACCTCATCGCAGCCCTGCCCTTTGACCTTCTCTACGCCTTCAACGTCAGTGTGGTGAGTCAGCCACCTCCTACATGCCATTAGGCCTCTCCTGGGGATGGACAGTGTGTGTGTGTGTGTGTGTGTATGTGTGTGTGTGTGTGTGTGTGTGTGTGTGTGTGTGTGTGTGTGTGTATGTGTGTGTGTGTGTGTGTGTGTGTGTGTGTGTGTGTGTGTGTGTGTGTGTGTGTGTGTGTGTGTTGAGTTCGGAAAAATTACTGCGAAAACGAATGTCTCCACGACACATTAATGCGTTCTATTGGTTAAAAAACGCAATAAGCAGAAAAGCCTTTCATATTTTCGTCCTTTGATGAGATGCTCAACAGCACACATTTAATGTCCTCACTAATAGACAGCTGGCAGAGAGCCAAGCTCACAAAGGGGGGAAATATGGCTGCATGATCGCATCGGCATTGCACTGGATCGGTTAGTTTGCACATCAGCCAAACAGGCGGCAAGGAGCCAGCACTCCTTAAACCAGCTGTTGTTGGAGACACCACTGATTAATATTGGTGTTGCCAAACACGCAGCACTTCAAGTGTATTCACAACACAGAGTACACACGCATGCCCTCGGGAGGGTTTTCATATCTCTAGAACGGGTTTGTGCCTTTGAGGGGCAATAACATTTTGATGCACACCATTAAGCACCACAGTAAACATCGCACACTTTTTACTAACCTTTTTTTTCTTGGATACACGACTACTGAAATCGAGGCTTTTCTCAGACCTTTCTAACACACTCCAAACTTTGCATTGCTGTAATGAAATAAGTGCAGTGCGTGAGATAAGATTTAACAAAGTAAAAGTAAGATAAAAATACAGGGGTAATTATGCGGCATAATTATGCAGCCTGTCGCTATAGACACCCTGCTATTGAATTAAAGACTATAATCTTAAAAGAAAAAAATGTTATCAGTGTTCCGATCCAAAACGGTTTTCAACAAGTTATTAACGAGGTATTGGGTTGTGTGTCAACCTGTCGCACCCTAACACCCCCTCTCCCCCCATCACCACCGTCGACAGTACTTTGGTGTTCACCTGCTGAAGACGGTGAGGCTGCTGCGGCTGCTGAGGCTGCTGCAGAAGCTGGAGCGCTACTCGCAGTACAGCGCTGTGGTGCTCACCCTGCTCATGTCCATGTTCGCCCTGCTGGCCCACTGGATGGCCTGCGTCTGGTACTTCATCGGCCGCAGAGAGATCGACGGCTCCACGTCCTGGGATATCGGTGAGTAGCTGCTAACGCTAGCATGCTAACGCTAGCACGCTCACACGCGTACGTTGCTATTTACAATTCGGTAGTTAGATTAGATAAACAGTTATTAATCCCCTGTAGGATAAATTTGTTTGTTGCAACAGCCCATTAGCAGTGGACAGACACAGGATAAAAATACAATACACTACAATAAAAATACAGTAGAGTTAGTAAAGTACTAATTCAAACAAAAAGACGCTAAGGTAGCCTATATGCTAGACTAAATGCTAAAGTAAGGACAAGACAAGACAAACAGAAGAAACAACAGCAAACAGGGAAAACAAAACAGACGGTGCAAACAATATAAATTATAAATTAAGTGTAAAGTGTAATTAGTGTCACAAATGCAAGACGAGCTCATGTCTGACTGGTGTTTTGCCTTGTTTGGCTTCATGTGCATGTTGACCAATCGTGTCGCTTGGGGGGGCAGGGTCCTGTAAGCAGGTTATTGGCTAAAGCAGAAGCCAAACCCGGGCCAGCACTAGTAAACCTTTCCCATAGCCGGTGGGAAGACAAGATTAAACAGCCTGTCAGGACACCAATGTTCTTAGACAAAGTGCCTGTTAAGGTTTCAAATCAACACTGTCTCAGCTGTTTGTTTACAGTGTCAGCTTAGCATCACAGACAGCTCTCTGTGTGATGACGCTCCTCGCTAACTGATGTTCTTAATAACATGTGATATGGTTGAGCATATATATATATATAATATATATTCTGTCACTTAGAAAAATGTAACCGAGAGGGTGTGGGGCTTAAAGCTCACAAACTTGCAAATTAATAGACGCCGGCAATGTCCCAGGGAACAAATGTGCCTTTAAATCCTTTCCTCTGTAGTACGGCTAGACGTGATGTGTTTATCCTTTCTCGCATGAGCCACCCTGTGAGATGTCCAAGGCCACCCTGCCCGCACGCAAACAATTACAAAGTATGACAGAATCGGGCGAGTACACACAATAAAGTACACACACACACAACAACAACAAGTGAGGGGACTTCATTTTTGCAAATGTCAGTAGTCTGAAACTAGGACAAATATCTACATAGGTATCTGGCAGGTAGAACACATAGCTGAACACTTATTCCTCTTTTTAGAGCACAGATGAGAATGAGATCTAGACAAGTCCAGGCATTCTTGTCATGCTTGGGCGACTTTGGCTTTCTGCCCTCATTAAAGGGAATGAATAGGTCCTGCATGTCACACGGCATTCATTCTCTCTCTCTCTCTCTCTCTCTCTCTCTCTCTCTCTCTCTCTCTCTCTCTCTCTCTCTCTCTCTCTGTGTATTTTTTTATCTCTTTCACTGTCTCCCTCAATCTCTCTCTACTGTGATTCTCTCGGTATTGATGGATCCCATGCTAGACTTCTGGTACGTTGCTGTCTCAGCAAACTACCAACCAATAAAGTTGCAGTGACAGTCTGGCCAATATGTGTCACTGTCCAATCCCGTCACCGTTCGCTCAGGCAACAGACAGTTTCATCCGGTCTTTTCACCCACCCTTCCCAGTGACCCTGACTCTGCCTCGCGATAAATGTTTGGGAACAACATGAATGTAACCGTTTCAGGCCTGACGGACTTCTTTGTGTGTGTGTGTGTGTGTGTGTGTGTGTGTGTGTGTGTGTGTGTGTGTGTGTGTGTGTGTGTGTGTGTGTGTGTGTGTGTGTGTGTGTGTGTGTGTGTGTGTGTGTGTGTGTGTGTGTGTGTGTGTGTGTGCGTGTATGTGCGCCTGTGTGTGTGTGCACACTTGCACATGTGTTAGGAGGCGTGTCCTTTTGGTTGTCCTGCCTTGCACCTGTGCAAGGCAGGACTGTACCTGAGTGTGTGTGCGTGTGTGTGTGTGTGTGCATGTGTGTGTGTGCATGTGTCTGTGTGTGCGTGTATGTGCGCCTGTGTGTGTGTGCACACTTGCACATGTGTTAGGAGGCGTGTCCTTTTGGTTGCTACTGGACACAAGACTTTTATCTGCAGCTCTATTAATAATTCAAGGCTTGGCGGAGCTCTGTCTGTCCCCTTAACCCCTGGTGGGGCACACAAACATATAGCAGCCAGCACCTGGCCTCTTCTCCATTGGATAATCGACCAAGTGTTAAAAGAAAACATGATGATTTACTACCATCAACGTTTGGAATACAGAGGATGTGACAGAGAGTGTTTGGGGTAACCATAGACAATAAGGCTTTATGTGTGTACCTGTCTGTTAACTGTATGTAGCTAAAAGTAATGCAAAAGTATTGAGTAATACCTAACATATTAATTTAAATTTAATTAATAAGGTATATGTAATGTATTACATTTTGAAAGTAAGTTACCTGACACTATAGAAGAGAAACAAAATAGAAGTATGATGAAAAATAAGAACATTAAAGAGAGGACAGATCCACATTATTCCTAAACATCAGCCAAACAGACCAGATGGGTTGTTGAACAGGAAGGAAACAAAGTAACTGCATTTCATCGTAAAGTATCTGACCCAAGTGGTCAGCAGGAGCATGAGAACGACAGCCGTCTTTTAAAGTCACCTCTTAAAGAGAGCATGGACTCACCTGACAAGGCTGTCATGGCTAGGTGCTCAATCATGGTTATAAAGTGTGTTTGGAGAGGAGAGATGGAGAGAGGAGGGTAGGGGAGAGGAGAGGGGAGATGAGAAGAGATTGGAGGAAAGGAGAGAAGATATGACCGAAAAGGAGGGGAGAGGAGAGAAGAGAAAAGGAGAGATGAGGAGAGGAGAGATGAAGAGCGATGAGGAGAGGAGAGATGGAGAGAGGAGGGAATTGAAGAGGAGAGGAAAGGAGAGGAGATGAGAGGAAAGGAAAGGAAAGGAAAGAAGAGGAAAGGAGAGGACAGGAGAGGAAAGGAAATGAAGGAGAGGAGAGGAAAGGAGAGGAGAGGAAATGACATGAGAGGAGGGGAGAGGACAGAAGAGGAGGGGATGGGATGGGAGGGAAGAGGAGAGGACAGGGAGGACAGATGAGGCGAGGAGAGGACAGGAGCTGAGAGGAGATCAGGACCATGGACAAATACATTTCAGAACCACGGAGAGCACTTGAGGGAGACTCAAATTCATGCACTCAGAAACATGCTGTCCTTGATGTGAACTCATGTTGATGCACTGCGTGTTTAATATGCAAAAATCCTTATCCTCCATTTTTGAAGAATTGCTCTCGTTTTTTTTAAAAGCAATTTTCACATTCTTAAAATGTGATCAAATATTAAAGTAGTAGGGAATTTCGAGCACCGCAGCTCCAAATTCCTACCTTTCCCTCCCCGATAACGTACATTAGAAGCATCCCGTTCCAGGCGTTCAGTCGTGATTAGAGATCACCTGGAGTGGGTACATTATGACGAGGGGGAGGGAGGAATTTCGAGCATCCCAGCTCGTTGAAGACAAGAGGTGAGAATGTGAGAGAGATGGAGCCTCTTCAGACTGAGGGCTTTCGGTTTAATTTACTCTTCGGTCGGCCCTTTGTCAATTTCTCAGTTAAAAAACATATAATTGATTGTGTATTTGTTGTTGTTCTCCTTTCATGCGAAAATCCTTGAGCCTGTGGTAGGTGTGAGACACTTCTCTCATACAAGTTTTTCCGCCTGTTTAGACGGCGGCCTTCAATATGCAATTTGATTCAAAAACACTTGTGTGTAAACACAAGGGCCATAGAGTGCTGACATTCTTGACGCTGCTGGCTAGCACTACAGTCGAACGTTTGTCGATCTGTTTACCTGTTCGGCTCACTGCGTTGGATAAACACAACGACGCCTGCGATGGTGCCAACGAATCGTTAACAACTAAATGGGCTGTTTACCTTTGTGTCTACTGTCAGCTGACACAAATGGGTTTGCAAATGGTGGGTTGGAATAAAAATATATATTTTATTTTCCTTTTGTGTGTTTAACTCAATACCTGTGTTGTCGAAATGACGACCCAAAAAAAGGAAAACGCAAAAGGTATTTGTTGGTATCGCTGATGTGCACGTGTGAGGCACACACGCACGCCTCTTCGCTACAACCTATCAGGAAGGCTAATGTCTACATGTTCCTGTAAGCTGAACACAATTCCTGCCACATGGTATAATTACCCACGTGATTAGGGAACAATTAACTGATAGTTTTCACAAGAACCTCATGGCTGTGTTATTGTGTTTTATCAGGATCGGCCTGTGGCCGGGAGCCAGCTGTCAGACAAATCTTGAAGTCTGTAAATGTTTTCTTTTCATATGCTGATCAGAGGCGGAAAATTGTTTGTAGGAGTTCCACGACGCTCCATGTTCAGTGATGAAAAAGGAGAGTTGTATGGAGTTGTAAACGGTGATGAATAATTTAGGGTTTGAAATATTTGAAAATGTGAAGTCGTCAAAGCACACATCAAATTTAGATTCCCTGCTCAGCCTATCAAAGTCCCATTATGAAATTCTCTAACTTATATCTTCTGAATATGAGTATAAACCAAGAGGACTGACACCTATCAGAACACAAGTCAATGACTTGTGAACCCTGACAGGGCCATCAGTATTGCTCTAGCACCCCTTCCTAGAAACACCTACGGTTTTCCTTTCACATATTATCATACAATTATCATTTAGTATCATAATTAGGGGTCCGAGCAGCGAACCTTCTTGGTCCCCTATTGTTGCTGTACCGTTTTCTTTTTCCCTCAAATTCTGTAAAAGTAATACTGGAGCCTATACCGTAAGTCGAAAAACTCTTGAAATGTTCAGATATGGTTACCAATGACCCCCACTACCCATAAGCCCAAATGTGTGGTACTGCACCAACAGGTGGCACTATTGTAAAGAATCATGAATACTAATAATAATATTAATCTCTAGAATCAGATGCATCTATAAAACCCTATAAAAATGTTTACTTTTTTCCACAATTTCGTATTAAAGCCAAAAATGATAAAAAGATTCACAGGCTACAAAAATAATCAAAAATTCACCAAAATCGCAAAATCATTAGACCAAGCCTCAGTCATCAAACTGAATTTTTTTCATTTAGTTCCATTTGAGAAATATTTGCCAATAAAGTTGGAGCAGTTAGCCCATTTTTCTTATATGACCATTTTGTTATTGTATAAAAAACTACTATTATTTTTATTACTATTATTATACTATTATTAGGTGGATACCAATACCCCCCACTAGCCATAAACCCAAATTGTGGTACTATACCCAAAGGTGGCGCTATTTGAAAAAATTATGAACTAGCCTTATTTGTCCTTACTAGATTGACCTGGACTCAAAATTCTTTCATCATATTAATCTCTAAAATCAGATGCATCTTTTTCCCACAATTTCATAGAAAAGCCAAACGTCCACAGTCTCAACCCACTTTGCCTAAATGACCATTTTGTTATTGTATAACTACCATACGGCTATCATTAGGTGGATACCATTAACAGTGCAAATTTTCAGATCTGTACTATTTTATCGCAAATAGTAGGGGTTTCCCCGGTGTCCTGGCCCATCCAGGCTCAATCAATCTGGCCCCCTAATCACCCTCCTGTGTAAATGTCTGACTCATTAATTCCCTCACTCTCCACCTCAAGCTGGTGTGTGGTGAGCGTTCTGGCGCAGATTGGCTGCCATACATCACCCAAGTGGGTGCTACACACTGGTGGTGGTTAGTGACGTTCCCCGTTCACTGTAAAGCGTCTTTGATTGTCTTGTCTTATTTTTATTATTATTATTATTATTATTATTATTATTATTATCAATAGACATTTTGACCATGTGAATGAGGTTGCAGTTCAGGTTTATCAGTGGCTCAATAGGATCACCTTCTACAGGTGATCCTTAGGTTGAGAGTTCAAATCTGATTATAGCATTCTGAACATGACATTCGGCGATTGCTTTGCAGCTCACCTGAATGCCGAGGCACAGTATTGCATTAAGTGGAACATCTTCATCTTTCCTTCAAAATTATTTGCCATATTTATATATCTTCCATTTTTGTGTTCTTGACTTTTAATTTTGCTCGGACCCCGTTAATCACCACTTGCGGTTATATTTAATATTGTATCGGTCTAGAAAATCCCCTGCGGAGGTAGTGGACATTCAATCTTGATTGACAAGTGATAGAATCTCTTCCAGACAGGATCCCTCATGGAAGCATTGTTGAGACACATGCTAAGCTCATATGTCGCTAACCTTCAGCCAATATGAAGCATTGGGAGTGTTGAATGCACATTTTTATGAAACATCCCCGTGATGTGCCTACTATTACTTTATGACTCTCCGACTCCGAGGTCTTGCAATTCTTTAAATCAACATTGTTTGTAACATTATCCGAAGCACCTTGTGAAAACGGGGCTTATGGATGATTGGATTTGATTAATGCTGAAACTGTTCTGATAAAGCTGATGAACTCAATCTTTCTGAAATAACAAATCGGGTCCGCTGAGGGCTTCATATTTTTAAATGAATACTGAAAGAAAAAAGATATGCATAACAGGAAGAGTTATATGCACTTGTTGAAGCGCTGAATTCAGTTATCTATGTAATTGTATTCATGTGGTATCTATTATACACTATTTGATTTAGGACAATCAACTGCACTGTAATCCAAAACTAGACACGTAAAATATTTATGAAAAAAGATATTCGGAGCAGTGTGCGGTGTTTGCAGTGCTTGGATTGACCAGGAGCAACAGCTACATTTAAAAGCAAGGCCTTGGTGACAGAATGTAGAAAACAAAACATGCTGCAACCCAGTAGAAAAGATAGCTGGCCTTCAAATATCTCTTCACTTAAAGTCTGAACATTTGGTAAATCATACCGCACATATCTGTCTGCGTATAACAATGAGATGAATAATAAACTATTGCAGACACAAAAGCAAAACGGAACTTCCTTTTCCACAAAATGCTGTGAAGTTTAAAGTGGTCCAATCATTTTTCGTGCTTTTAGCACCTCGAGTGGGCATTGATTTTCTGATCGTTATGTGATGTTTAAATAATGAAATTCAGCAGGAAAACAGAGCCACAGACCAAAACCACCACAACGAAATTAACATGATTGGTTGTTCCCATCGATATGAGATTCAAATTGAGGTCCACATATACAAAGGCTCACCGCTTAGAGTTCCCCAAACATTGTGGGCCTAATATCCAGTGATGAAGAGGCATGGATTTACCCACAATCATGATTGTTTATGTTTACCCACAAACACACATTTCCATAGAGATGGATGTCCACGCACACACACATAGATACACAGACACACGCATACATACACACACACAATCACACGCATAAACACACACAGACACACACACACAAACACACACTGATCCCGGAGATTATGCAGACGATTGGTACATCCTTGTACTTTATGCAGAGAGGCTGCATCATGCATGTTTTAAATGTTATCTCCCTGACTGCTGCATTTATGCAATTTTTTCCTCTGAAAAACATTCTCTCGCTTCATACTCAGTGTGACTGCTCTACTTTGATACATACTGTCTTGGTAATTTCCTGACTCTGCAACCCCTCTTTCCTAGATAGCGTTCTTTTCATTTCTCCATCCAGGCTCCATCAGTTGGATGACTTCAAATTCTGTTTTCAATCCCTTCAATGTTCCCGTCTGATACGTCTCGTCAGTGTGACAGCTCTAAAATGTACTGGGACATAAATTACTGCTGATAAATGTCTCTCTCTCTCTTTCTCTTTATATCTCTCCCACTCTGTCTCTCGCTCTAGCGATTGCCCTCCATCTATTCCCCTCACCCTCTTTCTCCCACTCTCTCTCTCCCACTCTCACTCTTTCTATCTCCCGCTCTCTCTCTGGTTCTTCCTCTCCCACTCTCACTTTCTCGATATCCCCCCTCTCTTTCTCTTGCTCCCACTCTCTCTCTCTCTCTCTCTCTCTCTCTCTCTCTCTCTCTCTCTCTCTCTCTCTCTCTCTTTCTCTTTCTCTTTCTCTTTCTCTCTCTCTCTCACTCCCACTGTTTATTTGTGTCTTTCTCTCTCCCTGCCTCCCTCTCTCTTTATCTTTCCCTCTCTATCACCATGCCTTCCCCTCTCTCTCGCCCTCCCTCCTTCTATGACTCTATCTCTCTCTCTCTTTGTCCATTCCTAGTCTCTCTCTCTCTCTCTCTCTCTCTCTCTCTCTCTCTCTCTCTCTGTCCATTCCTAGTCTCTCTCTCTCTCTCTCTCTCTCTCTCTCTCTCACTATGAGAGGGAGAGAGTAACTATGAAACAGTACCCTAAATACTATGAAAACCTTCAATTTGTTCTCTCTCTGTGTCTCCTAGGCTGGCTGCATGAGCTGGCCAAGCGCCTGGGCACACCCTACTTCCTGTCCCCGCCCTCCTCGCTGGACCCCAACTCGCTGTCCACGGCGGCCGTCTCCGGCCTCCCGGCCAATGACAGCGGCCGCTGGAATGCGTCGGCGGCCTCGGCGGTGGCCTCGGGGTGGGACAACTGGAACGGGAGCCTTCCCGGGGGCGTGGCTGAGACGGTCACCGCTGTGATGGGGACGAGCGGGGCGGTCGGCGCCGACGGCGGCGGCGGGGGCGGTCCCGGACTAGGCGGCGGGCCGTCCATGCGCAGCAGCTACGTGACGTCGCTGTACTTCGCCCTGAGCAGTCTGACCAGCGTGGGTTTCGGCAACGTGTCGGCCAACACCGACTCTGAGAAGATCTTCTCCATCTGCACCATGCTCATCGGAGGTGAGGACCAGGCAGGGGGCCTGGGGGGGTTAATGTCTCTCTCTCTGTCTCTGTCTGTCTCCGTCTGTCTCTGTCTGTCTGTCTGTCTCTCTCTCTCTGTCTGTCTCTCTCTCTGTCTCTGTCTCTATCTCTCTCTGTGTCTCTGTCTCTATCTCTCTCTCTCTCTGTCTCTATCTCTCTCTCTCTCTGTCTCTATCTCTCTCTCTCTCTGTCTCTATCTCTCTCTCTCTCTGTCTCTGTCTCTCTCTCTGTCTCTGTCTCTGTCTCTCTCAATTTCAGTTCAATTCAATTAAAAAAAGCTTTATTGGCATGAGAAATATACATTTGCATTGCGAAAGCAGGTGAACAATAAAAGAAACAGCATTATTGAATAAAAAGTAAAAAGATCAGGTATATAGTATATTACATAATAAGTATAAAACGTTAAATACAAAATATCTATACATATCAAATGTTATACTATAAAAGTACTATAAAAAGTAAAATGTGCAATATTACAGTATCTCGTATAAACATACATTAAAGATACACTTTAAATACACAGTATTTACATAATGGAGGATGTGTGCAATAGTGCAATTATTGTGTGAAGAGTGAGTCCAGGGGGATAAGTCTATGGGGAAGTCTCTCTCTCTCTCTCTCTCTCTCTCTCTCTCTCTCTCTCTCTCTCTCTCTCTCTCTCTCTCTCTCTCTCTCTCTCTCTCTCTCTCTCTCTCTCTCTCTCTCTCTTTCTCTCTCTCCCCCTCTCTCTCTCCCTCTCCCCCTCTCTCTCTCCCTCTCCCCCTCTCTCTCTCTCTCTCTCTCTCTCTCTCTCTCTCTCTCTCTAGCAATTGCTCTCCATCTTTTCCCCTCTCTCTTTCTCTCCCACTCTCACTCTTTCTCCCTCCCACACTCTCTCTGATACTTCATCTGCCACTCTCTCACTTTTTCTATACACCCCCCTCTCTCTTCCCTTGCTCCCACTCTCTCTCTCACTCCCACTATTTATTTTTCTCTTTCTCTCTCCCTGCCTCCCTCTCTCCCTCATTCTCTCTGTCTTTCTCTCTCTCTCTCTCTCTCTCTCTCTCTCTCTCTCTGCTCACTAGTTTGTATGCATGTCACTGTTTACTCTGAGTTGGGGGGAACTGTGCTGACGTTAAATACTGTGTGCTGCATCGCTCTGAAAGTCATTAACTGATGCCAGTGGGATATTCAGTGATACGCATCAGCACACAGTTTTAACTCCTTCCAAATTTTGATTTGGCTTCTCTCTCTCTCTCTCTCTCTCTCTCTCTCCCTCTCTCCCTCTCTCCGTCTCTCCCTCTCTCTCTCTCACCCTTTCATGGCTCAACCATCCAAATCAGATCAGAAATATGTTGATGTATTCATAAACCACTTCTTGGCAGTGTTTTTATTTGGTAGTAGAAACTAAATATTTTATAATTTGAGATGTTTGAAGGTAATGCATCATTTCCTTTACAAGGTAAATTCTTCTAGCACTTTCATATCTGGAGGTTATGGAAGATCGTCTTACTTTTCGGTGTAAATGAGGGATGACATTCAATCAAATGTTCCAGAGATCCAGAGTTCAAGGGAGTAACACGAGAGAATGGAAGATTGAATCTACCCCTTACAGTGAATCAAGCATTCTGCGTCGAGTCCTTTGGCGAACTCTACAAAATAGGCTTTACAGAAAGTATTCAAACCCAGCCTAGCCCAGCCCTCGCAGGATTAAAAACATATTAGCTCTTTGGCTGTTTGGGGCTTTTTACGGCACTGTGGCTAGCCCGTATGATTAATAGATGGATCGTTTCTGGATCAACTCCATAAAATATGTTCTTCTATTCAGGACTTTCAAAGCACGCTGATGTAAAATGTGCTGAGTGGTCCTATTTAGGAAGGGAACAGGACAAGGACACCGGCCACATTAAAAGGGCACACTAAGCAAAGGGGGGAATGCAGAATAGATCAAAACACTATGCGTTAACAAGTTTAAACTCTGGCTTTCTCTCTACCACTCTCTCTCTCTCCCTCTCTCTCTCTCTCTTACTTTTTCTCTCCCACTCTCTCTCTCTGGCTCTCCCTCTCCAACTCTCAATCTCTCTATATCCCTCCCTCTCTTTTTCTCATGCTCTCACTCTCTCCCCCTCCCTCTCTCCCTCTTTCTCACTCTCTTTATCTTTCCCACTCTCTGTCTCCATCCCTCCCCCTCTAGGTAGGTGTTAACAAGTTAAAACAAATGGTAAATGTAGCCAGCTGCATAGAGGAGGAAGCATTGGTCTGTTATCTAAAGAAGTTGCACAGCCTGGCAATGAGAGTCAGAGTTGACAGGAGAGTGTCATTAATCGCTGGTGATAGAATCGATGGCGTCCCACGCAGCGCTGAGTGGCTTGCAGCTGTACTATGGCCTAGCAGAGGGTCTTCTGGAGGATGACTGACAGGCTATTTATGGGAGACACAAGCTTATCTTACGCAACGCCCCGACTCCAATTGCACATGAGCACTGTTGCCTTTGCATCATGGCCAGACAACTCGATACACTCCTGCCAGGTGGAGCAATATCATGACGCACCTGCACACACACTTATACCTTTTGTCCTTCTTTTTCGTAATCTAAGATATTCACATGTGAATACCATTACATAGACACATGTACACACGCACAGGCACAGGCACACGCACACTCACACACAGACACAACCGTGCTCACAAACACCCACACTCAATTGCACACAAACACACTCACACACACACACACAAACACATATATTTCCTGACACACACACACACACATGAGCACACACACACACACACACACACACACACACACACACACACACACACACACACACACACACACACACACACACACACACACACACACACACACACACACACACACACACACACCACACACACACACACACATATATTTCCAGACACACACAAACACACGCATATATTCACAGAAACACCACCAGTACAGCCGGAAGGTAAATAACCCCCCTATCTTGCGTCCGCCCCCCATAGCCCTGATGCATGCAGTGGTGTTCGGTAACGTCACGGCCATCATCCAGAGGATGTACTCGCGGCGCTCGCTGTACCACACGCGCACCAAGGACCTGAAGGACTTCATCCGCGTGCACCGGCTGCCCAAAGCCCTGGAGCAACGCATGCTGGAGTGCTTCCAGACCACCTGGTCCGTGAACAATGGGATCGACGTCAACGAGGTGAGAAACGGGGGAATGTGTGGAATACGGTGTACAGCCGAAAAAGGCATGACACACAAAAAGACAGGCGGTCACACCTTTAACAACCCCACCAAGGGAGCAGGGTAGTAAACTCTTATGGTTAGGGTGTTGGACCTGCAAGCATCCTTGTGCAATATGCCTATCCCTGGCCTACATGCTTGTTCAACAATGAATATATTCCCTGTATGTCGCTTGGAATAAAACATTTATAAAATAAACTTGTAAATAAAAAATCTCCCACAGGCATTCAAAAGATGAGCGTTGAAACCTATCCTCGCGGTGACACCTCCCTTGGCATAGCGGACAGCTTGGACTCTTGACGCTGCGCTCAATGTTCAAACTCCAGGTCCACCTTTCAAAACAACTCTGTTTGACGATTTAAAGCAACAGGAACTAAACGCCAATGGACCACTTCATTACAAAACCTTTATCCAAGATTTACGGTTTAAAAGCACGGAATACCTTTTAATGTGTCAATGTGGCCCGGGAAAGAGAAGTCTGGGCCCCCCTGCTGGAGCTGCTGTCCCCCGCGACCTTACCTTGAATAAGCGGTTTGAAGATGAGGACGAGGACGAGGAATAACTTTCTGTTCGCTATATTACAAATGCGCAAGCGAGCACCAAGACGCCAGCACTTTGCTGTATGCTCATTATGTTTTCCACCACTAACCTCCCCTCTCCGTCTACGTCTACCTCTCTTTCTTCTCTCCCCCAATACAAGCTCCTGAAGGACTTTCCCGACGAGCTGCGGGCCGACATCGCCATGCACCTAAACAAGGAGCTGCTGCAGCTGACGCTGTTCGAGTCGGCCAGCAGGGGGTGCCTGCGCTCGCTCTCCCTCATCATCAAGACCTCCTTCTGCGCCCCGGGGGAGTTCCTCATCCGGCAGGGGGACGCGCTGCAGGCCATCTACTTCGTCTGCTCGGGCTCCATGGAAGTCCTGAAGGACAACACTGTGCTGGCCATACTGGGTAGGTGCAAGAGCAGTGCATTGTGGGTAGCTCCGCCGCACTATACGAGCGAGTACGCCCGGGGATAATGCGATATTGGATCTGATACGTCGCATCGGATTCTTCTTTTATTGTTATTCAAATAACGAGGAGGACAATGGGATGGAAGGAGAAGAAATGATTACTGAAATACCTTGAATTCAATGTAACCACAAAAGGCTAATGGGATAGGAGCCGGAGAAACGGCAGGACTCTATAATGTGGGCCTTTTTCCAATGACATAGATAAGGAGGGCTGCGATAGGGGCACCGTCTGCTTGGCTGGTTCGCTAAGACCCCAGGTTAATTGTGGACACAGACTTGGCGACTGAGAGGCGCACAGCGAGGATTCTGATCGAAGATAGGGGCTGTGTGCTAGGCAACCTACTGAGCACAGGGAATCTGCAATTCTCTTATTTCACAGTGTCTGACTCAGAGACCGACCGAGTTTCGAAACAGGAGCATTTGATGGACCCATGCCACCGTACCTGAATTGAATTTAATTCAAATCAGATAGGCTGAGAGGGATTTATATTCAGGCATGAGGGCGCAACAGCAGAACATACATATATTATGTCATCTTTGCAACGTTTTTCTGCTCTGAGAAGTATGTGCTTACTTGTGTGGAATGAAACAAAACACACATAGACAACGTCGAGACTTAACCTGGGGTCTTAGCAAACCGGCAAATTCCATTAACAGTGATGATAAGGCACTTTGCCTAGATGGACTACGAAACGGACGAGAGTCAGGAAGTCAGTCTGCTCTCCATCTGAACACGACTCTTCGATGACCCAGATGCGTAATTCACAGATTGGTAATGCCGTTCAGAGGGAAACTGGCAGAACACATATGATGGATGGAGACAGTAGTTCAAACAGAGTGGGGGCTGATAATGGGAATGGAGAGTTGACATAGATAAAAAAAAAGAGTGCAGTGCAGGGACCAGAGTCAAGCTAATTTCACAGTGCACAGTTCACAGAGTTCTCCTCAGGACGGACCGTGGATTGGCTTGATCTGGATTACAGCGGCACTTAGAGTAAGCAGGGAGGGAGACGGAGGGAGAAGGGGAAGGGAGCGAGGAAGGAGGAAATTAAGGAAGAAGGAAGGAGGGAAGGAAGAAGGGTAGGACGGAAGGAAAGGAGGAAGGAGAGAAACAAATTGGAAGGATGAAAGACAGAAAGGAAAGAAGGTAGGTTGGAGGGAAGGGGTAATTGATGCAAGAAGGACGGTTATAAGGAAGGAGGGAAGGAAGGAAGGGAGGACATGACGGGTATCACTGCACCTGGCTAGTCCACAGCACTTTAGTGTCAATTTAGAGCATCAGCATTGCATCAGTTTAGCGTCAGTAGACAGTAGACAGTAGACACTCAAGAATTGGGTTATCAAGAAGATATCCACACAGATTCAAGTTAGTGTTGTCTGACTATTTACTGAATGGTTGTGATCACCTAATTGGAGGTCAACTTACAAAATGTTCAGACGTCAACATTGTGAAGTTTCATGACAGAGGAAAGAAGGAGAAATAAACAAAGATACAGAAAGAAAAGGAAGGAAGGAAGGAAGGAAGGAAGGAAGGAAGGAAGGAAGGAAGGAAGGAAGGAAGGAAGGAAGGAAGAAAGAAAGAAAGAAAGAAAGAAAGAAAGAAAGAAAGAAAGAAAGAAAGAAAGAAAGAAAGAAAGAAAGAAAGAAAGAAAGAAAGAAAGAAAGAAAGAAAGGAAGAAAGGAAGGAAGGAAGGAAGGAAGGAAGGAAGGAAGGAAGGAAGGAAGGAAGGAAGGAAGGAAGCAAGGAAGAAAGGAAGAAAGATTGCAGACACACAAGCAGTCAACACAGCCAGGCTTCGAAGTTTAGAGACGACAACTCCCTCGGCTTTAAGGAGCTATCAAAACCTGCAGACAGTGCTCTAGTACAAAGAGGCTGCGCTGGTAGAATAAATTACTTTATGAAATTCCCTTACTGTGAATCTGAATACAGAATGAAACTATTGTTTCTCTGGAGAGATAGGCAGTACCCTGCAGTGAGACACTGTGCACAGCAGACACATTAAAGTTAAAAAGAAAACAGAAACACAATTTGTAGACACCAATCCTGTATAATCGTGCTTATTGAATTTAAAGGAAATAATGGTAGGGGTGGCTTCAAAAAGTTCAATACAATATAAAAAGTACAGTCTTGCGCTTCTATCTATGGTGCTTTCATGTGAAAGGGGCAAAGGTGATCAAAGCCAATGGCTCTTTAATCAGGACGTTGCAGGAATGACTTTAGGAGTAGCTTAGTGGCCACATGCAATGCAAGCACACAGACAATGGCTTTTAATTATTACAAAATGATGCCTGTAGCTGAGACAAACATACTCTGTTGGAGAGAGAGAGAGAGAGAGAGAGAGAGAGAGAGAGAGAGAGAGAGAGAGAGATCTTTTAACATAACTTTATTGCAACATTTTAAAATGGTACAATGATCCCTAACCCTAATCATAACCCTTATCCTTTAAGCTCATAATGCCTATACAGTATATGAATATGATCTTGTTCCACGAAAGAATTTGTAATCTCACCATCCACTAAAGAGAAAAAAGACAAGACAGGGTCGAGATCCAAAATGTTTTTAAAATAATCCAGATCCTGTTTTTATAAGACTTTAATTCTAGTCAAATCCTTGCTTTTACAAAACCCTTGGAATTTACAACACACTATTTTTCTAGATCACTTTCCATTTTCTGTTTTCTGCTATGGTTAATTTCTAGATTTGCTTGCCCAAATAAAAAGCTGATCAATCTTTTTTTTTTACTTGCCATATCAAGGGCAAAATATAAAAGCTGTTCAGAGAGAGAGAGAGAGAGAGAGAGAGAGAAATAAATAGAAAATTCAATAGTATTAGGAGCTGCTAGAAGTAAGTGAATGCCGGCTGGTTTTTCGAGTGTGTGAGGTGCGTGCCTCTCTCTGCATGATTAAGCATGCATGTGCTTTCATACCCGGCAGCTGAACAAAGTGATGGAACAATCAGACATCCTTACTGCGATGGAGGCGGGCTGCGAAGGAAAGCAGCGTGTCAGTGGAGCCTGGTATTAAGCTGAGGGAATGATTAGACAGAAGGCAAGGAGGGAATCATAGAGTAGTCTGGAGATCTGCTGCTCTTCGCAGACTGATTTAATACAAATAGATAGCTCGGAAATATTTACCACAAGTCAATTACCATTTCTCCCTTTGCATTCCTGTGTCAGAGATACCAGATGAGTTTTACAATGCTAGTTTTTTTGAACGCTTATGGTTTTCTTCCTTCCAATATAAATTGACCGCTAAAGGAACATTTTTGATTGCAGTCATGGCCAAGCCATGAACACGTTAGATGTAGTCATAGTGGTGTAGCATTTTTGATGAAATTGATGAAAATGATTTCGGAAAATAAACAAGCTGGTAAGTGTAATGGATTACTATCGACTCAGTCTAGATTTGAAATGTACTATAACTACACAAAAAAAATGTCACGCTGTACTGAGTGGGTCACCTTGGAGTTGGATGAAAGACAAAAAAGAAAAACAGAGAGAGAGAGAAAGAGAGAGAGAGGGAGAGGGAGAGAGAGAGAGAGGGAGAGAGGGAGAGAGATAAAGGGGATGGATCATACATGCACATTTATTTATAAAGACAGGGATAGATGATGCAACGCTTCTTCCTAAAAGGTCGAGGGGTATTGAGTTGGAGGCGCACGCGGCGTGTGCGTCTGTGTATGTGTCTGGGTGTCGGATGGGGCGGGGTGGGAGGGGTTATCTTCAAATGCCATGCCCCCCAGTCTATATATTTGATCTTTGTCACACACAAGCACACTCACACATGCACCCGCACATCCATGCACAAACTGTCAGTTAATCACACACACACATACACACACACACGCACACAGTCATTTAATCACACAAACACACACAGTCACACACACACACACACACACAAATGTGCGCTCTCCCATGCACAACAATATCCCACATCAATGGGGAAAGCGAAAGCATTGATGTGATCATTAATAATGGATAGACGGTGCATTATTAAAGAGCCTTGACTATTAATGCTGAGGTGTGTGCCTGCCGGGGGCGAAAGCCGGCCTTCTCACAAGGCTCAGCCTAAATTGACCTTTTCAGGTCATTACGCTATGCTAACGATGAGCACAGCGGCTATCTGGACCTGTTAAAATTTGGGAGCCGTTTGTGAATGATGAACCTCTAAGACACGCTGTACACACTGTACAGAGCTGCACTGTGACTGTCTGAGCGATGGTTCAGGCTTGAGTATGTTTTAGATCGCTATGTTTAATAAGCAGTATGCTGCCATCCAATCACGGGGTGATTGGGTAGTGTTGGCAGGCTAGTGAATCAACGGGTGGCTTGTATCAGCATGGGTCAATGATGATGAGGATG
>NC_079431.1:12527075-12593629 GCF_026213295.1 Gadus chalcogrammus
TCACCGGCATACACACGGACACGTGTGTATGCATACAAAAATGCATGCATATACATACAAAAATGCATGCATAAAAATGCACACACATTAACCCATGCACACACACAAACATACACAAACAATGGCACTTACTCAGGCAATAAAGTAAGGCAAGGTTAAACTTTGGGAGCTTTATTTCTGTTACCAAATAATGCACAAACACACAAACACACACACACACACACACACACACACACACACACACACACACACACACACACACACACACACACACACACACACACACACACACACACACACACACGTGGAGGCAATCTTTGGCGCAGCATTGACAGCGGAGTTCAAGAGGTAGCCAGAAATAGCTCTGCGCTGCTGTTTGAAGACAGCTCGGCTGCTAAGAATAGACCAGAGGGAGGCAGGGCTCTCCCTGGCTGCTCCCTCTCTCTCATCCACACATACACACCCACACACTGCTGCTGCTAAGATTGGATCCTGCCTGGTATAAATAGAACAGACTGCCAGGGGGAAGAGTGGGAAGGGGAATGGGGGAGGGGGGCGGGGGGGGATGTGAGGAAGGCGGGGGACGACCAAAGGTTCTAGTTTCTCATATCTACTGATCTCTCTCTCTCTCTCTCTCTCTGTCTCTGTCTCTGTCTCGCGCGCTCTCGCTTGCGCTCTCGCTCTCTCTCTCTCTCTCTCTCTCGCTGCTGAAGGGCAACGCGGCACACGCTAGCTGCTGATTGTGGGAGCTGGTAGTTGTGTGTGCAGGTGTGTGTGTTTGGGCGTTGTGTGTGTATGTGTGTGTATGTATACATGTGTAAATGTGTGGTGTTGTGTTTTGATAGGGATACATACATACAAACATGCAGTGTCTGAGCAGCATATCTTCTCTCTCAAATATATGCAAACACACATACACACAAACGAAACAAACATACACACACACACACACACACACAGCTAGTGGTGTGCATATGTCCTGTGTGTGTGTGTTTGTGTGCGTGCATAAATGTGTGCAGGTTTTTCCACACACATTTGCTTTATTTATATCAAATTTAATTCTAGTTGTATGTTTGCATTACTCATTGATGCAGTGTTTGGCTTTCTATCTGCGTGCTGAATTCTGGTCTCATGCCTTTGGCCTTGCTGTTGATTTGAGATCAGCTTAGTAAACCACTTCTTACTAGATAGATAAATACAGTTCATTACCATATGTAGGTGTGCATGTGTGTGTGAATGTGAAGAGAGGACATGCAACAATTTGCCATGGCGACCAGTTGTCTCAATGCACCGAGCACATTTCCAATGGGGGACAAAGGAGTGCCTGACAGCACATCCTGTACTCTCCTTCTGAGAGGTGGTACACACACACACACACACACACACACACACACACACACACACACACACACACACACACACACACACACACACACACACACACACACACACACACACACACACACACACTACGATGGACACGTACAAAAGTGACGACGGAA
This sequence comes from Gadus chalcogrammus, assembly GCF_026213295.1. Classification (NCBI taxonomy): domain Eukaryota; kingdom Metazoa; phylum Chordata; class Actinopteri; order Gadiformes; family Gadidae; genus Gadus; species Gadus chalcogrammus. Next base: position 12,528,578 of record NC_079431.1, read on the forward strand.
ACACATGATACACTCTTTTACTACACACTCATACACGCACACAGTTAAACGCGGACAGAAGGCAGCGCAAATACACAGATGCAGGAAAAGTAAGAGTTTTTCGAAAAGGCAATTCAGAAGCAAATCATGCACCCCTGATCCGCAGTTATTTGCTCAGTGGGTGTCATCATACACACGCTATTTCAAACAGACATACCTGAACTTAAACAACCCTGAAATAGTATATCAACAAACTCTAAGAAGAGATACACACAGACACACATGCACCCACCCACACACACAAGTGCACACACACGCACACATTCATCCATTGCATTCCGAAGTAATCAAAGATAAATATAGCGTGGTGTGGCACGTGCGGAGCCCACGAGTAGGGGGGTGCGCCGTGGTCCTCCCGGGTGCTGGGAGCTAAGATTAGAACCAAAGCGCTATAAATAGAGTTTGGCTGGTTGGGGCACGGGAGAGCAAGGGAGAAAAATATCAAGAGGGAAAGACAAGGAGGGAATGCTGAATGCAGGCGGAGTGAGAGGAGTGAGAGAGACTATGAGAGTACAAGAGAGAGGGAGAGAGGGAGAGAGGGAGAGAGAGAGGGAGAGAGGGAGAGCGAGAGAGAGGAGAGAGGGATAGGGGAGTGAGAGATGATAGAGAGAGAGAGGAGTGAGGCAAGGGAGAAAAGAGAGATTGAGAGATGAAAGGGAGGGAGAGAGAGAGAGAGAGAGAGAGAGAGAGAGAGAGAGAGAGAGAGAGAGAGAGAGAGAGAGAGAGAGAGAGAGAGAGAGAGAGAGAGAGGGGGTGGGAATCGGGCTGGGGGATTGAGGCTGTGGGGCGTAGGAAGAAGTGTCATTAAGGGCTGTGATGGCTGTCCTGTTCCGTTCGCTCTGCCGTGTTCCTGTTGAGCAGCCAGCTCTACGCTACGTATGATTGGCCGATACCATCATTCCCCTCAGACAACAACAACAGCAGCATCGCAACCAGGACAATAAAAGCTAATGAAATTATTTCATTATACGGCCAAAGGAAAATATGCGTGGACAGTCACTCTATTACTACGTGTGCACACAGGGAATACAATAACACATCTTCACTTTACAATAAGGGTGCATTTATTAACAATTTATTAATATTTCTTAATTCAGTAATAAGAATGAACTAACTGTTAACAGTTAAGAATTTTAAGCATTATTTGAAAGGGTTCACTGCTCATTTAAGTCAAATCATTCATTCATTGCAGATGAGACCTGTGGCGTTCATTATTCTTATCCACGAAAGGGTCTCTTGTGCTGTAGCAGCAGCAACACTGTGTATTTATGTATTTAATTTTAGTTCTTCGCTTTCTTTGACGTGATGTAATTTACTGATTATTTCGATTTGTCTCATGTTGATATCATCTGACGTAAGATATTTCACGCTGGAATGCAACCTTATGCAATTTAACCTATTCAAAATGATGAATCGAACCTGTCAGGCAAAATGTTGGCACGTACCAAGTCGGATCAAAGAGTATTTTTGAAAGTATATAGAGTAAAAAGAGAGTCAGCCCCAATTCATCTGCTCGGAGTCAAGGAAGCATACTAGTGAAGCCACTGAAACATCCAATACAACGCGGCATTTGGAACTACGAACCACTGACTTTGCCTGCCTCCTGCTGGCTACAATATGTAATTACATCAACAAAATAGTAAAAACACACCTGCTTTCCTCTCACTCTCAGGCGGACTGGGAGAGCAACGGCGGGTTGGTGAAGAAGCTGCCGTCCATCCGGGAGGATGAGGAGGGGGACGATGAGCTGGGCACCGTGTCCTGCGCCCCACGCTCCCCGCTGCGCCCAGGCAGGGGCCTCAACTCCCCCATCCGCTCCCCTCTGCTGCCCCCCAGGGCCTACCGGGGCCCCACGGAGCACGTCCGGCCCTCCTCCCTGCAGATACCTGTGGTCAGCTTCAGTGCAGTTCCTGCTGAACTCAGCCCTAGGTACTAGTGCTCACATGCGTGCTCACATGCGCGCGCGCACACACGCGCGCACGCACGCACGCACACGCACACACACACACACACACACACACACACACACACACACACACACACACACACACACACACACACACACACACACACACACACACACACACACACACCTGCATGCATTCATGTATACATACGTTTATTCATGTATGACGTGCATACAAAAACACACACACACACACAACACACGTATGCAGACAAAGACACGTACAAACACATACCTATGTATAACATACACGCACATGCATAAACACACACATACATACACTTGCACACATAGTTGTACATAAATGCATACACGTGCGAATACGTGTGCGCGCACACACACACGGTCATGCAGAAATGCATGCAGTTGCACTTGCACATACATCAGCACACACAGTCTGTGCATGGGCGTAAGGGAGTGCAGACACATCTATAAATACTTCAACAGGAGTGTCTGGCTGCTATGGCAACCACTGGGAAATTATGTTTTTTGTTTTTTTATTATGACATTCTGTTAATACATGCAAAGGCACACTGATATTCATTGATATATATATAAACATGTTATATAGAAATGCATATTACTTCTCCATCTGCACACATTTGATACCTCAGTGGAAATATGTTAATGGCTGTTTTTTTTTCCCTTTCAACTCAACTACATTCAAGTACCATTCAAATGAGATTGCATCAAAGAAAGCTGTCCTCGCAATGGCCTCAGCGGGGACATTTTCAATGTTCTAATCTCATAGGAGACACACTGCGCTGCTCCCAGAAAGCGCTGCAATATTCCTTTCGCTCCTTAATCTGTCTCCTCCTCCTCCCTCCCCTCCTCCTCCACCTCCTCCTTCCCCTCCTCCTCCTCCTCCCTCCCCTATTCCTCCACCTCCTCCTCCTCCTCCCTCCCCTATTCCTCCACCTCCCTCCCCTCCTCCTCCACCTCCACCTAACCCTCCTCCCTCCCCTCCTCCTCCACCTCCTCCTTCCCCTCCTCCTCCCCCTCCTCCTCCACCTCCCTCCCCTATTCCTCCTCCTCTCTCCCCTCCTCCTTCCCCTCCTCCTCCCCCTCCTCCTCCCTCCCCTATTCCTCCTCCTCTCTCCCCTCCTCCTCCTCCCTCCCCTCCTCCCTCCTCCTCCTCCACTTCCCTCCCCTCCACCTCCTCCTTCCCCTCCTCCTCCTCCCTCCCCTCCTCCTCCACCTCCTCATCCTCCTCCTTCCCCTCCACCTCCTCCTTCCCCTCCTCCTCCTCCCTCCCCTCCTCCTCCACCTCCTCATCCTCCTCCTTCCCCTCCTCCTCCTCCACCTCCTCATCCTCCTCCTTCCCCTCCACCTCCTCCTTCCCCTCCTCCTCCTCCACCTCCACCTCCTCTTTCCCCTCGCTCTCTCTGCATAGATTTGTGGATGGCATTGAAACAGACCACCACTCCGTTGCCTCACAGAAGTTTGAGTTTAGCCCAATCAACTCACCTATGGGTCCATCCTCCCCTTTCCCAGGTAACAGACACATAAACACACACACACACACACACACACACACACACACACACACACACACACACACACACACACACACACACACACACACACACACACACACACACACACACACACACACTAGCCTCCTCTCTCCTCTCCTTTAACCCAGGTGTGTAGATAACATTGAGCATGTGTTTTTTCCTGTAGGGAGCCGGGATAATTTTGAGATCAAGCAGAGTGTGTCAAAACTAACAGATGAGGTGAGTTATCCTGGGTAATATAAACAATACATATTGACGCTTGTGTCTGTTGAAATCTAAATATCCTCCCTGAATAGTCCCTATACCCAGCCTCAAGTAAGTCCGAAGCTGTGTTATATCAAGATGAGCCAGTGTAATAAAAAGGTGTAATAAATCACAAATAATACAAATATGTTCTTCCCCTCATACAGATGAACTGTCTCACCAGGCAAGTGTCTCAACTCAGCCAGGAGCTTCAGGAAATGACCAACCTGCTCAGGCCCCTCCTCTGCATACCACCAAAGCCAATGACCTCGGTGCTGACGCCAAGCCTAACCCCGCCTCCCAGCAGCACCAGCCTACTGTCAATGAGCACCTGCCTGTCCATGTCCGTGCCCTCCATCCCACCCTGCTGTCTGCAAAGCACCCAGGCACCCGGCACCCTGCTGGACGGCGGGGACATCGTGGGCATGGACCTCCCCGGGTGCCTCCTCCCCACGGCGTCCTCCTCTGCCCTCAGGCCCCCCTCGTCCTCCTCCTCCTCCTCTCCCCCGCCGCCACTACAGCCACAGTTCAGCACACAGTCCGGGGTGACCACGCCCGCCCGCGAGCCACGCTCGCCTTGGGAAGGTGACCCCGACGGCTCCCCCGGCTACCAGAGTCTACAGAGCCTCCATGCTGGTTCCAGTGACGGCATTCCCATCCCCTCGCTCCAGGAGAAGCCTCCCCTGGCTTCCCACACACCGTCCCCCTCCACGTCCTTCTCCTTGTCCACCTCCTCCGCCTCCTCTTCCTCTCTCTCCCCCTGCCAGGGCCCCCAACTCTCTCTCCCTGGCAGCTGTGACGGCAGCGGCCTGCTCCCCCCTCCACCCTCCCAGGACACGCCCCCGCCCGCGCCCCCGCCACCCTTCCCCTGCTCGGCGCCTCCGTCACTCAACTCCTCTCCGGGGGACGGCAGGCCCCGGGCCCTCGGGCCGTCCGCCCCATTCACGCCCCTCAACCCCCCCACACCCTCCCTCCACCCTTCGGCCCTCTCCCTCCGCTTCTTCTCCCTGGACTCGGTGAGGGAGCGGCGGAGGGGTGGGAACGGCCACGTCCGGTCCTGGTCCAACGCGGCCCCGCCGCCATGCGCCACAACCGGGCCCCCTGGGAGCCAGGAGCTGGAGATGCGGGAGTGGGCAGCAGGGCCTCCAGAGGCCGGGAGTTTCCCCACAGAGCACGGCATCAGTTTCATAGACGAGGAGGGACACACCCTATGAACGACCTGCAGCTGCGGACGAAAAGAGAAAGAGAGAGAGAGAGAGGAGAAATGGCTGACAGTAGGAGATGCCCGATGCTCTGATCGGGCAGAGCGTTGAAGCGATGGAGGAGGGAGAAGCCTACCATATACGGTCGCGGTACACCTGGGAGGCGACTTGGACGGGGGCAGCTGTCACTATTCAATACAAACAAGCCTTTCTCTCCTCGATGGTGTCTGAGTGGGAGAGATTTGTCTCACAGGTTCCACACAACGGCTGCATTGGCCTCCCCTCCATCCCATAGATAAGAACTCGACCGGTCACTGGATCCTTTCTGTATTTCTAACCCTCGGCCCTTGCCGACAAAAACTGAGCACCTGTTCTATAATACAGCTGTTAAGCCTCTAAACATGGATGTTGAGAGCTCAACCATTAAACCACTACAATTAAAGGGCAGGCATTCCCACTTCAACCAGTAGCTTTGTGCATGCTAGGTTTTAGCCAAGGCCATCTTTATGTCAGAATACACGCAGGCAGAGGATACATTTTACAGCTGTCAATATCTGGCATATGACACCATTCTTTTCTCAGTGAGCAAGCATAGACAGAGATGGTCTTATTTAAGCATGAATAAACCCCTAGTGGAGCAGAGAAGTTAGGGTTTGAGTCAGTGTGCCAAAGATTTAGGTTTGATTCAAGGGATGGTGAGGAAGACACGAAAGTCATAGACAATACATTTATTTTTTTCTGTATTGCCCCACGGACTGTTTACTACCAGCTAATCAGATTGTACAGAAACAACATCACCCCCGGGCCCAACTCCCCACCCTGAGCTTTAGCCATTCAACCATTCGTGCCTTCTCTATAGCGTGACAGACCTCCTACGGTCTGTTACCTTAACTACAGGCAAACATTCGATTCCATCATGCGAGGAAAGCCACCGTCTTCACCCAAGGAGAATATGTCACACTTTTTATTTAAAAAGGAAACAAATATTTATTAAGTTATGGATTTATTTTTATGACTGAACGTGTTCAGAGAATATACTTTGTATGGTGTGTCTCGCAACGAGACACTGGCTGTAGAGCAGCGGGCTGTAGCTCCACCGACCCTCCCACCCTGTACTCACTTTAGGACCGGAAGCATCTCACCGTGCTGGGTGTAGCCTCTCCCCCCTGATGCCTATGTAGCGACAGACACATGCTGTACATTAACCAGAACACACCTTGACCCCCAGCACAAGACTTCACACCCCCGGTCATCTGCTACCCGCCACAGCAGCCCCAACAACCTCAGCCATCGAGCCACACTACCGCTGGCTGAAGAGTCAAAATCGACAAAAACAGCAGCGACAAATGACTTCAAATCCCAGAGGCCCATCGCCACAGTCTGCTGGCCAAGCGTTATCCTGCCTGAGGAGATTACCTTCTTCAGCAGGTTGGGGTACAACACAGGTTATTTGTAACACAGACTGCCAGAGTTCGGGATATCTATTTTCTGTAGTGGGCCGGGTTTTTGCGTGGTAATTTGGCCAGGACCATTACGACGCATTGAAATATGAAACGGGCCAATTTTGCAGACAACCATAGACTTATTATATGGGGTTCTTTCTTAAGGGTTGGAATTGAAAGGGATATAAGATACTTTTTTTTGTGCCCCTCAAGATGCATGTCACAGCTATTTGCATGAAGAATGTTTGAGCTGTTGAGGGCAAGTGGGTTAACACCACACACCTGCCTATTTGCTGGAAGTGGATAGGCTTCCGGCATATTTTATTCACTTCTACTGTTACAGAAACTTTACAAGGAATACATACGGTAAACTACAATAAAGAAGTGTTTTTTTAATAAATAAAACAAAAAAGACGCATTTGCTCATTTTTCCAAACCACAGGCCTGAATTAGATTTTTATTCAATTCAACCACGTTCATCTGACTTTGTACATTGGTGTTCACTCTGCTGAGCTGCAATCGAATGAAAGCTCCAGATTCTCTCTCGGTGATTGGATTATTATTTTAAATTACATTATTTTTTGCGATTTCATGAGTTGCAGCTCAGGTCCAAACTATTTTTAGATCAAACTGTAAGAAAATGTAAAAACAAAAATGTACACTATCCTTTAGTTAAATAAGTCACACAACACAGAGTCCATCTTTCAGGTGTGCATATATTTGAACGGTAACACTCATTCTCTCTAGGGCTTTCATTAATGATTGAAATGCTTTGGGGACAACAGTCTAATAGTAAGATTCTGAGCAGAGAGTGAATCAAACCACCTAGGAAAAGAAGATTCGTTTTAATGTCTATTGTGGTGGAGCCACTTAGCGCCTTACCCTCTAGGGCTCAGTCGTTTAACTTATTTTTTTTGATATCATGATTACATGCTCCTTTGTCCTCGTCTTGACGAGAGTAGAAGAGAGGCGCTAGCTTTGGGCTTTGGGTTTGACAGGCAAGACGAGGACAAGTGAATCTCCCAACAGTGATGGGGCAATCAATGTCAACCTCTGCAGAGTCACAGACGCCGCCCGCTCCAGTCGTTTTGTCTGAGCAGGCCTGCTCAGAGGCCCGCAAGAGAAACGATCAAAGCTACAGAACGGCAGCATTAGTGTCGTAAAGTGGAGGGAAGATGGCGCGATTATAAGCTTTGATACTCGGTGCTCATTAATAACGAATACCCTAATTAAATTGTTACTTGAACAGAGGATAGAGGGGAAATAATGTCGGTGATGGTATGGTTGATATTAGTTTTGTTTGGTGTCTCTGTCAAGGTGCCTCAACCCAACTGCACTATAGTGAGATGGGTAGGGGTATGGGAGGGGGGGGGGGGGGCACGGCAAACAAAGGGACAAAATAAAATCCCAAAAATATATTTGTGTTCATATATATATAAATTTATATATATTTACGAGGTATGTATCCACAAAAGAAAAAACACCAAAAATCTCAGAACTTCAAGCCATTTTGCTTTTTTATCTTTTCCGAAATATGTCCTTCCTTAAAATAACAATACACATAATTGTTAAATAGTCAATGAATAAGTCATTAGCAAAATAAGTTTTACTCTCCTAACCCCCCTCGTGAACTCTCCCGCCAATCCAACTTCTCCATCTGCCTTGCAGGTCCAAAGTCTCCACTGTTGGTTAGTCCAAGCGCACCAGATACAAGGACCTGACCGCAGAGGCGGCCCAACTCCTCTGCCCCCCCCCCCCAAAATAAAACAACAACCAAAAACCAAACCAAAAAAAACTAATAAAAAATCCACATCAGTCCCAGAGGGAAAAGGATATATTTGTCTCCTTTTGTTTCTCGTCAATAAAACACCAAGCCAAAGAAAAAAAACAGCTCCTTGTGGCCCCTGGGATGATCCAGGTAAACGAGCGACCGTTGTGGAGAGTCTTCATGCTGAGGTGGAGGCAGTCTGAGGCAGGTGTGGAGGGGAGGGGTTTAGAGTTGATCACTGTAGTTTAGACACAAAAAAACTCAAAAAATAAAAAGAACCGTGTCTTTGTGTGCAACACAACAAGAAGAAAACTTGAAACCAATGCGCAAAAAGAAAAAAGTTCATGATGATCCTCCCGACAATTGTTAGTTAGGCTGGCAGTGGAGAGGGCTGGGTTGGAGGGGGAGCGGGGAGAGGAGCTTCCCTCGGTGGTCACGCCAAGTATTGCTGCATCGCCGTCTTCGCCCTGTGGACAACGGACGACGAGAGCAGAACAGGGGGAATGTTGTTGGATGCTCCGCAAGGTGCACACCAGTATTTGGCAAACATGAGAACAAAAACTAAGGGATCAATGAAAAATATTCAAAAAAAAAAAAATATATATATATATATATATATATATATATATATTTTTTTTTTTTTTTTTTTTTTGAATATTTTTTCATATATATATATATATATATATATATATATATATATTTTTTTTTTTATAAATTGTATGGTCACATCCCATACAATTTAAACAGAAACGCACTTAAGCAGCGGTGACACATGCTGTTACTTTATGTGGCCCAAAGGCTGAATGAATCTGATCTATTTCGCAAGCTATGACATTGTCAGTGTGTCTTCCTCTCAACCTCTTGCAGGCAAGAGCAGCCTTCTAAAGTTTTAAAGTAATGCCGTCTATCCAGTGCACCGTCATTCCTAAGTAACTTCTGTTGTTGGCCGACCAAATGTCCGCGGTGGTGGACACATGATCCAGGGAGGACTCAAAAATAATTTTGAGCTTCGATTCCATGTCGGTATAACACTTGTTCAGGTAATGGGCAAATGTTTTCCTGCCAGATGTTGGCTTGCGAGTCGCGGGTATTTTATCTAGTATTTTTCTAAATCTGGGCGATTCAGTAGTCGACAGGGGAAGCATGTCATACAATGCACCCTGCAACCAGCCGGTCTTTCTGTGTCACCTGCTTCTGCGCTCCAACACTTGAACACTCCTTCGGACAAGCAGCTACGTCACTCAAATCGATTGCTATGGCAACGTGCCGAGGCAAGCAGGCGCTGCAGCCACACAGGCAGCACGCATGCACGCACCACAACAGATCAGGGCCTCGTTTCCCGATAACGATGGATCTTGGCTCGTATGATCATTCTCACGATGGATCTTGCGAACCATCGTGAATTTCTTTGTAGCGTTTACGAAACTCCTCTTAACATGACGAGCGTTCACTGCACTCACGACGTTCGTAGGATTGTAACTGTCTACTGACACGGTGCTGAAATGGGCTCCGTACTGAGGGAGACGCAGGAATGTCGCAGGAAAATGGGGTTGAAAAGCGTTAAAATATCTCCCCATCAAGGCCAACAGCAGAGTAGCCTACGAAAATAATAGACTGCAATAATTTGAATGCTAAAGATATTAAAACACAATTGATTAGGCCTAGGCCGACATGTATCGGTCCTAATCCTGAATGCACTGTGCGTACATTTTTTCATGGCATTTTCCCCCCTTCCATATAACAAAAATCAAAAATAGCTTGTGTGAAAATTACGTGCTTATTTCTGAAACATGCTTTGCGTAGCAAAGACTTTATCTGATTCCGCATAAGGTTTCATTGATTGGCGCGCACTCTAGTCTAGAATATTTGTAGACATTAAAAATGCAACGTTCCATTCATTCATTATCATTCAAACGCAGAGGCTAGGCATTGACACACGGCTATTGCTGACCCGATTAGGAGAGCTTGGTCTAGATCCTGCCCATATTGTTGGGCAGGATGATGTAGGATATAGGTCTTTTTACACTGCCAAGCCGGTTCGGTCGCAGCTTGGCACGCCTGGCGATTTCACCTTCTTATCTCAAGTTTGCTGTATAAAACCAAGGGGGTCAACCCCGGTCTTCACGGCGCGGGCTTTCTTGGTTCACTGGAGAAGGCGGGGCTGCGCACGGAGTCTAGCCCTCTTTAGAATAATTTGGATTATTTCATACTCCCAAATGTTTTAATTTTTTTATGAATGAAGATACCCGCATACAATAATGAGTTCACGCCTGAGTGTAGACATTTTAACCACGATGGTTGAATTAAAATCAGAGGGAGACAGCAAGTGCAGCTCGAAAGCGACCTCCCACACAAGAGTAATGGAATCATTTGATTTTATTATATGCCTTGTGACGTGGTGTTTGATCGGTTCATTTCGGCTGCGCTTGTATTTTTGGAATTTTAAATTGCTGCAATCAATTATGTTGTTGTTGACTTCTAACATGACTCTATCTTTGCTGTTTAAATCGAACAGTAGTCTATGAGTAATATATCGGCGTGACCACTGTTTTTGGTTGCGAAATTGTGCCAGCTGGGCATTCCGTGGTATTGGATGTGTTTTAATAAAACAAATCCAATACACGGTATGTCCGCTTGTGACGCCACTGAGGCTATAGTAGGCTAACGATGCTGTTAGAATCCAACGAGTACCCCTGGAGTCCTCGTTAGCTACAAGCTTTTTCACGACGTTCGTTACCAACGATGCCTTTGGGAAACGGTGTGAAAACTGTACGATGCTTGTACGACGCACTTCACGATCCACTTGGGCTAACGATGCTTTCGGGAAACTGGGCCCAGAACTTTACACGCAGGCAAACATGGCTTGGGTAACGCAGGAAAGCGCATTACTATAGTCTAGTAAAGTAGTGTAGTTACCGATACTTTAAATGTAATGCGTTACTTTACTTCGTTACCCAAAAAAAATAATATCGTTACCCCAAACACTGACTGTATGTATGGATGGTCGAATGCATGCAGGTATGTGTGTTTACCCACCTGTCACAGAGGTTGGTGTCTGGGGACTGTGCCAGTTTGTGTAGTATGTCTACGAAGCCCAGCTCTCTTAGCTTATCCTGCCGCTCCTGGGAGCCTGCCATACAATACATTTATACAGTACAATAAATGGTACCGTGTACACACAAAAAAAAACAAATGTCTCATTTGCCATGGATATCCTAAGATTGTTTTCCCTGAGACTCGCATTTATTTGTTGTAACATTCAACGGGCCCGGAACTGGTACGGCCTAATATAGTCTGGCTCACCCCCTATGTTGAGTCCCTCCCCGTCCTCCTCGTTCCAGATCAGGTTGGAGATGCAGAAGGTGGCAGCCAACTGCAGCTTCACATTTGAATGCCCCTGACAAAGAGACAGGATGAGAGCGAGATGGAGAGAGACGGACACAGTGACGGAGAGAGAGAAAGACAGAGAAAAACGATAAGTTGCACTGGCTCAACGAAATGGGCTGTTGGTTTCTAAACAGCGATGTGTGTGGGGGAGTTTGCTGATCCTCAGCACTCTAGTGAAGCAGAGACTCCCGCTGAGTCCAAGACCACAGCTTCATGTGAACCACTGAGAGGTCGGAGCGGAGGACTGTCCCGGGAGATGGGCTTACCATGTAATATTTGATTTTCTGCAGCATGTCATCATTGGTCATGATGAGATCCTTGGCTGTGTTGCCGTCGGCAATGTTGGCCAGGATGCACAGGGTCTGCCCAGTAAGCAAACAGTTATACACCTAGCACTTTTTGATGCAGTGGAACAAGTAAACTAGGAACTGCTGTTCACTCAAACATTGCAGTTACTATTACTTTTACTCATCCTTGTTTAACTAAATACAATTTTAACCAGGCAATTTCAAGTTACCTTTAGCAGTCAACCGAAATTGCCCTTAAAGTATAAATCAGCAGCAAACTAAAAGCACGGTTCAGTTAGTACAGTTAGAGGTCTAGCATGCTGGATGTGCGCCGCAGGCTAGAGGAACGCCTGGGAGAAGGAGGAAGTGGGGGTTAAAGGCTCACCTGCTCCTTGACCTCCATGCTGTGCTCTCCTTCCAGGATCAGGGTGACAGCCTGCATGATCTGCTTCCCATGGGAGCTCATGACCTGGTCGATGTGCTGACGGAGCAGAGGCAACACAAGCCAGGTCAACAATGTGTGGGGGCGTTATAAAGATGTACCGTACACAGATGGCCTATATAGACCAACATCTATAAGCTATCCATCTATATATCGATAGGGGGTGTGTGTGTGGCTCATGAATATGCATGTCCTGTATACACAAACACATGCTCATGAATTTACTGTATACACAAACACATGCTCATGAATATGTATATACTGTATCCAGTGGAGGCTTCTCCATTGAGGAGAGGGAGGAAGATCCTCCCTAACATTGTTGAGAATAAAAAATGTAGATTGCCCAGACTATTGTAATGAATTAATGCCCTTAAATATGACTACTTTATTGCCTTTGAATATATAATGTTCGTTTCCCTGGGTAAAGGGACATTAGCACCCCCTATCGCCTATTGACAATTACTTCAGGGAGGAACGTCCTCCGGAAGCCGCCGTCCACTCCCATTCATTTTCCCGAAAGTACTGGCGGCCGGTGGATAACATGGGTTTCAATGGGAGAGAGGAGGAAAATCCTCCTCTGAGTGGGTGGGACCTTAAGGGGTCTGATTCGCGCAAAAATCTATCTGTCTGCGCTATGAACCAATAAGCAGGATCCCTGGATGTTGAGCAGTGTTGCCAGATTGGTCCGATTTCCCACCCAATTGGGCTACTTTTAACCATGTTAGGCTGGAAAGATCATCATTGGGCGGGAAATCTGCCCAATCTGGCAACGCTGTCGATAGCAAACCCGGTCTGCATTGCCGCGGTGTTCAGTCTGAAAGACGCAGAGCAAGTGAAATCTGCGATAGCGCGATCCTAAATGCACAATGGAAACATTGGAAACGGAGGACATTGTTAACGTCTTATTACAAAAAGCATTCCATTCATTCAGTTACAGTGCTAAGTTAGCGACCAAAGAAAGAGGTAGACCACTTCCCAAAATCAAGGTCACCAGAAGTAATGGCAACGTCAGTGTTGTGAGTGCTACATGGTTTGCTAGGTATGCATGACTTACTGGTAGCATTACAAGCAATTGTAACTGAAAATAAACATAGCTAAATAACTTCAGGCAGTGAGGGCAAAAATAGGCCCAATGATAGGCCCAGATTTTTTGATTTACTATTACAAATCAATAGTAGGCCTGATTTGACTAATATGCTTTGCATCCTTTCCTTCTCAAATTACAGTGATGCCACTGGTGGCTTTGTATACATTTTGTTCACATAACTCCCTCCCTGCTATTTTGTAGTTCACCAAAACACCCTGAAACAACTTGAGTCTCACATTCTTATGCCACCATACACCAACAGTGCAAGCAGGCCAATGGCAACCAAGCGCGCAGTCCTTCCTCCCTCACTTTAAAAACCACCAGCCGCCACTGACTGTATCCACAAACACATACACTAACCCTAACCCACTATATATGACCATCCATAAGCTGTATGGACACACACTGACATGGCCCATTGAAAAACCAAATGAGATTTCCAATATTATAAGTATAGTTAAGGTCAGCAATAATAAGCCCTATAGTTGTGTATTGTGGTAGAATTGAGTCTACCCGTCTACCCGTCTACCCCCTCCTCACCGGGCGCGTGGAGAGCAGATTACGCAGCAAGCCGAGGGTCTTCATCAGCACGTTTGTGTCGGGGTCAGAGAGCAGCCGAAACAACTGCTCCGTCCCCAGGGAGCGCACAATCTCCCCCTTCACTTTCTGATCCGCCTGGAACGCCATGTTCTACATCACACACACTGAATGATTAGGCAGTGACAGACACGGTCTGCTTGAGAAATACAATCTGCATATAGTCGAGCATAATACATAAAGTTGGTGTGGTTAGTTGAAAAGTGAACTGCGTTTATTACAATAAGGTAGTCAAGTTAACTGCAAGAATAGTGATTAACAGTTGTCCTACCATGAGGGCCCAGATTCCATTTACTCTCAGCGCAGGGCTTTCACTCTGAGTCAGACTGCATAGTAGCTCAATTACCCCCGACTCTAGGATGGGCTGGAAACAGAGGTCCACATAAAGACACTACATTTATTATACTGTATAAATTGAATGGAGTGAGTGAATGGAGTGAGTGAGTGAGTGAGTGAGTGAGTGAGTGAGTGAGTGAGTGAGTGAGTGAGTGAGTGGAGTGAGTGGAGTGAGTGGAGTGAGTGGAGTGAGTGGAGTGAGTGAGTGAGTGAGTGAGTGAGTGAGTGAGTGAGTGAGTGAGTGAGTGAGTGAGTGAGACGTAGAGATGAGCAAGTAAAGAAGGCAGGGTGTGCACCTCTTTACTGGGCGAGAACTCCAGCAGCAGGTTGCATAGCGTTGAGGAGGCCATGACGAGAACCTCGTCCGGGGCGTTCTGCAGCAGCTGTTCCAAAACAACGACGACCACAACGGTTCATTATACTGACAAAGGACCGATACGTTCCCAACTGAAACATCATTGGCAGACGACATCGTCCCACTTGGGGGGGGATTTCAACGGCGCCCACCTTCATGAGAGGTTTCCACACGGCGTGGTCATGGAAGCTGGTCCTCAGCTGCTGTACCGACCGCGACAAACTGTGGAGACACCTGTTCACACACAAAAAAAAACAGAATTTGAGGATTGAGACGAGGGGATAGGTCGGAGAGAACCTGAGCAAACCTGACAGGGAGGCGGTTTGGGGAACGTGAAAGACAAAGAGTGTCTGATTGAGCGAGAGGAAGATGGATTGATTCGAGAGAGGGAATGAGTGAAAGTGGAGGCTGAGGAGCAAGAAGGTCATCGATTTCGACAGCCATGACTGAGGGATGGATAGACAATGGAGATACAAACAATCGGTTGGCGGGAGGATAGGGGAAGGAAGGCGTCTCTCTGCACTCTACCTGACAGCCGCGAGGCGCACTTTGATGCTCGATTCTGACAGGCCGCTCACTATTCTGTCCATCATGTTCTCCGTCTCTGTAATCTGTTGGAACAGAAGATAAGAGAAGATAAAAAAAAATCTGTCTGTACACCCGAGTTCTTGTTCAACAGCAAATACTTTCAAGGAAATAGGAAAAGCTCGAAATGAATGGGCCCTCTTTTAAGCCTTACAATGACCAAAGGCATTGTAACCTAAATAAGATTCACACACAGCACTAGGCCAGACCGGTGCTCACTATGGGGTGCCGTAATGGCTGTGGGGGAACATCAGCTGGTCTCAATCTGTCCAGTAATAATAATAAGAATACATATTATTTATAAAGCACCTTTAATCATCAGGGACAATCGCAGGGTGCTTAACAAAGTGCATTGAAACAAAGAAAGAGCGGGCAAGGAGAGCATTCCAAAAAGGTGTAGAATAGGGCTGTAACGATACGCGTAACGATACGCGTATCGAAACCGAAATCGCGACACTCAAAGCCACGAACCTGTCTCGCGGTGTGAGAAGGCAGCAGCGCGATATGCCCTTTCTAACTCTCCGGTCAAATTGTCCGATTGAAATTTGCTAATAATTTGTCTGAATAATAGTCTGCTGACACCGCCCCCTCGTATCGATGCCGTAAGAATGCGACAAGATGCCCTCTGTGATGACATCTCTCCGTGGCTACGGAGGATTGCATTTCTCCACAGCCGTCGAAGTCCTCATATGCGACAGAACGGCATTTATCCAGAGTGGGCCAAGCGCGAAAAAAATTGCCTGTGTGATCCCTGTCTCTATTGTTCTGTGTGATTTGACCGGCAGTTGGACTGCTTATAGGTCGGAATGAAGCAGCCACCGATTATTGACAGGTTGGGTACTTTATTCTACCGGACTCGTTCGCTTCTTCACTAGACACACACGCTACCGCTCGCTCCCTCGCTCGTCCACTCACTCGCTGACGTCACTCACACACAAACATACGCACACTGCCATTCTCGCGCACACGCATATGCTACTCGTAACATATGCCTAGTTATTGCGACGTTCATGTCTATTGAAAGTTAGGCTATTAAACATGTTGCATTCTATACGACCTGATAATGTCATTATTTAAGCTACATAGCCTAATAAGAAGCGCTAACCCTGCGTTCACACCAAAAGATGCATTTGCTGCCCGAACGCGTTGACGCCTGAGTTTTGCGGCGTGTCAAATCAAGTTTTGCGGCGCGTCAAAGGTTTGCGGCGCGTCAAAAGTTGAAATATTTCAACTCGAGCAGCATTTGACGCGCCGCAAAATACGTGAACGCGCCCTTCGCCCGTGCCCGACACGGGCACGGGCATGCCGCGCCGCAAATCAGATTTTGACACGCCGCAAATCAAGTTTTGCTGCCCGTTTTCTCGGCAGCAAATGCCGCGGCAGCAAAGCAGCAACGCGTCTCTACATTCACTTTGAATGGGATCACGACGCGCGTCAACTTTTTGCATCTTTTGGTGTGAACGCAGGGTAATAGGATTTTTGACTAAACCACCAAACTAGTTGAGGGTTTTTGCCTACCTGCAAGCATCCTCCAACTGCAATCTTTGGTTATTTATTTATTTATTAATTTAGCTATACTTTAAAAGTATTATTTTTGTTCGTTTCTGTTCAGTGTTCCAAATTATTTGTTATTAAATGTTACATTAAGATAATTGTTATGTTTAAATAAAATGCTTTTTAAATTTAAAAAAATCGTGGGATGTATCGAACCGTGGGTCAAAAATCGTGATACAAACCGAATCGTGAGTTTTTGTATCGTTACAGCCCTAGTGTAGAATATAAACATGTTGATGGACGATGAAGAAGCCACAAATAAATATAAACACACAAACATGTCCTTTGGAAAGGTACCGTTCTTGGCTACAAGGAGTCATGTTAGGGCTACAAAATATTGCAAAACATAAACCAATAATTGAGATAATTCCATAGCACGAGATGCCGCTATAGGTAAAACATTATCACCCACTTCTCTCCAGTATTTCTGATGCCATATTGAAACATCTTGACCTTGTAAGCATGGTATTAATTGGAAAGCATTTTGCCTACAGAATTTGCAGACAGAATGTGTCAACAAGTTTGAATGGTTATCCATTGAAAGGTAGTGATAATGACCGCAAGGTGTCACACATTAGAAATAGGTCCCCTCAGACAGAAGCTGGCTGAAACCCCTCACCTTCTTGCGGATGTCCTCGTCATTGGAGCCCAGCGAGGCATACAGTTTAAAAGCCGCTTGTCTCAGCTCGTGCGCGTGTTTCAGGTCGTGGTCCAGCTGTGCACAAACACACACACACGTTTTTTATTTAATCAATTTCAACCAAAGCTGAAGTCAAAATATTGCGCCGCTTATTGAAAAAGGAAACGCTATATGCCATACTATTGGAACGCTTTTGACCAATCAGGATCGAACATTTAACAACGGTGGTATAAAAACGAATTAATGATTGCGGTTTAACGCTGTGGTGGGTGCAGAGCCCCGGGTCCACTCACCCTCTTGATGTCCGTGATGGCGGACACAGAGCTGGGGTACTTGAAGTAGTCGGCCAGCATGGCCACCAGGTGGTCGGTGGTGCTGGCGATGCGCTGCAGCTCCACGTCGGGCTCCATCAGGTAGGCCAGGGTCTCCGCCCCCTCCACGCGCTCCTCCAGCAGTCGCTCTTTACTGCACATGCGCACCAGACACGGCAGCGTCTGTATGCGTGCGTGCGGGTGGGTGGGTGAAAACATTTTAAAAAAAAAAGATTTTATGCGAGCACCGTGGTTCTTTGCTTCCGCAATTGTATCGTCAGATTGCCTCAAATTGTATTTTGATTGAAGGTCAGGTTTCTAAGATTGGAATGTCAAGGTCATCTTGGCGCAAACAAATGTTTTAATTGAATTGTGTTTGTTTTATCAGAAATAAGATGGAGGACAAGTTGAAGGGAAGCAAGGGAGCGTATGGCGTCAGAAAGGTTCCGAAGCTGTAGGTTGGCTAAAATCGAGTCCATTTCTTATTCAGAGCTGTTTAAATCGCAACCTAAACCCCTCATCTAAATGTCCCACCACTGGTCCTCCAAGTCGGTTCACCCGACATGTCAAAACATGGTTTTGTTAAAACATCCACTGCAGGCTTAAATGGGGGACAAGAATGCTGCCCCATTCCGTGTTGATATGTTTTATACTGATTGCGAGGCGGAATAACACCAGCCAATTCCCACCTTGAACAGGCTACGTCAAAGGGGCCGGAGAGAGGGCGGGCAAACAACTTATGAGGCCGTGGAGCTTCTGCAGGTAAATAAAAGGAGGTTTGCCAAGTAGAAATCAATATACTAACCTTTAGGACTACGCAAGTGTCGTCCGTCCCAATGGCGCCCGCCCGACACATGTAGGTTAAACTGGGAGGGAGGTAGAGCGAGGTAGAGCGAGGTAGAGCGAAGCACACAGGGAAAATATTGTAGAAGGAGAAACAAAACGTTAAAGGATCGGAAAAACACCAGCAAAATATTTGCATATGACTAGTGGAATATATTCGGTTACTGGGTTAGTGAGGCTGTACACCCACTCACCATTTGGCAGCGGTGAGCTGCATTTCAATGGGCTGATCCCTTTGCATCATTCTGACAAATACCTGAGAGAGCAGCTCGCCTTCCACCAACACTGTCAAACGAAATGAAGACCCATTAGACTCCATTAGCAAACTGAAGAGAGGTTTTAGTGAGTTTGACTCAGTTAGTTATTTTCTCACCATTCACCAGTGTCATGGACACTTGCGTGTTCTCGTAAGCGAGGACCGAGAAACACTTTAAAGCCTGCATCCGAACCTAGAGGAGAGACCGGCCGGAGTGAGACGCATCAGCGAAAAGAGATACCAGAAAGAGGAACCCAAAATGTAAAACTAATAGGGTGAAAGGGACCCATGGGAAGCCCAATTGTGGGAGCATACGTTACCTTATAGGAGGGAGCAGTGAGAAGCGGAGCAATGTTCTGGATGGCGCCGTGATTGAACAGAACGGTCTGATGCTCTGGGGTCTGGTGAGAGATGTTCACACACACACACACACAAACAGTCCATCAATGATTGTGGTATCAGTTAAATTAGTGAGTGACTGAGTGAGTGAGTGAGTGAGTGAGTGAGTAGTGAGTAGTGAGTGAGTGTACCTTGCAGCAGTGTGAGAAGATCTGTGTGATGTACTCCTGGGTCCTCTGCGAGTGGCTCAGGAGAGACATTAGATGGGGGATCACAGTGGGGTCCTTCATGGGAGAGGAGTGAATAAAAGGTTTACACTCGAGTGGACAAATAAGGACAAATAAAGTCCCCTATAAAGTGAAAGCTTTGGGTGTTTGGCTCTTACCGTATAGAGTAGCTGCACAGGGGTTACAGGACTGATGAAGACTGTCCTGAGACATCGGAGGCACGCTTCAATAAAGGTCAAGTCCGGACATAGGAGACCTGAAAATGCATGGACAGAGACGTTTTCTTTCTTCGTTTAAACAAATTAATTTTGACCTGATCTACGATGGTGGGAATTACCTATGGAATGTAATCATTTTTCTCATGCTTTTTGTGTTCTTTCTTTAACTGTTTTGTCTCAGTAAAGTTGTGCTGCTGTCTTTTCTATGGATATATTTATGTGAATGTATGTTGGTGGTAAGAGAGAGAATTCCACGTCGGGGCTAGAGGTGAGTAAAAAGAGAGAGCAATAAAGAGAGAGAGAGCAAGAGTCACCTTGGAGCAGTGCTGGGATGATATGACAGTCCACCAGGGACTTGATGTTGTTTTCCGTGCCCATGGCCAGGCTGCCAAGAACCACGGCACACTCTGTCTGCAGTTCTGAACTCGAAGAGCCCTGTTGGAGCAAGTAGAGTAACCTGGACCCCAAAAAAAGATACACACAAGCGTGTTTATTTGTTTGTCTTTAGTCCACAGCGCGGGTGATGGTCCAGGTGGAAGTTGAAAGCAATATTATTCTAGTGAGCAGAAGAAATTAAGCACAAAAGTGAAAGAAGGGCCATTGCAAGGCAAAGAGAAAAAGATGGATAAAATATTCAACAAAATGTGTGCAGGATACCTGGGTACGGCTCCGAGTACTATCAGGTTGGCTTTCTGCTTGTTGTTCCCAATAACTGCATTCTTCATGTCACTGTATGGACAGACAGACAGAAAGTCGGACATGATAACCGATTAATGAAATGTCCTTAGCTGCGAATGCATCAATACCATTCGTTGCCTTACTGTGTGAGGGTCAGGTAGTTTTATTTCTGATGCTTTGATATTATCTGAATGTTAACAATGCAGGAATAGGAGCTACATTATACAGGCTACATTTACAAATCAACAGGAGCTGCGGCATACTTTCCTCAGGATCAGCTGTATAGACTTTATGTGGGTTCACCTGCTCCACATTTCAAGTCGTTAAACTTGTCTGACTAGTAATGACACAATCACATATTGCTGAACACAAGCAGGTGAATGGAGCTAGTGGAAAAGTACTGCTGCGCTTGACGATGAAGTCGGGCGCAGGGGCCTAAACAGTAACCAGAGCTTGTCTAGTCAGGGGTATAAATAAAGTTGAATACAACCCAGGTCACCGAGGGTTTAAGAGGAGCAAGGTTGTGAAATAGAAAGTACACTGAACGGACATTGAAATACACTTTCTAGTTGGCCCTGACGTGTAGGGGGGGGGGCTGGGTAGGAACAAACACAACATAATCAGCCACACGCAACGTCCCATCCGGACCACAACACAATATATGAATATAATCTATCCAACTCAAGGGTAACCCATATGCATATCAGTTGCTCTCTTTACACGATAATATAACCGTCCAATGTAAATGCAAAAAAAAAAAAATACAAAAAATGTTTGTTTGTAGTGTATCAGTACTCAGTAAATATCAGATTTGACATTAGAAAGGGGTTGCAGAAAACCTATATAGTTTTGTCCTCAGCGATCTGCTGTAGTGGCGTAATTTGACCCCACACGACGTGTGTCCATACATGGTTCATATATGGGTCTAATGTAAATCATGAACATGCAGTCTTCAAATAAACCATGCACACATCTGTACTGAGAGGGGCCACGAACGGGTGAACTTGAACTCACATGACTCCCTGCAGCACTTTCTGTGGGTCGGGGTCAAACAGCCGGTCAACATAGTGGCGGCTAGTAGCAGTGACTTCCTGTAAGTTCAAGGAGGAAATAACACAATAGATAGCGACAAAATCACAACTGAAATGTTTTGAAAGGTTAAAGGAATCTTTACAACTTCAGAGAAACAGACATACAAAATACATGTGTGGTTGACTGAACAACATTGATGGCTTGTAAAGTCACAACACTGCAGTGACACAATATCAGTATCCATAACAACAACTTTTGAAAACAGAATTATTTAAATCTATAGCACTGAGGGGACTCGAGCATGCGGCAGATAATTATCCTCATGCATCATCAGCATCCGGATTTCAGCATCCACACCACAAGAAAGCAATGTGAATGGCATCAGTCAATAAAAACAAATGGACACTTAAACTCAATAATTAGCGGTCTCCCACCATGTGATATGGCTCTATAGTGTTAAAGAGCACTAGGAGCATCATATCAGTAGCAAGCAACTGCTCCAAAACAGACCCCGATTCGACTTGGGGGCGTTTCCACAATCACAGTTTTGCTGTGATAACTATCAAGTAGACATTTCACATGTTAGTTAAATGAATTAGTAATGGCGAAAATATGCTTTAATTACTGTGGAAGGTGCTAAAGCCAACCGCTAATCAGCGTTCAGCTAAGTTTAGAAAGCGTTTAAACTCACTAGTTGATCTAGCTTAGTTTGAGTTTGTCTGTTTAAAATAAACAACAGCTGATTTACTTGGATACTGAAAATGAATGGGACCCGTGGTTAAATTGTAACTCGTTTACAAAACAAATTCTCTCCGCGTATTTTACTATTTTCAAAGGGAATCTGACATGACTTGAAATCGAGCTAACTGCTAACTCATCCCAGTCGGCACTGACAGCTTGGTAGTACGCTTGTTTTGCTGCAACCAACATTGTGGAGCCGGAGCCAGGGCAATATGTCAACGGTACTGTGGAACTATTCCCGCCCGCACGGGTGAACCTGAGAACCAAATAGTTCCCACCAGCAGCTACGTAGTGGACCGCCCTGAGGTTGCAAAACCTTTAGCTTATAGGCTAGTAAGCCACTTAAAAACCTTCAAAAACACAGCGAGCACATAGCTTTGCAGCGTGCATCGTATCACATAGCCAACGTTATTGTATAAGGAATAGGTAGGAAATGTAAAATCAGCCATGTGTTATCAGACTCACAGACAGCACACTGATGCGGAGTGGGGCCTCCAACAAGCACGCCATCTCTCTTCCCCCAACCGAGCGCCCCAATCGGAGCAACACTTCCCAGACACTCCGCCCCCCGGAGCAGCTGCAAGTGGAATTATGAACTTAATATAGTAAAGTCGGGTAGAACTTTATAACCGATCACGAATATGTATCGTTTCCCTCGTATAGCTATCTGCGATTTAAATATGTCAAATATAACATCAGTTAGCAAGCTCTCTGATTGAAAGTGGATTTACCAAATAAGTAAATTTTGTTTATAAACGTGACGTAGATAAGAATTACTTTGCCAGATTCGCCAAATTTAATAACGTGTAAAATTACATGCAACCAATAATATGGTAGTTTTTTAGTAATTGAAGTAATAGTTTTTCAAACCAATAGGGTGCAAAAAGTTACATGGGCTACCATTATACATTTGTTGTGCAATGGAAAATGCTGCCATGGTTCTAAAATACATTTACCTAAAAGTGTGAACTACTGCGCATGTGCAAGAACAAGTCCTGCAAGGGGGGAAAATTCATTCTGTTTGGGATTAGCCTACTTCAAACTAGCATGTTGTCAAAGGATAGTTTCTAATTTTATATCCAGACACACTGAGACAAACGTATTTCTCAATTGAGTCTGCACCGTGAGTACTAAATTGGTTAGCTGTTTTTGTTTTGTGCTATTGTTTTATTTTATTATTGCCAAATGTGGTTAGGAAAGCGTGTGTCGTGTGGTCCCCAGGATTCAATCAACCATAGCTATTGTATCTTGATATAATATAAAATGTTATACTTATGTTTTGGTAATACACATGCACATATACATACCGTCTTATCATCCACAGATATTGCGAAATACTCTAAGCGTATATCAGTTAACCGAAGTCTGCACCAGGAAACCACATATAAGCCATAATTACTTATCGGTTGTTGGTGGCTTTTTGCGAATGACTGTTCTTTCCTCTGATGACAAAAAGGTCAACTGTCAATAATGAGGATCGCAGTAGAAGGCTGTTGCCATGGTGAACTGGACAAGATCTACGAGACAATTGGCTATCTGGAAAAAAAGGAAGGGGTGAAAGTGGACCTGCTGCTGTGTTGCGGGGACTTTCAGGCAGTGCGAAATGAGGGGGACATGAAGTGCATGGCAGTGCCTGCCAAGTACAGGACGATGCAGACATTCTACAAGTTAGTACTACAACAGTTTTGCAATTTCATCAGATTAATAGTCACTACACGATTATCGTCTCTTGATCTTCTAATCGTTGTCACTTGCAGATATTATTCTGGAGAGAAAAAGGCTCCAGTCCTCACCATCTTTATTGGGGGAAACCACGAAGCATCGAATCATCTGCAGGAGCTGCCTTATGGAGGCTGGGTGGCCCCCAACATTTACTATCTAGGTGGGTGGGAAATCACAGTGAATGTAATGAATGTTCCCTTGTCAAAAGTACTGCCTTCGTTGACTCGCTAGATTTCATGTTTTGTTCTTAGGATATGCTGGCATAATCCGTTACAAAGGAATAAGAATCGGTGGCGCCTCCGGAATCTTCAAATCACATGACTACAGAAAGGGTGTGTTTTATATGTTGCTTAGTCTAAGTATTGTGTGCTCCTAGTTGCTGGTCATTCTAGCAACAATGTTTTGTTGTGTATTCTCGCAGGACACCATGAATTCCCTCCTTACGGCCCTGATACTCTAAGAAGTGTTTACCACATACGAAACATTGATGTCTACAAACTCAAACAGGTGGCGTTCACAGCTGCACCTCATAAGACCATTTGTCCATGAAGATGTTTCATCGATTTAAAATAATCATTTAGTACAAAAAGTAATTTTGTCCTAATCTATTCCCGTACAGATCCAAATGCCCATTGATATTTTCATGAGCCACGACTGGCCTCGTGGAATCTATAACTACGGCTGCACACAGGAGCTGCTGCGTAAGAAGAAGTTTCTCCGTCAAGAGGTGGAGACCAACACACTGGGAAGTCCTGCAGCCGCGGAGCTCCTTGAACACCTCCAGCCCAGCTACTGGTTCTCGGCACATCTTCACGTCAAATTTGCTGCCATGATGCAGCATGCAGTAAGAACAGGCTGCCTCTCAACCTTTTTTTTTTTTTAATGCATGTGGGATATGTCCATTTAGGAAAGTGATATATTGTCTTTTTAATCTTCAAAAAATGTACCATCCATCTGCAGCCCAAGGCCAGTGGTTCTTCACGAACAACAAAATTCCTGTCTTTGGATAAATGCCTGCCACACAGAGAGTTCTTACAGGTGAGTTTTGAATTGGGATACACAGAGGCGTGTTATTCCCGACATGACAAGTGCAGCACTAAAAGGTGAGCATGTGCTCTTCTATCAGGTTGTGGAGTTTCCTGACAGAACCGATTCCGCTGAAGGGTTGGAGTATGACCCAGAGTGGCTTGCTATCCTAAAGTCCACCAACGGTCTGCAGAAGACCACTCCTCAGCCCTGGAACCCCCCGATGAATAACGGCCTCCACCAAAGGTAACCATTAGTAAAGTAACCAAAGTCACCAATGTAACATGATCTACAGGTCAATAATGAGTCAAACAAAATATCATCTGTACGCCACATCATTCTCATACAAACACTCATGTCGGACGGTCTGTCTTCGCATTAGGTGGAACTTTTCACCCTCTGAGGCGGAAATGATGCAGGTGTTGGATGACATGAACGGCGAGCTGGCCATCCCGGATAACTTCAGCCGGACAGTTCCGGCCTACGACCCTGCTAACCCCCAGCCCCGGGCCGTCCCCAGCTGCAGCACCAACCCCCAGACCACAGAGTTATGCGCCACCCTGGGTCTCACAGACCTCTACGCCCAGAAGGCCCAGCTCCTTTTAGACCCCGGAGGAGCTGACGGGGCCATGGCCGGCGAAAACGACGACGGCGACGGCGACGATGCCCACAGCAACGGCAGCGCGGACGAACCCAGCGAGTATCCAACAGACACGTCGGGGCTGTCCAACTCCTGTAATCCAGACGAGATCACGATAGAAGACGAGTGGGAAGAAGAAGAAAAAGTTAAAGAAGATGTGGGTGGAGAGGGGAAGCAGGTGGCCGCAGGCGCTTGCGATTCAACGAAACGTGAAGCTGGCGAGGAAGGTTTGCTTTCTCCGTCAGGCACAGTCCACGTCTCGGGCCGCATGGTCCTGCCAGAGCCCAAGTCAGGCGACTCTACCGGTCGCGTCGCCCTGAGCCCCATGAGCCTGCCCCCTCCCACCCAGTCAGCCCCGGCAGGAGGTGAAGAAGGGGCCAGTGATGATGCGGAAGAGGAGACGCCGGTGGTGCGCATTCCCAAGCGGACCAGCGATGAGAGCGAGGCGACAGCAGGCGGTACGGGTGTGACCCCCAGGATCAAACGGAGGAACCAGGTGATCTACGCAGCAGTGGATGATGATGACGAGAATGAGAGCTAAAGTAACGGATCATTGTCAGACAAGTGGTGTTGATAATTAATTGTAAATTTGTCCCTTCACGTTGTACAATTATGTCTTACTTTTTTATACAGGTTTTTAAAAGCATAGATCTAGTTTATATATGTGCTGGCTTTTGTACCATGATGCAATGAAATATTTAGAAAGCTGTTCTATAAGTCATCCGTGCAGAGGTTCAGGGCCTTATTCCAATTAGTTAACAAGGACATAAAGGGCATGTTTTATTTGGAGGTTTTATTTTGGCAGAACATGCCACTTTTTAGACTTGTACAATTTTTACTCCATCTAAAGACTTTCAGAGAATAGATTTTCTTAAACCTAAGTTTAAGAATTTCTGCACAACCTTTTTGTGGGTTACACAAAACAATTTAAAGTGAAAATTGTTTCTGAATAAAATGTTATTTCAACTAATGTGACACACATTAAACATTCAGCATGGCTGATCAATTAAAGAATCTTATCCGAGGCTAAGTGAAGGAGTTCTTTTGTGAGCCAAATGAGAGAAGCATGCAGCATTCTGTGCTCATGGCACCATAAACTGCTTTATTGAACAACACTTAACATTGGTTGCTGATGTTGAAATGGTTAGGAAAACCATTTTGACTTATGTCACCTTCCTTACACATGACTTATTCATTACTGAACTTGCTTGCAATCATGATTATGAAATACTCAGTCCTATATCTTTTCCCTAAACATTTTTACATGATGAAGCTATTTTTCAAGTGTCCTGGGAAAGAAATGCAAACCAAACCTTTAAATATTAGTCAGGGACACTGCTGTCTTTTGAACAGAACTAACGCATCTTAATTTCTAATATGCATGACAGCAGAACTAAATGCTTTCGCCAAATAATCTTTTCCAAGAATTTTACATTTGTGGAAATAAATGTTATACCTTATTTAAATCCATAAAAGATATATTTCTGGTTTACCTGTGCTCTGGTAAAATCAAAAAACACCTTCATTTAAAGTAGACGGTAACAGAACAGTGTATTTGACAAACCTTTTTACAACCATACAAAGAGCCATTAGCCTAATGAAAATGTGCCAAAGTATTGGTTAATAATACAAGCCATTGTCAGAGAGATGGTGTCCTTACACTGAGCCCTACATACACATGCCTCAGAGGGAAGCCCCAAAAATGTTTCACGATTAGGAAAACTTGGGACGAGGCACTTCTGTTTTCATTTCATAACTTTCTTCCCAGAAGCCTTGGGAGGCAAACCAAGCACAAAAAAGTAAATATATAAAAAACAATGATCTCTAGTTCAATTATTTACCAAGAACGATCATGACGCTGGTTAAGATGAGGAACACAAAAAATCCTCTTATAAGCAGGATAATAGGAGGCATGTTTAAATTTCCCTTTATGGTTAGACATTGGGATATATATGATTAATGAGCGTCGTCATCCTACAAGACTGGTTTTGTGATCATGTATAGCCCATTCTGTAATCAAAAACCTACTGAAGGTATTTTAGCCAGGTAAATGTGTTGGCCAATGAGCTTTAGTTTGACATGGGTATCAGTTTCAGGCTAGTGTATCGTTATACAAACCCAATTGAATGTGTGTATCCAGTAATATTAATGCTATTTTGAGTTTTGATTTATGGTGTCTGTGTTGCAGATGAGGCTGAGAGACCAGTGCTAACCAGTCTCTCAGCCTCAACCCCCCCAACACTAAGAACATTCGGTAAATAAATTAAATAAATATTGGACTTATTGGGAGTGTATGCTTGGATATGGGACTGCACATGTACACGACTTAATAGAGATCCACGCAGGATTGTTTGGAGTAGGATTTGGGGATTATTCACAGTATGAAGTGCTACACAGTGAGGAGGAAAGAGAGCATGGTGCAGGATAACAGGGCCAAGCGTTGCTAAATTAGAGGAAAATGAGCAGCGGAAAAAAAATAATCAAACAATCACTCAACCAAAACTGGCTGGAAATTCATCTCCCAATCAGCCGGTTGGGTTTCATTTCATCTTTCGAGGATGTAGGCCCTTTAAAAACACATGGGACAGTGACTGCAGACAAGGGCAGAGAACATAAAACATTCAAGATTAGTGCCAAGTACTACACTAAGCTTGCACCACTGTCTTTAACACCAACATCTCCTGCTCCTTTTTAGGATAGTCTTCCATCAAGACTTCTCATCGTCTCTTTTTAATTTATTCTTTTTCATCTCTTCTATCTCTGCATGCAGTAAGGAGTTGCCCCCTGCCTCCAAGTCTCCAAACTCTCTTCTTCCATTCTGCAGACCATCGGCAAGAGTGGCCCGGAGAACGAGGGTGCAGGGTGGAGGGCGGGGCAGGGACAGGGGCGTGGCAAGGCAGGGCCTTGAGTGGAGGCTGGGACTTCACCCCGGCCTCGCCGGTTTTGCAGGCTGGTTGAAGGTGAGCTGGGTTTCAGGGGATTGAGAGGGACAGGTATTGTGGGAGTGGCGGCTAGGTGTGAGTGTGTTTGTTTGGGGTTGGATGGATGGTTGGGTTGTCAGAGCTAAAGCTAGTTTCCACCACAGCAGGCCCGGTTCGAGTGAGCATCTGGGTCCTGGAGGTTGACGCCACGGTGCCGTGCTGCATGCGTTGGGTTCTGGGTGTCTGTTTTTGGCATCTTTTTAGCTGAGAAGACAATGGTTATAGATCAATGATAATGCCATATTTTATCTTGCGTGTTAAATCAGTCAGAAAAAGGAAGGAAATTACCAATGGCCAGGAAGAGTTCATTAACGTTCATGGCCGTCTTAGCAGAAGTCTCCATAAAGAGTAAGCCAGTGTCTTCAGCATAGGTCTGGGCTTCCTATTTCACATACAAATCACAGAAAAATCACGTAACAAAAAACATTAGAAGGGATTTCAAAACATCAAACATAAAAACATGTATGATATCCAAGTAGTCAACAGGGATAAAGATTGGTTGTGTAATAATTGCCCTCTAATTACCCATCTGAATTGCTGAAATGTTTTCAATAAGATTGTAATTTAGTGTTGATTATATCAACAATACATACATTAGACTACTGATTCAATGTATACAAATTCATGCATTGAATCAGTTGCCTTGACAAGCAGGACCATAATAACAGGATCATAGACTGTATAATTGTAGTTCAAAACATATGCACTTGGGTTTATGCGTATCGTCAACAAAAGGGAAAGTAGTGACTTTATTGCACACGGCCACGTCAAAGCACATTACAGGAAGATAAGGAACACTACCTCATACTCCACTAGTCTCTTCTCAGCTAGGTCAGCCTTGTTCCCTGCCAGGGCAATAACGATATTCGGGCTAGCTTGTCTCTGCAGCTCCTTCACCCAGGCCTTGGCTCGGTCAAACGTCTCCTGCACCAAAGCAGAATATTCCAGAGTGAGATTCCAATGGTTGGATGGAGAATATGTCAATATTCCCTTGGTTCTTCAGTCGGCGGACGTTAACCATTATTTGAATAATTGCGAGTAAACGCCTACCGGCTTGGTGATGTCAAAGACAACAATGGCCGCCTGAGCTCCCCGGTAGTACATGGGAGCCAGGCTGTGGTATCGCTCCTGCCCGGCCGTGTCCCAGATCTCAAACTTCACCGTGGTGTCATCCAGACACACGGACTGGGCCAGGAATGCAGCTGTGACCAATGAGAAAACCGATGACCGATGACCCCAAAAGCCAATACAACTACTCGCAACTACTTAGCTATTTAGCAGACACAGATACTTGTATAGCTACTTTCAGTTAATACAAATACAGGTCATTAAGCAACACCCAAGGGCCCAACATCCTTCTTAAGTATGCCTAAAGGTAAGCTGCAGACATTGGGGTTACAACCCAAAGCCTTTCGGCTTGAAGACATATCCTCATCACTAGAAAACACAACACTTTCTTGTCTTCTCCTACAAACAGATACACAAATATGCAACTTGCACATATACATGTGCAAGTTAGGCTGTTTATTTCACTAACCTCCTATAGTGGTCTCCTGGAACTCGTCAAACTGTCCCTTGACGAAGCGCAACACCAGGCTGGACTTGCCCACCGCCATGTCTCCCAGCAGAACCAGTTTGAACTGGCAGATTTTGGTCTGCGGTAGCGTGCCATTGGTGCGTCCTCCACTGCCTCTGGAGCTCATAGTGATGGAGAAGGGAGACGGCACGGTGCTTGGGCCTTCTCCCTGCTGGTTGGGGCGGGCGAGGGGACGGTAGCTTCTGGAATGGGTCTCGGAAGTGTTTTTTTGTTTCAAGGTTTGTTAACGTCCTCAATGGGTCTTCAACTTGTACTTCTTTAACTGAAGTTAAAAAAGCATAATATAGTAAGATGCAGTTAATTTACAAAAATATTGTTTACAATGAACATTAACAGAGTCATTCCTTTTGCTATATCACCAATTTAATAAGTCTGCAGCCCTGTTCTAAAATCATGTTTGTTGAAGAGATTGTGTTAGGGCATTAAGTTACAGTGAGTCAAAGCAAGTCAACAATTACCCTCAAGGCCAGTGCGTTCCTTACACTTCTTCTACACCAACTTAATTTAGAATACATTTAAATAACTCTGTAAAGGTAAATGAAAAAACATCAGGGATTGGTTTGCTTGACAGTGGATACAGACCCAACAGAGACGCGTGATGTTATCGTTGAAGTAGGGATACAGTGTTGACATGCAACACACGCACAGCCTTTGAAAGAAAGGGGTAGGCCTACAAGCTCACTGTTCGGGAAAAACCTTACTGATGTTTCTCACTTTCTGTGCTGTATTTCCTAAACGTAACTTTATCAAAGTAAGTCGGGAGTAATGTTAATCACAGTGCGTTTTTTGCAATGAGCAGGGGCACCATTTTTGTTTAGATACAATCATTGAGCTACATTCTGATTTAAAACACGATTGTACAGCTGAGCATCCAATCCTAGGTAAAGATGCTGCTGCATTTGATACTGGTCTCCAGATGATGGATGGCTATTTGAAAATGGCATGGCTGCGGATACATTTGGATATCGTGGATTATTTGATTTGTTATTGCTATTGTAACGTTATGAGTTCAGAATACATTCTGGATCCGGTTGTTATTCCATCCATTAGTTCCATCATCAAGCCCCTAATGTAACTGAGGTGTCAAATGGACTCCGTTATGGTCGATTAGGTTGAGAAATCCCAAACAGGTCAGAGCCTTTCGGTTTCTTCTGCTATTTGTTTTCATGATTTTATTTTATAAAACATTCAACCGATTTACATGATTTAATTAAAGTACAGTATCACTTACCTTTGTCAATGGTTTCGTTTCGGCAACCGAGAGCCAGCAGTCTTCAATGTTGACAATTTAGCTATCAGCTGGTGAAAGCTGTTATCACTTCCTGAAAGACGCGCATGCGCACTGACGATCGCATTGTCATTGTTAAATATAAAAGACAATCACCTCTCCATAAACCTCCACGATCAACTCTTAATAAATATCCATTGCATTAGACCCACAGTAAACATATAAATGCATAAATGTAAATGCAAAATATATATAAATACAAATCGCATTATTCTATCATCTGAAACGCTTCGTTTTTCCTGTGTTTTTTTAAATTCCGGACTGAAAAGGATGGCTTAAGACTAGTTTTAGCAGAACAGTTTTTAAACATGTATCAAATAAATATAAAAATTAAATATCTATTCTTAATTATTACAGAAAAGTTGAGTTAGTTGATTTAATAGTTGATGTATTTGTTTCTTGTCCGTTATATTGTTGTATGGACGTCCCACTCTTGTGGTCTATTTGGCATCACTATGAAGTATAAATCAATGCAAATTTAGTGGAGTGACGCATGTTTATTGATTAAAAATGTTACTTTGGCATCCGAGCCGACGTGAGGCGCAATTTTTACGGCTTGAGGACCAGGATTAATATATACTTACGAAATGCGAAAACTATTTTTTTATTATTTTGTAGAGAGTAGCCTAGTAGAAGTATGAAGATATAATCAACCTAAACCTAAACGGTAATCATGCCAGCCACAAACAGAACGAAAAATAAGTACACTGGTTTCGCCCATGACTGTGTCTCAGTATGTTTTTTTTAGTTTTAAAGATCCCATGGCATGAAAATTTCAAAATTTCTAACATTATGAGTCCCCCTAGCCTACCTATGTTCCCCCAGTAGCTAGAAAACGAAGCTCTGACGCTTCGCTTTGGAATTTCCCCGTATGTCATAAGGGGAGATGCCACCTCCCCTTTCTCTGCCTTGCCGGCCCAGATAATTTGGCCCGCCAATGTGGTACGACCGTGCGAGCGCCACGTGTGTGTGTGTGTGTGTGTGTGTGTGTGTGTGTGAGTGTGTGATTGCACACACTGTAACGCAAGTGTTGTACACTTCTTTGTTATTTGGATAACCGTTCTGCTGTTGGTGTTATGGCGCATAACTCGGACTCTCGTCTCTGGTATTACCACGTCGAGACCCGTAGTGGGGGTTTTCTCAGCCATGGTTGAGAAGGAATTGGGGGAAAGGAACTTTGGCTTTGACTCCCTGAAGTACATGAACCACGACATGGAGGAGAAAGGGATCTCTTTCTCCTCCATGTCGTGGTTCAGTCTACTTCAGATTGATGTGGAAGTGGAGAACCCGAGAACCCGACGCAGTCGTTTGAGATTCATAATATCGTCTGGAGGCTCACACAGCTTTTGGCCTTTTATATCTATGTATAATATGATGAATATGATCTAGAATATTTACAGAACACGGCCAAAGGCTGTGTGCGCCTCACCACTGCGATCCATCCACTGTAAACAGAGCGCATGGTACCGTGGCCGCAAGCTGCTCAGGGCCACACCCCCACCCTCCTCCTTGACCCACCTCTCTCCTCCTCATTTGCATTAAAGCTTCAGACATCGAAACGGCGCGTTTGGGGAAAGCTCAATGTGCGACTGGCTCGTGGTGGCTGTAATTCTGCACTGCGGCTGAATTTCGGGCACGTCTTCAAATGCTGTGTTTGGGGCCCACTTATATCTATATTAAAGCATCCATAAAGTAGCATGCCATGGGACCTTTAATGTGTTTATTCTAAGAATGAAAAAAAAATGAGTGAGTGAGTTCAGTGTAAAAAGGGATTTTCGAACCATTCTCTGCTTCACTGCGAAGAAGTCTTAACAGACAGGTGTGCTTTGCTGTTTGTGGCATTCAGGTGAAGGGGATGAACGACAGCAATGTTGAGCAATGTCTCTGCAGCAGCATATTGCTACTTTCAGGATGCCTTCATTCAACATGTTGTGTGTAAAGTGGCCAGTTGAGCCATTATCAACAGATCAGCTGAGGTCTAACCAGCCAAGCAACTGTCATAACCCTGACATATTTTTACCTGCCAAAATCCACGATTGGCTGGTGGAAGATGTGTGCTTTGGACCATGGCCTGGACATGGGTCAAGAACACTTAGAAATTAATGTTGTTAAAAATGTTAAACAATCACTTATAAACAATATGAAAATGCAGAGAGGAAATAGGAATGAGAGGGAATTTTATACTAATGTAGCGACCCTCAAACTCACCCAAGAATTTGAGTGTTTACTAATATCAATCATTTTACATTATGACATATATGTCGTCCCCTATGCCGGTTGTTCCCCCGTAGTATACCGGTATAATATCAATGAAGTTGAACTGTGTTGATATTATGTTATGAGATTATCATAATAAACCTTTATTTGTGTTTTGGTTGGTCAGGATGATTAATAAATAACTTGTTATAGCTCAGAGGTGGAGCTAACCGAATGGGTTTGTCTATTTAAGCCTGGGTGGCTTCATTGGAGATGGTTAGGTAATGGTTGAGTCACAATTGACTCAGGTCAAGAGTCAGTCTATTTGTTTTATGTTTTTTTCTATGGTCATTCTGGTTTTTCAGCGCTGCAGTTTTTGTAAATGAAATCTCAATGCAACTTCAACGGCATTGGCTTAGGGTTAGGTCCAATTCAGGTTCAGTGGCCTGAACCTGAATTGGATCTAAGACACATCTACCCACCGACATGCACCCATGAAAGAGAAGGGGTTGTTGTCCATCTGCTTTGGGGAAAGACTGTCCCCCCAGTGTGGAGAGTGGCTAGGCAGGACCCCTGTATCCTGGGGCTGGATGTCCTGCAATGCACAGGCTGCCAGCTAGACCTGGCTAGGGGAGTTATTGGCTTTATAGGAACCATAGTCTACATGGCTCCAGCGAACGTCCCCTACACCCGGCCCCCACAGCTTGTATGGAGCAGTCAAATGTCCCCGCCCCCCTTAACCCTCTTGCAAAGACCTGCCGACCACCCTGTCTTCCTGGTCCCCCTCCATCGACCCAGTTGTCCTTCCGCAACCCTTCCACCTCCCTCCCGTCCCCTCATGTCAATGCTGAGGCCCCTGCAGACTACTCTCTTTTCACCCCAGCACCCCCGTCCACGAGCTTGGGCCCTCCTCAATCGACCTTTGCTCAGGCTACTTCCTGTTCCCTCTCACCCCTGAGGCCAGACCCAAGACTGCATTCTGCACTAGCAGAGAGATTAGGGTCCTCCCTTTTGGCCTCTGCAATGCAGCTGCAACCTTTGAGAGGCTGATGGACAGAGTACTCACTTGAATCCCCAGGCAGTGTAACGTTTACCAGAACGATATACTGACAAACGGGGGCTCCTTCGAGACAGCACTTAGCTCGCTGAATCAGGTTCTGGAGAGAGTAGCTGCGTCAGGCTTGAGGCTCCATCCTAATATCGTATTCCAAATATAGCCTGTGTGTGTGTAGTTTTTT
Organism: Gadus chalcogrammus; assembly: GCF_026213295.1. NCBI lineage: Eukaryota > Metazoa > Chordata > Actinopteri > Gadiformes > Gadidae > Gadus > Gadus chalcogrammus. The sequence goes on from NC_079431.1 coordinate 12,563,358, forward strand.
GAAGTAATATTACACTTCAGTGTCTCTATTCCTATTGGCTGGCCTCTCCTGGACCTCTGTGGTCCTAAGTAAGTAGGACGACACCAGGGAAGGCATGTGTGGAGGGACTGGGTATATATTAGCACTTTGAGATCATTGAATTGATATAAAGTGCGTCATAAATAAAATGTATTATTATTATTATTATTATGGCCCCCATATTACCCCGGGCAGGTCCTGCTTACTGGAGGCTCCGGCAGAGGGAAAAGGATTACGGACCCTAAGTGCCTTGTCAGGGGCCAGGCTGGCTGGAGAACAACTAGTGTGTGGTCCTCAATAGACTGGGTTGAGTGGGTCTCTTCCTCCCTAGTGGGTTTAATAGCCAAAGTTTCTTCTAGATCTCATACTGTGTTTTGGTTACCAAGGCATCCAAGATTTAAATTTGTGACAGTTGCTGTTGTCATCCTCTACTGTTTAATACGTTTTTGAAAGGTGTATTGGCAAAGGGAATTGCTTAGAACAGTCTTTAAACAGGGCTTTATACTTGGAGATCTATTACTCTATGCTGTAAAAGACTATCTTCCCCAGTACAAAACATGTCTCTTTAAATGCAGGGAATGATTTCCTATTTGTATTTAGTGGGAAACCCACACAAATTGTCTTTGTTCATCATGGCCTTAATTATGGGCTGATGAAATCCACTTTTCTTTTTATAGTTGCATCCGGTAAATAAAAAAATAAACAGTAACATGGGTTTTCTTTCAATGACAGAGATATTAAGTGCAAAACATACAAAACAAAGAAATAGTCTTGCCAACTATTGCCGCCAGATATCTTTTTATTTTGGTTGAAACCTCCGTTTTCTAATTCACAACAATTCATTCAAAATACATAACCAGAGCTGATGCATACCCTTCATAGAACACACCAATCAGTCACATTGGGCCAAATGTTGGCTGGTGGCTTGCTGCGTTTAGTCCAAGTCACTCTGTGATACGCCTGAAGGACTGCACAGCTGGGCTGACGGCACCCCAGTCACTGGGCTTGGAGTACTCGCCCTTCTCCAGGAAGTACTGGCGCCCTCGGTAATTGGGCAGCTCGTAGAAGACCCACCAGCCGTCGAAGACCTTGCAGGAGTAGACCTCCCGCAGGCGGAGCTTGTCCTGCACCGAGGAGCAGTCCTCGATGGTCTCGTAGGCCTGGCCCCGGTAGTCGGCCTTCTCGTACAGCTGCATCTTGTACTGGGACCCGCTTGACTGGGAGCGGTGGGTGGAGCGGAGGGGTGGGAGGCGGTTTGGGTGAGAGAAAAAGGGATGGGATCACATCCAAACGTATAGGAATAAACATACTTTGGATTCACCTCGAAATGTGTGTGTGTCACTGCCTGTACAGTTTTCTCCAAACTCTGAAACATATTTTTCCTACAACTATACAACTATTACAAACAGTGGGCGGTACCAACATACACATGCAGAAAACCATCCAGTTTGTGTTTTGGTATGAGAACTGTAACACTGGGTCAGCTGATAATAGCGTTCATCACAGCAGCAGCATGTCAATAAAACGTGTTGATATCTATTGACAAAAGCCTGAGGTTACCAGTGCTATTGCCATGACCTTATTGGGATGCTGTTTCAGCACTCACAGCTTACACTTACTCTGTAGTCAGTGAGGCTTTTGCTTACATCACCAAAGTGAATTACCCCTATGACAGGAACAGTTGTGCTACCTTGACTCCTGAGTTCATATGTACAGAACAGAGGAGGTTTTCATTGGATTTAGGAAAAAAGTGAAAACTGCGGTAGAGATGATACACAGCAGACCAAAGGCAGAAGCTGACTTACAAACTGGATCATCTTGCAGGAGCTAACGCGGTCATTTAGGCCCATCCAGCGTTGATATTCTGGGTAGTCTCCCCTGGTCAGGATGTACTGGGAGCCCATGTAGTTGGGCCTCTCGTAGACCACCCAGGCCCCACTCTCCACACGCAGGGAGTTGCAGCGGCTCAGGTAGGAGTGGAAGTCCAAGGAGTCGCATTCACACTCATAGCGGCGGCCCTGGAAGTTCTTATCCTCATAGAAGACAATCTGGAAGGAGAGACTCATGTCGGTCAACATGATCATTTTCCCAAAATAGTTTGCCTTTTTTTTTTTTTTAAATGAGGCAAAACCTGTTCTGGCGGTTTAACAACAACCCCAAAATGCATTCATTTGCAAGTAGAATTGTAATATGTATATATGATATTATTAACCACCATAGCCAAATAAAACATTGAAAATAAAAATCTATAAATAATAATTAGAGCAGTATTGTATAAAAACAAATGCCATTAAACACCTGGCGCCAAGAGACATGGCTGAGTCCTCCTTCTAGTTGGGATGAAATCTCTTAATCAAATCAGGTGATACGATCTGACCTAAGGTCTAATTTGTCACTGAGTTAGTTTGGATTTGCTCAACTTGACATGAACATTAGTAAACACCCCCAGAACCATAATTTATGCACTCAAAAACATTTTGCACCTTGATGCATCCATCAGTTACTCACCCTGCCCATCTTGGATGCAGTGTATAAGCTATCCTTGTTGATGGTGTTGAGTGCTAGTAGTCCCCTGGAGGCTTGGTTGTTGGAGTAGCCCATCCACGGTTGCTTTTATATCCACTTCCATCTACAGCCACAGTGGTTGGCCACGGGAATGAGAGTGGGTAGTGAGGTGGACAATCGCTTTGTCATGAAAATGAGATCCAAAATTTGAGTCAGTGATTCTGGTGCTATTCAGTTTTTCCAGAATGGCAAGGCAGGATTATGGTATAATGGAGAGGGGGGTTGTGGTGGGATGGCATGGGGGTCCATTGACCCGGTTTCTCTTCTGGCTGGGATCAATGCCCCCCCGCCCCCCGAAACCATCCAACCTCCCTACACCAAAACACAGCCCACCTGGCAGCACCAAATGGCTGCCAAACTCCTGCCATGTGGTGCAGAACTGCATGCTGCTAGAAGTTACTTCAGTTAAAATGTAAAATGCAGTACCAAATGTATTCTCGAACTGCAAGTACAATATACTATGCTCTGCTGTTTTTAACTGCACATAAAAACACACAAGGTTTGTTCATTTTTTTAATGTATTTTATTAAAAGGATTCGTAGAATATGTTATTTGAGGCTGCAGTGCAATTAAAGAGGAAAGGTCATTTTGATCACTATGCTACAGTAATAAAGGCAAAACAGTACATTTCCATTGTAATGACATAGTGACCCAGACTGGTCATAAGGAAGAAGGTGACAGCATTTTCATAAGTAACAGCATTTAGGATCCATTTTACAACATTAGCACTTCATATTTACATACTGAGAAGGTACATAAACCTAAAAACCCTATCATTCAGTATACCCTGAAGGACAATTTCCCTTAATATTTATTATAGTTCTACCGTTATGTTCTATTATACGTTTTTGAACTCTGGTAGCCATTTCAGGAGACACTTAGGAGTCATGCTTGCTTGAGGTTAAGGGTGTGAATAGGAGGAAGAAAAGTGCTACCAAAGAAGGGGTATTGTATCATATTGGTACCATAAATACTGGCAGCTATTTAGAAGTCTGCACACTCACTCATAAAATGATCAATCATTTTATGAGTGAGTGTGCTTGCAGTTAATTATCAGTTTGTAAATACAGTGTGAAGCACATTTTAATGTTGGATAGATTAATTGTTTTTTGCAATTGTTTAGAATTTCAGCACATCATACACAATAAATTATTCAATTTCTGGCTTTATTTCATCTGTTTTCAATGTTTAAAACTTAATTCCCCAAATTGTTATAGTTAATTAACCCTTTGACAAAAAATAAACCCAATACCCAGGAGGTGTTCCAATACTGGGGGTCCTTATCAAAACAAACAAGACTATACTAAGTTAACATATTGCGTAATAACTTGAGGAAACCTGTGTCTGCTCCACTGCGTGTCTAATTCGGGCTTCATTAACATCGATAGCCCCCGGTTGGGCCTGTCCATCTGAGTCTGCTGAGGGTCCATTATAGGGGCCCTGACCAGGCTGGGTTTGGGGGGCCAGGTTGGACAGCTCCTGAATGTGGCCCTTATCTCGAAGCCAATCCAGGAAGTGCTGGGTCACCAATTCCTGGAACTGACTTTGTTGTTCTCTGGAAGTAGGGCAAACACATTACGTTACAGGAGAATCAAAGAGGAGCAAACCAAGTGTGGGAACAAGGCAACTGTCAAAAGCTTCTATACCATCAAGGGACACAGGGACATCCAATGAATGGCAAATTCAGAATCAGGCACAGCGGAGGGCCCTTTAGTACGAGCTTCAGCAGAAACTGGCTTTGAATACTAGCTGTGCAGCTAGCATACTCTTTAGTCTGCTCATTTGCTTCTAGGTTTCTATTGCATGAAATTTTACACAGTTATCTATGCATGCTGCAACTAGCTTACACGCTCTAGGATTATGCATAAAACCTTGATTGAAAAAAAAGATATTCCATAGAGGTGTCATCGCAGGGTGAGCAAAGGTATAGCCATCACATTAATTCTGTGTCTGATTTATTTGGAAATGAGAGGGTAATCCTGCCACTCACTCATTGAGCTGGGCATCCGACACGATTCTCTGCATGTTCCGAATCCTCTTCTCTTTCTGAGCGAGCGCTGCCTGGTACACTGGAGGCAGCCCACCCGGCACCTCGCACGTGTCCCCCTCCATCGTGAAAGGCACCACCAGAGCGCTGAACTCTGCCGGGGGCAGGAGCCGGTAGCAGCCCGTAGAAGAGTCTGTGCTGGAAGGAGAGCTGAACGAGTGGGGTACAAGGCCGTCGACACCCAGCAGCAAGGGCTGATCCCAGAGGTTGGGCACCACGGCCAGCCCCGCGCTGCCCATGTGGTCCTCCAGGTTGGGGTAGTGCGTGTGGAAAGGCCCTAGGGTGATGCCCGTGTTCCCGGGCAGCAGCAGTGGACGGGTTGGGGTCAGTGTGTGGACGGTGCAGCGAGAAGAGGCTCCTATGGAAACGCGGCCGGCCACACACACCACCCGCACGTCCTCACAGCAGTGGATGTGGACGCTGGTCTCCACGGGGCCCAAGACCAGCGTGCAGTTGCGGCACTTGTCCACACTCACTGACCTGGAGGGGTTTGTGTAACGCACACACAGACAAATTTCTTTAGCAAAGCAAAAAACGTGACGTAACCATGTCAATCTGTCCCCTCAAGAAAATCCAGGAATGATGGAGCGATACCTTAGAGGTGATAAGAGGTATATAAAGGCGTGAGAGCATCTGTGTATTCTTATGTTGGCGCCCGTCAGCTTGTCCGAGTCTTTAGCCAGCGTCTGTTGGAAGACCTGGGACATCAGCAGCATCCCGCTACCAGCTGGAGCCATGTGGGTGTTCCTCACTATCTTGGCCCTCTTCATGGAGCCCTCCACTACAAAGGAAACATGCAAGGATTTAATGAAAAGAATGTGTGTGCAGTCTATACACAGACTTACACATAAAGCATACATGCAGTATATATTATTATTACACGGTTCGTGTAACACTACGTTCACTTGCAAGGGCCTTCCAACTTCCGCCGTTGAATTCTTTTTCGATAATTTACCGTTGGTAAGCATATAATGACCGTTTTCGAGGAAAGTGGATTTTTTGCCTCTGATTCCTGAATTGAAATACTGCATTTCAAATTCACAAAGAATAATGCATTCGCTTTGTTCCCAGAATTGTACTAAAGTAACAGACACTGACCAATTCTAAACTTCTTCTGAGAAAACAAATGATTGAATACAAGCCCATCATTCGACACAGACTCATTATACCTTTCTATGCACAAACGCGACACACTAGTGAGCTGTGAACTCAAGAAAAGGCTAATCCATTGAACCGTCATGTCATGGCTGCCTGTCATGTTCTACTCACCCTGTTGGGCCCAGGTGAGTTTCTTCCCCGAGTGCAGGCAGGCGGTTATGCCGAAGGGATTGACGGTGAGGTTCTGCCGGAGACAGGTGAGCAGCTGCTGCAGGGGGAAGGAGCGACTCAGCTTGGAGTAGCCCGCTTGCGCCTGCAGCGGAGCTTTGGTCAGGAGCTTGTGGACAGGATGAATAGCTTTAACAGGGTTCGCTGAGCCCTCTAGCAGGAGGCTCAAGCCCTGCACAGCTTCCAGGGACACCTGAAAAACAGAGACTGCAGAATCAGCAAAAAAAATCTTAGAAGATAAAATAACAAAATAATGAATTGATCTGGATTTTATATTCCAATGCATGATAATAATCATTACCCCAAATATGAAGCCTTTTTCCTTATTCCAAGTTTGTTGTATTAAACTCAATGAACCACAAGCGGTAACATTTCTCCCACCTGACTGCCTCGTATGGCCTGGCCAGAGCTGGAGAGTTGGCCTGGTTCTACCAGCAGTTCCAGCAGGTCGCCCAGGTGACTGTACACAAAGGACAGGTGGGCATGGTCATCCCAGTTCTGCAGAAACATGGCAGGGAAGAGAAGAAACAGTAGAGAGAGCAATAAGAGACAGGGTAGTGATAAGATAGAAAGTGATACTACACAAAATAGTTCACTTTGGCTTGACGGGTTGCTAAATCAAGAGAATTAGGTGTAAAGTGGCAGGCTTTTTAATGACTTTGTTATTGTGATGCAAGGTAACATTGTTTGTTTTTTAACTTTTTAGGACAACCTTGTTGCGGGAACTGTTCTTCGACTCCCTCTCAGAGCAAGGAGAGGGAGAGCGAGTGCGGGGGCTGGGCCACTCTTCCCCAATTAGAGAGGTGCGCAGAGACACGCGGTTTAGCTGCTGGATGTAGAGGAAGAGTAGAAACTTCAAGGTGTCCACGAATAACTGAAAAGAAAGAGAGAGAGAGAGAGAGAGGACTATTCCACTGTTCCCTTTCATCTTAGCCCATCAAATTCAGATAATCTTCGACACCATATGATGGTAGTAAAAAGAATAGAACGTCAAATGTCAAGTAAAAGACTGCTGTTACTTACCTACCCCATTTTAGACCAATCAATCTTTACTCGCACCCACCACCTCCCAGTCCCCTTCAACAATCAAATACTCAAGGTCCTAAAGGGGGACCCAAACATAAGGATAGCATAATTCCCTTATAAGAACAATGACCTGAAGTTACATTTACCTCACTTCGCTGGTGTTCAAGCTGTTTGGAGTCCGAGCATTGGGACAGAGCCTCTGCCCATCCCAGTCTCTCCTCTGGTGGGCGGGACGTGAGGAGGTCAAAGGTCTCAAAGTAGAGCCATGCGAGGTCTTCTGTGAGCTGAAGCTTCCCACATGCGATGTGTCTCCACATAGGCCAACTTAAAATCGGGAAGCAGCCATCCCTTGTACGCACATACAGAGCCATCTTGCGAAGGTAGTGCAAGCCAAGTTTTGAAGGGGGCGCCACCTTTGAAAGAAATCATGCTTTAGATATGTCACAGATATGACTCCATAGTGAAATGCCATATGCATTGTGTACAGTATAGTTACCTGCAGTGCTCCCAAAAGGAAGGGCCCCATCCGTGGCCAAATGCACACAGACCCTGACTCCATGGCTGTACAGAAAAGACCACATTTTATTTGCATATACCTTATGCAGAAATAGTCATAGTAAATTACTTGAGCATATTAACTTGAGCAAGTGAACGAAATCCTATATCTACAGAGAAGGGCTGTATATATTGCATATAAGACTAGACTAGACTGTCAAACTTCAGAAAAATGGCAGTTACAAATATAAAAAGGTCCATGGCACAGACGTGTTTCGTGGCAGTCGTATGGCGATGCGAATAGGTTCATACGTACGATACGTTACCATGACAACTGGCGAGATAGACCAGCTAGTTGGCGAATACCATTCGTTTTCAAGCAAATGTAACGTTAAGTACGATGCACTAGGCTTTCTTTCTTACACTTTACTTTCCAAATCGTGCCATTTGTTCCAGTAATAGGCTCAACAGTTTGCCGGGGAGACACCTCACTTTACAAACGTAAACAAAACAGTAAACCGGGATGGCTAGCGTTAGCTAGCTATGCTATGGAGTGTGATGGACACCTGCCTGCTTCTGACTTACTTTTAGCCACTGGGTTGCTCCCGGGAAAACGTTGTTCCATCTTGGTATGCCAACGAAGGCAATTGGGTTATTAACTTCTTCATAAGTGGAAAGAAGGACGAGAAAACTCTAGCCTGATGTTCTACATGTTTTGAGGGGGGTGTTCAATTGAGAAGGATGAGGAGGTTTCTTCTGGTTCTTCCTATTTGGCGCCCACAGAAACATTTCAGAAGCTCCATCTGTTGCGCGCATCGCACGGGAGCGCGCCTTGTGCTATGGATGTTTAGTTCGGCTGTCCAATATGTATTCAGTATTAATCTAAATAAATCATTGATTCATGAGGTAAACTTGTGTTTTTGAAAAAGTTATAGGTTATATAAAGGTTATATCTTATTTTAAAAGACAGATACAACCTTAGCAAATGCAGATTAATATAGTTTATATCTTTAAGAAAGGGGCTGGCCTTCTACAGCAGTGGGCGGGTGTTCCCTGACAGGAGGAAGAAGCTAATAGACTGACAGCGCTACACCAGTTTTCAAAAGCCGGGTGCTGTTTTGGCCTTCTTCAAGCTTAAAAAATACCGATGGCCACGAAGGGGATGAATCTGTGTAATGTTTGCTGTCTGCTCCTGTATTTTATTACGGTGGTTTTGGCAGGGTAAGTCATTCTCTCACACAATACATACACGCTAGTAAATCGGCATAGCCAGCTGGTACACATGTTCCTTTGTGATTGGTCTAGCCGAGCACAGATCACCCTGCTGCATGTGGGAACCAGACCAGCCAGTTGTTCAGTCCTAGAATGATTTATCTTGCGAGTACCTATTCAAGTGATTTGCAGACTAGTAAAATAGTCGGTAATCTGATGCGTTATAGTGTGATTGTGTAAATCGTAACGACTATGAAACGTTTCACATTTGCCACCATGCAGCTCGTTTCCTATTCAATGCTGTTGGTTGCTATAGCTAGCTGGTTTACTAAATCAAATAAATAATAAAAACACATGTTATGACATACTAGCAGTCCTAGCGATAGAGCTGGGGAGCATGTTCCATATATTTGGTTTATTCGGCATAGCCTGCATTTGTTTATCTAATCTCTCTCGTCTTCTTTTTCGCTTGCCCCTCCTTCAGTCGAGATTTCTACAAGATCTTGGGGGTAACCAAGGCTGCTTCAATCAGGGATATCAAAAAGGCCTACAGAAAGCTGGCACTACAATTACATCCTGACAGAAACCAGGATGACCCAGAAGCTGCAGACAAATTTGCAGACTTGGGGGCTGCTTATGAGGTGGGCATACGTGTTTTTTAATAAACTATAATCTATAGTTGTGTACGATTTTGCTACTTTTGAACTAGAAAGAAAATACCTATAGCTGCTAGTCATTTCAGTGTATTTTATGTTATGTTTTTAACTTGAGAACGTATCATCATCATCCCAAAGTAAGCGATCTATTTGGTTGGCGTTAGAAACCCTACACCGATCTTGATTGGTCGAACAGACCTTGTGGCTGCGCGTGATTGGTACACGCGTTACTGCTCTGGCTGTCACAAAAACACGACGTGGATCTCTGGGAGTGGCTCAGATACTAAAGCCGTGTTGCAGGTGTATTTTAGTATTCTGAATCTGACCCCAATGTCAAAGATATCGTTTTATTCTTAAGGCCGTGGCATTTATGGTTGAATTACTTTACATTATATGCACATTTCCTGTGGTTCTCTTCTTAGGTACTCTCAGATGAGGAGAAGAGAAAACAGTATGATGCGTACGGAGAGGATGGACTAAAAGAAGGACATGGTGGTTCACACAATGATATATTTTCAAGGTAAGTTGATAATGAAAAGTTCATGCTCTCATGGCAAGCTGGGAATGAATCCTCTTGGAACCCCGTCCCCCCCCTTGTTACAGGTACATGTTGAGATTACAGTTTTGTATTTTAACAGACTATAATGTATTCAATAAAACCACACTCGCACATCAATAAGGAAATGTTAATAAATGAGTGTTTGCCTGGATACTACATGTTGTCTCATCTCTTCACCCTTTTAGCTTCTTTGGAGACTTTGGATTCATGTTTGGCGGCAACCGGCAACAGCAGGACAGAAATATCCCCAGAGGAAATGACATCGTTCTCGATCTAGAGGTCACGTTAGAAGAGGTGTACTCTGGGAACTTTGTTGAGGTAGATGAATGCCTTTACTATTGGGCTATACACTCGTGTCTGTATCACACTGAAAATCGCAACGCATTATTCAGTATGCGTCACATATATATATATCAAACAATAACTCATTTTCAAACATGTTCTTTTTTTATATCGCTTTTTAAATAAATGTTTTGTTTATCTGCTCTATGTTTGCTACAAAGGTTGTCCGTGTCAAACCTGTAGCCAAAGAGGCACCCGGCAAGAGGAAATGCAACTGCAGACAGGAGATGAGGACAACGCAGCTCGGACCCGGACGTTTCCAGATGACCCAGGAGGTGGTCTGTGACGAGTGCCCCAACATCAAGTGGGTCAAAGCTGCTATGTTAAAAAGTCTATTGTAGATCCCTTTCATCTCTCAAATCGAGTCAAAATTTCCCACGGAGCTTAATGTTTCTATTCATGTGTTCCTCATTTGGAAGTCTATCATAAATGTGCATGTCTTTAAGTGTACAATGTGTGTAAATATATATGTGTGGTTTGACTTTGTTTGACTGATCGTAGGCTGGTCAATGAAGAGAGGACTCTTGAGGTGGAGATTGAACAAGGGGTGCGAGATGAGATGGAGTACCCTTTCATAGGGGAAGGTAACGGCCCGCTCACCAAGGCTCTGAGTCTTATGCTACCCCAACACTTAAATCCAACTGTCTGTCCCTATGACTTTGAGTAATGCTTACATTTGCGCTTTCAAGTTCAGATTTTATTGTCACCATAATGCACAGGTGAACCTCACATTGACGGAGAGCCCGGGGATCTACGATTCCGCATTAAAGTCCTCAAGTATGTTCTTTTACAATCCCATTTATTATCTAACGATGGCTCTGTTCAAATTGGTCCCCTGCAGCTCTAAGAAGTACACTATTTAGATCATTATCGTTTTGTAGTGTTGTCGGAAATGTCAGTGTACAAATTTGGTACCACACATAATGAATAATGGGTATTTAGTAGTGCGCTGTCAAAGAAGTGTACTACTAATGATTGTCATTGTATTCATCTTATAAAGCTGGTATGGCGTGCAATGCCGTGCATACAGATGCATTATGCAATTTGGCAGTCACATGGTGACATCAAACGTATGAAGCCTTATTTATGAGATCAATATAGTACCTGCGTTCACAGTAGAGGGAATGGGAAAGGGATAACAAGTGAGCTATTCAAACGCACTCATTGTTAAGCTTTCATCTGCGAACAACATCTGTCAATTGCGGCAAAATCTCTGATGGATATATGTATGGAGGGCTTCATAGACTTGGTTTTACATTTCTCTTTAGACATGCTTTATTTGAGCGACGGGGGGATGACCTCTACACCAACGTCACCATCTCATTGGTAGAGGCACTGGTTGGCTTCGAAATGGACATCACACACTTGGATGGACACAAGGTGCGTTGTAAATATGTCTTGAGGGAAGAATGATTTTTCTTTTCCAGTAGTAAAATGATATCCTTTCATTTTTTATAGTTCAAAAGATTATTGCTCAAAACATAAGGGACATGTAAAGACTACAGGATTGGGATAAAAACTTGATTTTTGTGGGTCTAGATTTCATGTGTTTTTTGTTTTGTGTTTAATTCCAGGTCCATATAGTGAGAGACAAGATAACGAAATCCGGTGCTCGCCTGTGGAAGAAAGGAGAGGGTCTTCCCAACATCGACAACATCAACCTCCGTGGCTCTCTCATCATCAGCTTTGATGTGGAGTTCCCCCAGACGCAGTTGGATGACAATCAGAAGGACGGTGAGCGGAAGCGGGAGAGAGCATGGAGTGGGGAGGGGCAGATGCAGAGAAAGAGAGAGCAAGTGATGAGGGACAGGGAAGGAGGACCACAATGATGGTTGCTTTGCGTTCTAATTCTGTTTTTTTCCCTCGCCTGTCTTAGGCCTTCGGAGTATCCTTAAGCAAAGTTCGGTACAGAAGATTTACAATGGACTTCAAGGATACTAACCTACTAATGGACACAGTCTGGACTTTCTAACACAAAACACACACATACATAGATAGATACATAAATACATGCACACACTTTCACACACAATGACAACTATCATAAGTGTGCTCAATGCACCAGACCAGGGTGTATTTATTTTTGAGTTGTCTCAGGATAGCTTAAGCTGATGGATTTTTACATATTTTTGATTTTACTTTTTTATGTTCTCCAACTTTAAAAGAGTGGCACATTGGCTGCTTACATTTTTAAATGGGATGCCATAAACCCATGTAGTGTCCATTTTGTCCCACTATTTCCCAGCCAGCCCCAACACCAAATCATAATTTCTCTTTGGCTGTTATCTTTTTTTTTTTCTTTTTTTTTTTCCCTGCCACAAAAGACCATTCAATCTGACACAAACATTTTCACTATCACTATAATGGTTACGAATTTGAACTGGATGCTGATGATGCACACCGACTGTGAAGACACGGTTCAACCCAACCTCCATTGAACCCTGCTCCACAAGACGCCACACCACTCCTCCATCTTTTCTTCATTACTTTAAATGAATATAGGACTACCCAACAGTTGGTTTATAACGATGACCTATGTTTCGTTTTTGTAATCCCGGATCGGCTGTAAATAGGAAATAGGCAGGGGGATATTGGTGTGTTTTGTTGCCTCTTATTTATGTTTGTGTTTTCCGTTTGGTTGTGGGGATTATTTTAGTGGAGTGCAAGCTCTGTCCATCCTTGTTGGGCGTCCAGGTGAAAACCTGATGAGTGTTGGCCTTTAAACCGAACAAGTGGAATTCCGTCATTACAATGAATTGGGGGACTGAATCAGGGCAGGACCTCTATCTGCTTTCAGTTGGCACCTTTCACTCTCTGCGCTCTCATTCTCGCTCTCTCACTCTCACTCTCTTTCTCAAAACTGATCAAGCAAACCATGGTTGGCAGTTTTTTTGTGACTGAAGCATTGACAAACTTTTTACTGTGAATGAACCTAAAACATTCTAATCGTAGTTGTTTACTTTTGCCTAAAATCTTCGCTTTGCCCCACATGGAATCTGACAATACATTTTGTTGTTTAGCTAAAAATGGAAATGGAAAGTCATGCTGTAGTTTCTAGCCAGTTTTACAGAGTATGTAAGGGAGGGGAAATGTACTTTTTGTCAAAATTCAGATTCTATATAAAAAGAAAAGGCTATTGTCGTAGCAAGATTACACCAGTGGATGGCGTCAGAGCTTCAGTTAAAACACAACTTGACAGGATTTGCCACGACGATGGAACGGGTTTCAACAAGGGAAGCTATTTGTATAGTCTTGGACGTATTTTGCTGAAGAGGTTTTGTTATCCTTGAATAAATGGGTTGAACATTTTAAAAACCTGCTCTCTAATTGATGAGATATTGACCAGTTCTAATGCTGCAATAAAAACTAATTGTAACGTTTTCCTTTAATTGAGTTTGCGACACAAGAGAATCGTTGGTTGGGTTTGCACAATTATACACTATTTATAGATGTACAGCAGTTTAGCTCCAGATTATTTGGTGCGCTATAGATACTATATCATGGTGTCTAATTGTGTGTGTTTGTGTGGGTGGTCTCTGTCTCACACTGGGACGACTCCTGTCACACCCTGACACACGCTATGACCCAGATGGATCCACTTACACTGTCTCTAGATTACTGACAGGACTGCTCTCAGAACACTTCTGCTGTAAAAGTTGGTTTGTCACATTGTTTCTGTTTTCAATAACAGTATATTGCTTTATTTTATAATATATTTAAGTACTCTTTCATTACTGTGTCCATTTGCCATACTGTGTGTGTGTGTGTGTGTGTGGGGGAGCAGACAGGGTGTGTGGGCGGCAGTCTCTCAGGGACTCTCTGTGTTTGGGTGCTGCAGGCAGTGGACGTCCACAGGAATCTACTGGGCCACAGATACACTCTGGTGTGGTGCAGCGTCTGCTCATCTGCCCACAGCAAGGGGTTCGTCCTTTGGTCTGTCTGTCTGCGTGTGTATTAGCTGAGCGTGTGTAATAACCCAGTATTATCCTTAAAGTCGTGTATATCCGATCTCTCCCACACGTGTATGTGTGTGTGTGTGTGGTTCTGTGTTGTGCATGGGTGTCTGTGTTAAGTCCATGTCTGTGTGTGTGTGTGTGTGTGTGTGTGTGTGTGTGTGTGTGTGTGTGTGTGTGTGTGTGTGTGTGTGTGTGTGTCGAATGAACTCCCACAGTGATAGTGGAAGGCTGTGGTGGAGGGAGTTTCCTCTGCGGGCCCACCACACATCCCAGAGTTATTATCAGCCTGGAGTGGCTCCAATGGGAGAGACAGGGAGAAAGACTGACAAGAGCGAGAGAGAAAGAGAGAGGGCTTTGTGATCAGACCCAGGAGAACATCTCACTGTTTTACCTCATCCTTAAACACACCCGCTCTTTAACCTTGATAAGACCGGTGGGACTTGGCTCATAACCATAGCGCACACACACACACACACACACACACACACACACACACACACACGCTTAATGGGAGGTGTAGTGCGTAGTTCACACATGTCAAATCTCATTGAAGTCGTGCACTTGTTGATGACTAAATACCGCAATGGCGTATTATTAAGTCTGAGGCGGCTCAGGCGTGGCCTCCCCAGTCAGATGTGGTGTCAGAAGACGGGGCTACGTCAGTAATGATAGCATGGATGAATTTATTTACTGTGTGTGTGTGTATTTGGAAAGTCTGTAGGTACCAATCACATGAGGGCAGTATTGCCTCTCTGAAGACATCCTTTATTAAATCCCTTTTTTATTACCCTCAATCCTCCCTCCGCCAAAAGGTGTCTGTGTCAGCTGTGTATGTTGTGTGTGTGTGTGTGTGGGGGGTGGGGGGGGTACATATGCATGTACATGTGCATCAGCATATGAGTTGTTGATGCAGATAAGTACAGGGATCACACTTGACCCTGAGTGTAATGGCTCGTAAGTGTAGCTGCAGGGTTAAGAGAGGCACAAGCTAGAGGAGGGCTAATTGAGCAATCTGCCTCTGCTTCTCTCTCTCTCTCTCTCTCTCTCTCTCTCTCTCTCTCTCTCTCTCTCTCTCTCTCTCTCTCTCTCTGACTCTCTCTCAATCTGGCTCCCCCACTCGCTCTCTCTCTCTCTTGCTGTGTGTGTGCGTGTGTGTGTGTGAGCGTGTGCATGAACGTGTGTGTGTGTGTGTGTGTGTGTGTGTGTGTGTGTGTGTGTGTGTGTGTGTGTGTGGCGGCGGCGGCGGCGCCAGCGGGTGTTTTGACCTGCTCTGACATGGCAGTGTGCTCTGTTAATGGTGCCTGACCTGTCGGGAGCAAGGCTATGTTGAGCAGAGCTCTGGAACCAAATACACCCGCAGCTTCACTCAGGGAAGAACACACACTCTGCAAAAGACTCAACCCCAACAAAAAAGCCATCCCAACATTTCTCAGGTTTGCATGGTTTGTTTTTGTAATAATGTGATAAAAAAATTGAAGTTTCTCTTTAACTCTTTTGTCACTTTCAAACTATTTGAATTACAAACAAGACTACAACTACACAAATATTTCCCATTGAACATTGAATCCAATGATCACTGACAAAATAGAGATTATTAAAAAAAGTATTAATATTAAACAAAATAAATGCTGCATTGGTCCATTGATGTGAGTACTGTAAAAGTGCCGGTTCAACAAGGTTAAGAAGCCCGAATTCCCCTGCTTGACCTCAGGGCTTGCTGCCAACGGCAACAAGGATGAGTTCAACGCGCAGCGAAAAGTAATCTCATGGTTTTGTATGTGTGTGTGTGCGTGTGTGTGTGAATGTGTGGGATCATCAACGTTCTGTGACACCAGTTTATGCCATGACTGGGGAAGACAGCACACAGGAGGGGTTTGAAGGGGAGAGAGAGAGAGAGAGACAGAGTAGAAAAAATAAGGACTTTATCCAAAATAAGAAATGTTGACGGACAAAGCCTGCAATCTGCGGTATCTGGGCATAAAACAAACAAAGGGCAGCTTTTGTAAAGAATAATACATGTCAGCCGTGTCCTTCTCCTGCCACAACTTTGAACACCGCTGGGGACGGCCATTGCGCCGCTGTGTATGTCGTGTTGCTATATTAAAGACAGTCACCTCAAAGGGAAAAGCCTCAACTATTCAACAATTGAATGGTGGGGCTATCATTATGGGTAGCGCGGGCAGGGGGAAAAAAAAGCGGCTTTAGGGATTCTTTTTCCTCAGCAACTTCAAGCCCTCCTGTTAGCTAGGACGAGCTGCTGTTTATCCCAATGCCTTTCTGGGGCCTAAACATAGTCAACTGTCATTATGGATATCACCCCCCACTCCTCCTCCTCCTCCTCCTCCTCCTCCGACAACACACATACACAAACGCCTCTCTCTCTCTCTCTCTCTCTCTCTCTCTCTCTCTCTCTCTCTCTCTCTCTCTCTCTCTCTCTCTTTGCCACTTCCCCTTAGTCTGTGTTCCTCTCTCTATATCGGCCCCTGTCTCTCATCAACTTTCATGCACTTTAATGTTTCTATTAATTTCTTCTATTTTGCCATCTAAGGACCCGTGTCGTGAAGTTATTTGAAGAAGATGGGGTGTTTTCCTGGTCTGCCACATCCTGGGGTAGAGAGAGAGAGAGAATCGGTGGCTGAGCCGGTACAGGACAAACACTGTTTGAAGACCACCTATATGGATGAAAGCCCGCCGTCTATAGACAACATAGCATGAGCGGTATAATGCCTGAGTAACCGATCTCAACTTGTAGAGCACCGCATTTACAGTTGCGTTGAGTAAGAACATACCCACGGGCGGGAAATGGCCAGATTCAAGACTCTATACTGTACACGCTGTGTAGTAGGTTTCACAAAAGGATTTTTCATTCTGGCCCCCCTCTGCTCTTTAACCATCAGCGCCTGGGACCTGGGATGCTTGCCGGAAACCGCTTCCCGGCAAGAGCCGAACCGCGTCCAAACTCCTGTGAGTAGAAGCCATATTAGATCCCTCACAGAGAGAGAGAGAGAGGGCTGTTAAAAGAGAGAGAGAGGAACCTGTATGCATAGTTTATGAAATGATGTAAATATGTATTAGCTTTTGGAGGGGATGCATGTGGTGGGGGAGTAGGCGGGGGGCGGGGTGGGGGGGTGGGGGGGGGTGGCAGGGGTGGTGAAAGCGGCCTTTGTTTTTCAGCAAAGAGCCCTCTGCTGGAACCAGCTCTGAAGCCCCCCCCACTCCGCCCAGCATCTCCCCCCCCCCCGCCAACCCCCCTCCAGCACCCCCTAGCTCCCCCTAGCTCCCAGGCCCCGGGGTTGCCCGGGCCCTGTGGTGGCGGATCACAGTTAATAACTGTGCGGTGGGCTGTCAGAGGCACTTAACCCTGACGCTGGGCAGGCAGGGGCGAGGCCGAGTCCCCCGCAAAACAGGGCCTCCTGCTCTCCTCTGCCCTCATCCGCCCGGACAGGAGTACTCACAGACAGGAGCACCGGCGGGAGAGGAAGAGGGAAGGAACCGAGGAAAGACAGAGGGCGGAAAGAGGATAGGTCGGTTTACCAAACATGGATTACGGGGTCAAGACTCAGGGATGTGGATCTTGACAGGCGGTCAGGAGAGCGTATCGGGGAACTTAAACAACCAGACAATTACGCGTCTACAGTACGGAGAAAACAAACTATGATGCACGGCGAAGGCATTCTTTCGCCTGACCAGGCTGAGGTGTTTAGAGGACGAGGTTAAGGAGGTGCACGCTGAGGAGGAGGGGGGGGGGGCTATCTGACTCAATCAGTGTTGCGGGGGGGGGGGAGACAGGTATGGGCGGTCACTGCACTCCCCCTTCCTCCCCCCTCCTCCTCCCACCCCGTCTCACTCCCCACAGAACTGTCTGGGGTTATTTATCCTGTTATAATATAACCCACCCGCCCGTCACACCCTCCACTGGAGCACGTCTAATGGTCCCGCGTACGCGAGGGCGTGGCTCAACGTCACAGCATCGAACCATCGGCTCCTCAACCTCAACTGACCCTTAACAAGAGCACCTGGATGGCCTAATTAATCCTTATCTAGTCCCAAACCCATAAAGGCTATGCTCTTAAACCCAGCGCTGCGTAAAACCCAGTCCACCTATGGAGGCGGGCCGCAGGACCTTGTGTGTGTGTGTGTGTGTGTGTGTGTGTGTGTGTGTGTGTGTGTGTGTGTGTGTGTGTGTGTGTGTGTGTGGTTGTGTGTATGTGAGTGTGTGTGTGTCCGGGGGTGGTGGGGTGGGTCTGTGTAAGTGCGTTTTTATGCCCGCTCCAAACAATGGCAGTGGATGCGACGCCTTGTCTGCCAGTGAACTCCAAAGTCCAGCTCATCCCTGCTGACTAGATTAGATAACCCGGCTTTAAAGGCAAGCAGGGGTGTTTGCTCAGCGAATCCTTGCCACCCTAATAGCATCTGATCTAATAGCAGATTGCAGGCTGCTTGTTTACCGTGGAGATCTGAAGAGTGCCATGGCAATGGCCAAACACGACGGGGGAAAACAAAGCGTTACTAGCTTTTAGGACGGGGATTAACGGGGCATTTGTCTTTCCATTGCTCGCGTCCATCAATACGTCTGATACGCAGAGCGCAATTAGGGCATGCTCTTTAATTTTTGACGACAAAAAATCACATTACTTTCATTTGCATTACATTCAATGATTTTTATAGGTAAAAGGCAAATATACATCTTGTTTGGAGATTTGTGTTTTGTATAATAATGACAATAAGCGAAGAAAAGTCAATATGGCGGCATGCAGGTGAGGGGACGACGTGGCATCGTTAGAGTGCTGGCTGTGAATGAGGGTGGACTGAAAATGGGGCTACATGAAAGAAAAACACATTAGCAGACCAGTAAAAGGCTCACCTCTTCACATCGGCTTTATTGATGAGAGATTTCAGTGTGAGGGAAAGGTAAGTTGCTCTGCTGCTGGCTCCTCTGGTGCTGTGTTTAAACCTTCGACTTCCTGTCCCCAATTCCCTCTCCTGCCTATCCATCACTTCAGCGGCCGTGCTGCACGGCCGGAAGTAGGCAAATGTGTGTGTCTGCGTGTGTATCTGTGTGTGTGTGTGTGTGTGTATACTTGTGCTGAAGTGTGTAACTCTCTATGCTTCTGTGTATGTGTGTGTGTGCACGCGCGCCTGTGTGTGTGTTTATCTTTGCCCGTGTGTATCATGCATGTGTATACCTGTGTGTGTGTGTGGGTGTGTGTGTGTGTGTGTATGATTGTGTGTGTGTGTGTGTGTGTGTGTGTGTGTGTGTGTGTGTGTGTGTGTGTGTGTGTGTGTGTGTGTGTGTGTGTGTGTGTGTGTTAGTGTGTGTGTGTGTGTGTGTGTGTGTGTGTGTGTGTGTGTGTGTGTGTGTGTGTGTGTGTGTGTGTGTAGGTATTGGCATTCCGAGGGTCCTATTCCACTTCATCCAGCCTCCCATGGGTGGGCAGTGGGGCTGCTCCCTCAAGACGCCCCTCAAATTATGGCCCTAATCAGTTAACCCTGGAGAGCCAGTCTCCCCTGCCTGCTAGACAGCCAGGCCCCCAGCCTACACAGCAGCCACAATTGGCCCCTGCAGCGTCATCCCTCCCTCCTCCCCCCTCCTCCTCTAGCCACACAAGGCCTAGCGTGGCCTTGTCCTCACCAGGACCTCATTCTCTCTCTCTTTCTCACTTTTTCTCCCCCCAGTCCGTCACCTTCTCCCTGCTCTCTATATGTTGAGATAAAACAGGTCGAATTCACGAGTTTTTTTAAATGTGCCGGCTGTTCTCTCACTTATCCCCTTCCTTGTTGTCTGGTCTCCCTGTCCTTTTCACCCGTTGTGTCATTTGTTTTCACTTTAGGCGCATATACATGTAGACGTTTGTACACACGGGGCATCCCACTGCACACACACACACTCATAGAACGAGCTTGGATTATATAATGAATATGAAATGGATGCATGTCACGTCACTAAGCCAGGGTGTATACATTGTCTAATTTAATACAGAGGCAGGATGTTTACATTATATTTTATGGAAATTGCGCTATAAGTTCTTTTTTTTAAGTAGAAGTACACTTTTGGGGAAATTCTCACACTGTCAAATGCAGTACATTTATTTTATGTGATTTCATTTGTTATAAAATAAAATGAAATATAACTTCTGCTTTTATTATAACTCATTTTCTGTCTGGAATTGATCATTTCATAATTACCAGTTCCAAGAAAGTGTTCCTGTCGTTCCCCACGATCTCTAGGTAGCAAAAATTAACTGAAAATAGAGTGAAACAACTTTCATGAAATTATTCTTTCCAGATACTTCTGACATTGTGTCAAAAGTATCTGGCACATCGCTAGATCATTAATTCATATTCACAAAGACATGCACATGTGCACACACACACACAACTGACACACACACACACACACACACACATGCGGCAACTGACAATTGCACACACATTTTGGATCGATGGAGCACTACTGTGATTCTTTGTCATCTAAATCATTGCAGCTCTCCCTCCTTAATCAGCGACACATGGAAAGTTCTGGCACCTTCTGACATCAGCTCCATCCTGCACTGTTCCACTCATCTGCCCTGCGACTCTCATCCAAGCGCCCCCCCCCCGAACACACACACACACACACACACACACACACACACACACACACACACACACACACACACACACACACACACACACACACACACACACACACACACACACACACACACACACGACACCCCTCACAACACCCTCACTGAGTCTGTGCAGAGCAGGACCAATTGCACATACACACTAATGCTTCTGTTTCCACCCAGGGCAGCCCCATCACTCATGCTCAGCTCGCTCATGCACACCCATTTGTTCACATTTCACAGTCACCACCACCTTTCCACCCCATGCACAAAGATGCATGCACACACACCCTAACAGACACACACACAAATATACGCACACACACAAACACAAAACAGACATCATCAGCAGCCACAGCAAATACATCAACATCCGTCAATAAGACTTTGCGCTACCATTCGGCACATCCACACAATAACACACTCAAGCTCTGTCATGGTTGTGCACAGATTCGTTTTCTTGCACACTTTTCTTGACTCCTTGGACAATTTGGTAAAATGAAATCCCATACAATGATTTAGTCTCATGACTCAAATGATTGTGCAGAAGTAAACGTGGCCACAGAAATGAAAGTGGACCAGTCAAAACTGCACCGAGGGGCACGGGAACAAGCAGCGGTCCATTCTGGGTATCTTACACGTGATTATTTGGCATCCATTGGTAGAGCCTCAAGGGCAGGGCTCTGGTTCCTCAACATGCTGTATCTTATATAGCTCCCCCGGCCCGTGGGTCATTAATCAGTGGTTACCCTCTCCGCCCCGCCTGTCTGTCCGTCCATCGGACTTTCTTCTGACTGGGCCTCCCGCTCTAGCGACCCAGCGTTGCATGGCCCGATGCTCTCTCTCGACCTCTTAAAACCTCCAATATGTTCCATATTAGCGCGGCTTTGTCGGGTGTTTGAAGAACAAAAATCAAGGAGGTGGGTGGGCAGCTCTCCAGCAGACTCCGCGGAGACCTGTGACGCACACAGAGCTATCCTCTGACACCCGCCTGCATACCTCCACCGCTGGTGCGGCGGCGTGCCGCACACAACTGTCTCAGTGGATTTCTCTTAACGTGGCAGCGTGTTGTCATAGTCCCGTGGAGGCGGCGGTAGGGAGATGTTCCCACGAGGATGAAACAGATCCACGGGTATCCACATGGCCGCGCACCTATCTAAAGGAATAAAACCAAACCTAACGGGTGAGAGCAATGGAAGAAAATAAATAAAAAATAACATGAATAAGGAAATGGAGGAGGGGGGAAAAAAAAGGTTCAGGTAAAAGTTTCAGCTTGGGTTTCAGTTGCCATCAGTCAGCCATTGACTCAGAGATAGTCATCTCAAGTGCCTGATTCAGTGCAAGGCCATTTCCCCCCTCTGGATTAGAGGATAGAGTGGCAGGGAGTGGAAGTGTTTGGGCTTCACTCTTCCTTGTAGGCGGCTAACGTTTCAGTTTGGCTGAACTAGGACCTATCAACAGGTGGACCAGTGACCCTTTTACTTGATCTTATGGACCCACACATCCAGGCAATGACTGTGGCATGTCTGTTTGTGTGTGTGTGTGTGTGTGTGTGTGTGTGTGTGTGTGTGTGTGTGTGTGTGTGTGTGTGTGTGTGTGTGTGTGTGTGTGTGTGTGTGTGTGTGTGTGTGTGTGTGTGTGTGTGTGTGGGGGGGAGGGGTTTGTATGTGTGTGTGGGTTTGTGTGTGTGTATGTGTGCATGCGTGTGTGTGTGTGTGTGTGTGTGTGTTTGTGTGTGTGTGTTAGAGAAAAGGATGTAGGAGCACAGCCGAATGTTGTATGCTATGTTAACCTGTCCAAGGGCAACATAGCAATAACAAACACACGATCACAGTGCTGGCTGACCTCTGACCTTGGGCTTTCTAAGGCGAGGTTGATTACTATCACATTGGCGGCCACTCAGGAATCTGCTACCAAGCACATGTGCGTGCATTCCCACACACAGTCATACACTCAAACAGACACACACACATACATAAATACATGCACACGCAGACACGCACACACACACACGCACACACAAAATTGTGACATAGTAGGAAGTGTGTCTTCCTATGTGTGTGTTGTCATCCATTTACACCCTTTAAACAAATCAAATAATTTGCTTTGGGGGACAGAAGACTTCCTCATTGGCTCCTGAAATGATTGACATTTGCCTTTGAGCTATTGGCTGCATCCTTTTGGAAGGGCGAGAGATGGGATATCGGCAAAGTGAAACCTAACTAAGAGCTCTCATCGTCGTAAAGCAGACAAGGCCATTCTCTTGTCCATGTCTCACTTTTGCAGACTATGGGTGTGAGTGTATGTGCATGTGTGTGTGTGTGTGTGTGTGTGTGTGTGTGTGTGTGTGTGTGTGTGTGTGTGTGTGTGTGTGTGTGTGTGTGTGTGTGTGTGTGTGTGTGTGTGTGTGTGTGTGTGGTTGTGTGTGCGTGTGTTTGTCTTCGAATGTGTGTGTGTGTGTGTGTGTGTGTGTGTGTGTGTGTGTGTGTGTGTGTGTGTGTGTGTGTGTGTGTGTGTGTGTGTGTGTGTGTGTGTGTGTGTGTGTGTGTGTGTGTGTGTGTGTGACGTGTGTGGTTTGTGTGTGTGTGTGTGTGTGTGTGTGTGTGTGTGTGTGTGTGTGTGTGTGTGTGTGTGTGTGTGTGTGTGTGTGTGTGTGTGTGTGTGTGTGTGTGTGTGTGTGTGTGCATCAGTCTGTCTGTCTGTCTGTCTCCCTTGCCCCTGTCCTCTGGAATGAATACGTTGGACTTTGAGCTCTGTAAGCAGACCTTTTTTTTCCTGTTTCATTGCTTTAATGGGCAACAGCATCAGTAGCTATAAACGTAGCTCTTCCTGACCCTAACCTTGCCAGATCAAGGATAGATAAGCCTGCCCTTTTTCCTCATATAGGTACACATTTCACCCTTGTTGTTTTCAGATACAACTCTGCTATCCTGTGTTGATGCAGACAAGGACTTCACCATATCAGTTTCCACTTACTCTAAACGCCAGACCCACTTTTCATGTATGGCTGCTCAGGTACGGGGATAACTGCTGTGGTAATGCTACGCACTAGCTGACAGAACGTGTGTGTGCCAGGAGGAGAGTTGTGTCACCTTTTGTGTGATGACTGATCCCTGGGAGTATACGGCTGAGTTTAATGTGGCTTAATGTGACAAGTGTGGCTTGGGTTGCCTCAGTTAAAGAGGTTTTGATTTGAGTAGCTGTTGCTAGCTATTGGGCGTCTGAGGCCGTTTTAGACGTTTGCAACTTTTGGACAAAAGTAAGCTAACTTGAACTTGTAGTTATAAACATTTGACATGAATTTGTGAATTGTGAATTGAGCTTTTATTATTGCGGGGAGTTGTATGTCTTGTGTTCCTCTCTTTTATAAAAGCAACATCGAGAAAAACTCGAACGGGCCTATTATTTTCCATGGAATTATTTCTTAACAGATTTCTATGAAAACCTCGGAAGTCCGTATGGATGTTTGAGAGTGCTGCTCACTGCTGGCAGGGCGTCCGTTTGACAATTCTCTTGGCGGGTCGAGTAAACCTTGGCCCAAATGCCGAGTGAACACACTTTCCAAACCTCATTACTCGACCTATGCTGTTTAGTCGCTAATGTGCCCTGATCAAATTCTCCCAATGCGCACCCCTCCTCCTCCAACCCTTTCAAACCTAGGACGATTTTTTTTTCCCCTCCATGTTTACGTTATCATTTGTAAATCTTACCAGAAGTGGACCATGAGGCAGTACGGGAACTCATACACAGTTTAATTAACTATTTACAGATAATTCCAACTGTCAAATACTTCTTCCCAATGACATAGTGCAGAGTTACGCTAACAGCTCTCTCAGAACAACGCCCCCCCCCCCCCCCCTCGTTAGGGCAGACGGATTTGATTACAGGTAAGAACTTATCCGGAGAAAAAGGCAAGACTGCCAGCAACGGCCACGGCTTTCACCGGAAAAAAAAAAGATTGCAATCTTTTTGGTTGCATATCATCGCTCCAAAGACTGAGAGTTTGTACCGTTCCGTCCTGATCAATGGAATTACTGAATTAGGCCTAACTCAATTTCAATTAACAGCAGAGCATATTAGCCATAGAGCAGCATGTTTATTTACATGTGTGTGTTTAAGTGGGCCTGGCAGCTACTTTCATTGGTATTTTTATGCTTATTATTTATTAATATAGACTATTAATGATTGAATTTATTGTAGCCTAGTATAGAACGTTATACAAAGTTGTACACAAGATTTTAGAAAGAAAAAGCACACTATTAATCCAAATAGGCCTATTAGGTATTATTATTAGAAGGCCTATTGTTATTATTATAATTATTATGATGATGATCATCATTATTAGGCTATTTATTGCTGATCTCAAACCTAACCGAAATAAACGAAATCAAACGAAATTAATCGATAATTCAATAAATGTTTAATTTTTAATTGACCATGATTAGGTTGTAGGCCATATTTAGCCGCTTTAGGGGTCACGACGATAATAAACGTGATTTACATAATGAACGATAATAGGCCTAATTATAATTGCTGATTTAGTCGTTAACATGAGGCCTATTTATTATTATTATTTCCTAAGAATGTTTCGTATTTTTAAGTGTTAATTGGATTATAATGTTGTTAAGGATAATGGGGAACCTGACGGACTTGATAAAGCTTCACTTCTGATTCAAAGCGATTGGGTGAGAAATGGCGAGATGGAGCAATAACGGAGTCTGAGTCGTGACCTCTGCATGGAAGCAATTTGCAGGGGAATGAAGGTGCTTTCTAACAGGCCATTGTGTCTATTCAAATGTCGTTTAAATGACCAATTAATCCTGAACGGAAAGGAGATACATCCTCTGAAAACACGAGTCCACCATTAGGCTTTTACACCTCTGACCAGAACCCGAGTCCATCCTAAAGAATTTACACGTCGAATATTGGAGTATTTAAAACCCATCAGCAGGGTGAATAAGTAATATAGCCTACGCTATACATTCATAAGCCATATTCAACCTGTAGGCCTATAGCCCATGTTGTTTGCTTTGATAGGCTGCTGATCAAGTGTTAGGCTATATAACCTAAGCTTCACTTGTGCGTTCTGCTTACGGGTATTTGTCTCAGTCGTTTGTTTGGTTTTGTCTCGGTGGTTTTGCTTTTATATCTTTATTTTTCAATTAAAAGTGAAAAAAAAAGATATAGCTTTCTGTTTCTAGTAGACATAATATCAGGCCTACTACAAAAAACAACGCTACTAGGTGGATACATGATAAAAAATAATAATAATAATAGGCCTAATAATAATAATAATAATAATATTTATAATAATATTTATAAGCCAAATATAATCATTAATATTATTATTATACTTCTTATTATTATGTTTATTTATTATTAGAAGTATAACTTGTATTAATAGTTGTATGACTAGGCCTAGTATATGTTTCATTAAATTTAGTAGGCCTATATGTCTACCTTGTTTCGCAAACTAACGACTTCGTAGTAGCCTATTTATGATGCTTTCACGCAATGTAATTAAGCGAATTGTTAAAGAATGTTTTAAAAATAATTTAGTGAATTGAAAGGATCCTCAATTTCTCATGTCATGGTTATTATCAGGTTAGCAGATGATTTTAGATCCCGTATCCTGTCCTTTCCGGGAAGTTTGGACATTCCATATTAGTCTTTTAATTATTCGTTGATATAAAATAATATAGCATACATATCTGTCCTATACCATCTCTCCGAAAATAAAAGTTGATATCACAAATTTGTTTTTCAACACATTCGAGGCATATTAAAACAATACGAAAAAAGCTTTGGGGGGTGAAGCAGATTTGTATACGATCCGTATTTATTAACTTAGGCTATAGCATTTTTATCACCGAAAATATTTATCAACCAGGTGGAGCAACCGTTTGAAGTGACCTTTAGTGGCAGACTGGGGTCATCGGTTATCATGGGGCAGTTTGGTGGCTGTGTCTAGTCTCTCTTGTGTCATGTGTTATGCAGCAGTATACCCTTGGCCGCACAGCCGCGCTGTTTACACAAAGCATTCTCCCACTGTCTCCCTCAGCTCTGCCCCTGTATTGGGACAGACATCACAATGGTCATTCTCTTCACCGTAGCACCGTATGCTAGCAGCCCCCCCTGCTAGCATATCTGCTCGTATAACGCATTGTTTTCGTTGCGTTAAGACCAACAAATTCAACTAGGCCCAATTAATGTTGCATTTTGGCTTGATAAATGCCAGATGCATTCTTGTCTAAATGATTCTGCAGACTTCGTGAATGTAAATGAGCTGTGCCCCGGAGGTCTGCTCTGTGTAAAATGACGGGATTGGTTTCCATAAATTGGCCCTGGCCCTTCGATGTGAAATAAATAAAAGTATGTTATTCTTTATTTGGGGCACTGGAGTGACGTAGGGGGCTCCGAGATGCTCAGACGGGACGTGCGTGACCCAAAGCGGTCACTGCATGACTCGCCCCCACCTCTCCTCCGCTATTATGATATTTGCTTTACATATTCAATGGCCCTGACGTTTTCTATATTCAAATGTCTCTAAATGTATTCTCATAATCCACGTCTCTGTCTGGCACACACACACAAACACACACACACACACACGCACCCGCACACGCACACGCACACGCATACACTCTCTCACACACACACACACACACACACACACACACACACACACACACACACACACACACACACACACACACACACACACACACACACACACGCACACACTGAAGCGTGCCAACCATCTAGTCACCTGCAGACTGAGGTGCTCAATGTTCTTAACTCCATTACTATTATCTTCTTGTATAAATGCTTCGGGGGTACAACAAGATTTGAATTATTCACGCCCTGTCCTCTGGAATTGTAGTGCATGGGGGGGGGGCTATCACGGATCCATGTTTTATTTGTTTCACGGTATTCTTAAACTTCACGCTTGTTTGACTTCATGAGCTCAAGGTTCCTGGTGGCTTCCCGTTGCTGCTGCTTTTCTACAAGCAAGTCGCCTTGTTCTGTAAATTCCCAGCTCCTCAAGAAATGGAAAACAGATAGAGGAAAGCGAGGAGTTAGTAAATGATGCAGTTCAAACCCCGTGGCAGGCCGCGTATTCCCTAAGCATAGGCCCGCTTGAATTATTGAAAGAGCCGGCTGCGCCCGGAGACCAGAGCAATGGCTTTCCTCGACGTGAAACACACATGATGAGAGAGACTGGAGGCCCACTTGAAAAGATACAATGGGAGATGTTTAAATGTTTTAATGTGCTTATGGTTCCCGAACCTCGGTCCATTTCCTATATAATTGTTTTCATGTTAATTGATATCTCTAATGAGTTGAATTCCAATGTCGCCTTGTTGTTGTCCTCTGCTTTAATGAATTCCACTATTAAATGTAATTGTATGATAGGAAACATTAATAGCAAATGGACCACGCAACCATGATGTGAGAATTAGTTCTACAGGCCTTTGGCCTATTTAGCCTATACTTATATTTAGTTAGAAGGATAGCTAAAAGGAGGAACCCCAAATGTTCCTACATATCTCGCTTCAAACGTGAAAAAAATATGTTTTATTAAAATAAATTGAAATTGTACAGTTTTTCCTCTCAATTTAGGATTATGCAAAAATAAAAGCAAATGGATCCCTATGTTTGATAATGTTGTGATACACGGTGTATTGGCCTAATTGCTGGCTTTACTAATTAATAATAATGCAATGTGTATTTAGAGAAATACTTCATATTCTACCATACCGTAAAATAACGCCTAGGTCATTGTGCTCAATGTGCCAGTTGGCTGTAGTGTCCCTTAAGCCAAAACAGCTGAGCATTTTAGTCGCAACAATTAAAAAAAAAAAATGTAAGTGATTTTTGTATGTTTTTGGGCCTTTTGGCGAGGCGCTGTCTCAGTGGAGCTGTTGTTGTTTTATTATCCCGAGAAATAGACCTCCCGTATTTTATTTCATACAAACTACTATTGTTCTTTCCATCGCCACAGGTGACGGAAACATCCCTCATGTCTTGATGCAACAAACATTTAGTGAAACATTCAACACGACTGGAGCCAAATATTAGACGGAAATTATTTTCAGAATAAACGAGGACTATTCAGTTGGAAAAATTGTGCCATAGTTATCCGATATACTTCTTCCGATCTCACCCCTGTGAGGCGACAATGTCCTTTCCATTATTCTTATGTTATCCAGGAGTGAGTAGTGCGCACCGAATTGGCTCATCGACGGATGTTTCTTGTTTCTTTTTTGCTCTGCTGGTCCACAGCCTCTCATCGACTGGCGACGTCCCAATGTGGTGGAATACATGTCGTTATGAAGGTGAGCCAACGATTCTTACCATTCTCAATACCATGACCATAAGTTTGCAGTTATTAGAAATACATTTAACATGTATGCATTATGAAATCAATAAATATGCAATAATTTAACAGAAAGAATGCCTATATAATGCTCTAGCCTAAGTAATATTAGAATACAATAAGTAAGTAATAAAATAATATACATGAGCTTTCGGTAATGACAATGACTTTCTACCATATTTAAGATAATATTACAAATGTATAAAACAGACGCAGACGATCAAATGCATTATTGTTAGCCATCTTCCGCCCCAGTTCCAGCGGTATACTTTGAGGTCCTTGGTTTGACATCCTGAGTGGGCACAAGGCACACGTGGGTCCAACCCGCATATCCCATAGCCTCTTGTTGCTTCTCCATCCGCCTATTAAACGTTGACCAGAAAATCCATTACATTCGCTCTCAGCTCTTCAAGTTCTCTACAATAAAGCAAAACCCCTGCAGCCAAGGATATCCATGATCCATTGCTACATTACGCAAAGTCGCATTCACTACCGATGCAGACAACCTGTAGCGCGCATGGTGTTGTTGTTGCGCATGCTTTTGCAAGAATGCGGACGAACGGTCAGCGTTACAAGTGATTGCAAGCGAATGCCACACGTGAGTTTCAACCCAAATCTCTTAAAGCAAGGATGCGAGGAGGCAAAACGCTACAACTAGGGGAAATGGAATGGTTATTACGCGTGACTGGTTGCACTGAACGGATATTATATTCATATCCAATGCCATTTGACTCTCCTATCTATTAACAACACCAAGCAGTGACATCTGTCTATCAAGTCACGGGTTTATCATTAACTGATATCAGTCAACAGTGCGCTGCAGTTGTATTGACACAGCGCACCTAATAACGAGTGAGATAGTTGGGAAGAGAGACTACCGTGAGAGAGTCTGAGAGACAGAGAGAGAGAGAGAGAGAGAGAGAGAGAGAGAGAGAGAGAGAGAGAGAGAGAGAGAGAGAGAGAGAGAGAGAGAGAGAGAGAGAGAGAGAGAGAGAGAGAGAGAGAGAGAGAGAGAGAGAGAGAGAGAGAGAGAGAGAGAGAGAGAGAGAGAGAGAGAGAGAGAGAGAGAGAGAGGAGAG
>NC_079431.1:12608729-12616229 GCF_026213295.1 Gadus chalcogrammus
CAATCATTTCTGCGGCTCATCTCTGACAATGAGTGAAAGAGCGGCTCTCATTTTCTTTTGTTTTCTTCTGCACCAACCCCTCCTGCCTCTATTACTCAGCTCTAATTTACCAAGCATCCCGCGGTGAGCAGGAGCCTCTCAAATTGCCTTTGTCCATTTATGTACGGGATGAGGGACAGCGTGTGTGCATATACGGTGAGTGAGTGTATCCGACTATCTATCTATTTTGCTGCCTGTGCGTGCACGTGCCTCTGTGTCTGTGTGTGTGTGTGTGTGTGTGTGTGTGTGTGTGTGTGTGTGTGTGTGTGTGTGTGTGTGTGTGTGTGTGTGTGTGTGTGTGTGTGTGTGTGTGTGTGTGTGTGTGTGTGCATGCGAGTGCGCGTATGTGTACGTTCTATTGTGTAGCTGTGCCCATCCATGCGCTTGTGTTGTGTGAATGTGTGCATGTTTGCGCGCCTCCATGTGTGTGTGTGTGTGTGTGTGTGTGTGTGTGTGTGTGTGTGTGTGTGTGTGTGTGTGTGTGTGTGTGTGTGTGTGTGTGCCTCTTTGTGCGTGTGTGCCTCTGTGTGTGTGTGTGTGTGTGTGTGTGTGTGTGTGTGTGTGTGTGTGTGTGTGTGTGTGTGTGTGTGTGTGTGTGTGTGTGTGTGTGTGTGTGTGTGTGTGTGTGTGTGTGTGTGTGGGGGGGGGAGCAGCAGTGGGATGGTGCTAGAGATTGGTGTAATCATGGAGTTCTACCTGTTCATTAAGCACACAGTGGGAACGGCACTCACAGGCGTTTAGCGGCCAATTAAAGAAGCACAGGCCATTAACAGCAACCAGACACCCGTTCTTAGCCCCGCAGGCCTAGCCAGGGTGCAGAGGTGCGCTTTAAAATTGTAATCGTTGCTCCAATCATTTGCCGTTCCATGCTGGGTGAATGAGTGAGTGCTGTGACTGAGTTAGTGACTGAGTGAGTAGGTGGGTGAGTGTTTACACACCGTGTTCATGTTAACTACGGTAATGGTGTTCATGGTAACTAAGTTAATAATTGATGCATTAACTG
This sequence comes from Gadus chalcogrammus, assembly GCF_026213295.1. NCBI lineage: Eukaryota > Metazoa > Chordata > Actinopteri > Gadiformes > Gadidae > Gadus > Gadus chalcogrammus. The sequence continues at coordinate 12,609,772 of NC_079431.1, forward strand.
TTAGGTAGAATTAGCCTAACCCACTAACCAACTTACCAACTAACCCTTACCCTAACCCCTATGCTAATGCTATATAATAATGCATATTACTGCATTAACTAATGTTAATGAGTGGTTTATCAATGTACCCCTTATTGTTACGGGTTACCCTTTGTTTTTATTTAAAATTTATTTAAAAAAATTCAGGGAAATGCTTTAATCCAAGTACCACTTTTAACATTGTCCTCACCACAGCAGTCAAGCAAAGGCTCTTCTTCTGGGCTAGAGAGGTCCCTCTGAGACAATACACAGCTTCTACCTGGACTTAGGAATCATCACTCCAACAAAAAACATCATATATATATATATATATATAAACTGGAAAAACGAATATAAAACTCAAGCAATATTTTAACTGGGTTACAAATACAAAAATCTGTGAGTGAGTGAGTGAGTGAGTGAGTGAGTGAGTGAGTGAGTGAGTGAGTGAGTGAGTGAGTGAGTGAGTGAGTGAGTGAGTGAGTGAGTGAGTGAGTGAGTGAGTGAGTGAGTGAGTGAGTGAGTGAGTGAGTGAGTGAGTGAGTGAGTGAGTGAGTGAGTGAGTGAGTGAGTGAGTGAGTGAGTGAGTGAGTGAGTGAGTGAGTGAGTGAGTGAGTGAGTGGATGGGTGGTTGAGTGAGTGGATGAGTCAGGGAGTAAGCATGTGAGTGAATTAGTGTGAGTTTGTTAGTGAGTGAATGAGTGTGTACATGGAAGTGAGTAAGGGAGTGAATCACTGAGTGCAAGCAAGCGAGTGAGTGAGTGAGGGAGTGATCGAGTGAATCAGTCAGTTAGTCAGTGAGTGAGTTAGCTGTCTCTGATTGCTGACTGATACGTGTCTTGTGATAATTCTATAGACGTGGGGCAGCAGGCCTGAACTGTGGCGTCGGTAGAATTGGACTGATTGTAACACAATGGTCTCAGTACGGAGCCTGATTACACAGCCCTGTTGGCCGCTAAGTAAGTGTGTGTGTGTGTGTGTGTGTGTGTGTGTGTGTGTGTGTGTGTGTGTGTGTGTGTGTGTGTGTGTGTGTGTGTGTGTGTGTGTGTGTGTGTGTGTGTGTGTGTGTGTGTGTGTGTGTGTGTGTGTGTGTGTGTGTGTGTGTTACCGAAGAGATGGAGACAGGGGGAAAAGGGTCGGGAAGGGAGTAAAACTTATTCTAGTGAGTATAATTGCTGAGGTTCTTTGCTCTCTGACTTGCTGCCACCTTGCACAATAGAGCTGATTTATGATTTAGATGGGCAGGCCTTCAGGATTCTTACATACACCTGTCAATGTGGTTTGTATTTCCAATAAAAACGATCCGATGGAAATTGCCAAACAACGGTTCAGTTGAAGTTTTTTATTCATGAACATACTGCTACTTAAGTCCACAATAATGTTATGTAAATGATGTAACTAATAATGCAAATTATATAGCTAATGAAAAATATGATAATAGCAGCGCAACAACCTTGTTTATATGTCATCTATAACCTCTATGCAGAGTATACAGCTGTGGTGGTTACATCGTCCTGAGACGGAAAAGCAGTAAAGTTTTAGAAGACAGAACTTTCAGAACACAGCATCACTCGCTTATCATCCACCGCGGGAGGCATCTTTAATACAGCCAGATATAGTGTCTGAAGTAGCTTTAATTGTTGCGTCGTGAAAAGCAGAAACACGCAGCGCAATTGTCAGACGCGCTGCCTTCTTTTCCCTTTTGTACGTAGTTCAAAGACGAACAAATAAGATGTAATTTTGAAAAAATTTAAGAGGTAATTTTTTTCTCCCTCGCCTCAATCACTGTAAAATTGCCTCCAAGCGAGGGGTGTAATTAAAGCGGAAGGAGCGAGCGCTCGTTGAATGCATCAGGAAGGCTAAAATAAAACACGGTGGCTCTAATAGCGCAGCACCGCTGGTGACGGCGCGCCTCCACCCAACCTCGTGCGTAATCGTCGTGCGTGCACCTGCACCATGGGCCTGCTAACCGCGGTGGAGCGCTTTATGTGATAGTTGCATTGTACATCCACGCTGCAATTTAACACGATGCACAAGACTTTTGGTATCCTTTAAATTAGCCTCTGCGATTTTTTTACTTTATTTATCGCGCAATTATCGATGGAAAGACATAGTTCACCACAGGCAGGTCTACTTTCTGATTGTTTTATTACAAAAGGAGAGGCAGCACCCCTCTATCTCCTCTGCCTTTGGTCAGAGGGCCGGCTGTGTACCGGAGAGTATCGTCCCTCTGGGTGGCTCCTGGCCTCCGGCAAGAGGCTGGTGCCAGTGGGCATGACATGGCAAACAACCTCCAGATGTTCGCCTGCATTAGTGGCTGACAGAATGCGGTGTCGCCGCCTACGCTGCCTCGCGGTCCCATCATCCCCCATCTGCTCGCGAACACCTCCAGAGAAATGCAAGAGCATGGGGCTGTCTAAAAAGATAAGAATATATTATATTTTACTTCCCTTTGTCGTCGACAATACAATAATGGCGTTCTAATCGTTATGGCAGGTCGTCCATCCTAATTTTGCACTGGAATGGGTGATGCGTTTAAAGTGCGTTTACAGTGCATGTCAATAGACCCTTTTCACAAGAGGAAAACACACAGATGCCGCTCATAACAATGATTATAGGTGTGCTACTTTTAGGGCGAGGGTAGGCTGCACGAGGGAAGATTCTGGACCATCTGACCTGACTGGTACATAATGTAGAAGACCAATAATTAGTGTAACGAGCGACACGTTTGTCCTATGACAGCATTATGAAGGGATGCTATGAACAAAAATGTTATAAAGCTGTTATTCTTTATTTCCAATTAAAATTTGAATATAGGCTATAGCATATTTGTTTAGTTGATGTTATAACAATAATAATTAGGCCTATACTAATTTTGTAATAATATAATACCAACATGAAGGACAACAATAATAGTAATATTAAAGGCACCCAGTGCAACTTTATGTAAACATTCAATGAAAAATAAACATTCAATTTCTAGTCTTTTTTAGACGTAGTAAGTTTCAATAACTCCATACCATTACATATCGACATTCAAGGAGCAAAGATGAGACGTCGCTGTGTGGTGAGAACTGATAGAAAATCGTAAACAACAACAATCGCCGGTGGGGAGAAGCCATTTTTCCATTGACTGGAAGCCTGCTTTATTTATTGTAGGCTACAAAAAATAAAGAAAATGGCGGCATTGTTGTTGTTATCGATTTTCTATCAGTTCTCACCACACAACGACGTCTCATCTTTGCTGCTTGAATGTCGGTATGTAATGGTATGGAGTTATTGAAACTTACTACGTGTAAAAAAGACTAGAAATTGAATGTTTATTTTTAAGCCTCGAAAGTTGCACTGGGTGCCTTTAACAACAATAATGATACAAATAATAATATTGGCTTTGGGTTGCAGAGTCTTAAAATATAGATGAAAGAAGCAGAAAGGAAAACATAAAAAATATATTTGAAATAATTAGGCCCTATTGAACAAGTTTGAGTGCCATATCGACATCTAGGCAGTAAATCTCGTGGTAGACTTTTTGAAAGTTAGATGGAGTCACCTTCTGGGAAAAAAAATTGAACTGCATCTCATATGAACTTAATTGATAGTCCTAGGGTTAGAAGAATAGGACATTGCACTTTTTAAATCGGACTCTTAATATAACTTTAGTGTTACTGAGAAAATGCACGTGCATTTTGAAATGAGGCATGTTTTTTTATAGCCTCATAGAAAACAACACAGAGTGGGCTAAGGCTAATGATGAGGGGAAGTGCTGCCCTCTACTGACAACGACGAAAAACGGCGTCAAATAAGACAGAAATCGGACGACAATACGATTGGTAAGTAAAAGAGTTTTATTTTGTCTAAGATACATATTCATGTTACATTTGGTTATTTGCCAGATAGAAAACACTTCATCTTTTTTTATTACATTTTTTTTAAATAAAATCAAGTTCTAATTCGTTAATATCACTTTTATCATTTTAAAACACACTTCAATAAATACTTTTTTTGTTTGAGTAATTTACAAAGACATACAATGACAGATGGGTTCAGTAACAGGGACACAACATTATCTGGAACGGTAAGAAAGGCGTATAGAGAGAGACAGACCGATACGTAGGCCTTTACTGCCGGGTTCCCAGATGGCCCAACTGGGAGCAACAGTCTAACCCCCAGAAAACACAACACAGTAGGTACTGGCGGTACCTGGCCGGAGGGTCTGCACAAACAGGAGGACAGGTAGCGTCACAGACTGGAGGGCACACGGGGAGTTAGCTCTATAGGTTAAGACACATAGGTTAAAAGGATACTGTGCAACCCGACTTAAAGTGCGCTGACTACAAACTTTCATCACCTCACAGTCAGAATAGGATTTTTTAAATGTTGCTGCTTCTTAAGAGGAGAGAGTCTGCTTCATGTGTATATATATATATTTGTCGGAATCAAAATTATGTTAGCTTATGGACGGGCCTGTACTCCATGGGGAATTGGCGTGTGTTCACTGTCAGCATTAGAGGAGGGTCAATTACAGAGAGCTGTGGTTTACAGGCGGACCACAGAGGATTTTTTCAGAGCAAACGTAAACATCTCAATACTGCGCAATGAACACGTCAATCTTAACTGTAGTGTCCCTGAAATGATGTTTCATGGTTTGTTTTATTTAGTTGTTTTAAAAAGAAATGTACAAATAAGAGCCACCCGGAGAGCTTTTCCAGAGAGAGAGACAAGGCGCCATGTCAGGTAATTCTTTATGTTTAGCTTTGTTTAGCAATTTACATTATCTACTCCCACAGACACACACACATAGACACACAAAAACACACACATACACACACAATAGGCATGGCATGACTTATATATATTAAAAAAATGGGGCTGATCATAATTAGAGTGACCTAATTGTTTCCACAACGCCTGTATCCCTACATCTACCTAAGCCTGCACACACACATACATGCACACACAGCAACACACACACCAGACACGAGCACAGGTAAGCCCAGATCTTTGACCCACATTGTGTTTCCCCCAGCGATCATGTAAACCGGAATACAGGAAGCCAATATGACCCTAACTCATGAATAATGCAGACATGTCTGCTGTTTGAGTAAGTAACCGTATCTAGTAGCCATACATACTTGTGTTTGTTTGTGTGCATGAGAGTGTGTATGTGTGTGTTTGTATGTATGTGCATGCGTGCATGCATTTGCGTGTGCTTGCATGCATGTATGTGGTCCATTGTACAGGTAATGTGGCTAAAGCAATAGATAGGGGAGTCAGGAACAGGAGAAATGGGTTTGGCATCAGGCATCACACACACACGCACACACACACACACACACACACACACACACACACACACACACACACACACACACACAAACATACACACACGCACACCTCTGGGCCTCCAGTGAGCCACGATGTTAAAAATAGACCAAATCCGCGGGTGCTGTCACACTCTCTATCTCTCACAGCCAATTATGAAAGCCTCCAGGTGTTCACACACACGCGCAAGCACACACAAACACACACACAAACACACACACAAACACACACACAAACACACAGTCAAGCGAGCACGCTTTTGAAACATCAACAGTGTAGGGTGGGATATAACTACCTCCTGGGGCTCTCACTCACTGTTGCCCCCATAGGAACCTTTACTGTGTGTGTGTGTGTGTGTGTGTGTGTGTGTGTGTGTGTGTGTGTGTGTGTGTGTGTGTGTGTGTGTGTGTGTGTGTGTGTGTGTGTGTGTGTGTGTGTGTGTGTGTGTGTGTGTGTGTGTGTGTGTGTGTGTGTGTGTGGCATAGATAAAAGATAGATCTACAGGGTCGAAGAGAGGCAAAGAGAGAGAACCTTGAACTGACAAATCAAAAGAGGAAGTGCTGGGGGGTAGAGGAAAGGGGATAAGTGCCATGTGCCAAGCAATACTGAGCAAAAAGGAAATGTTAAACTATAGCAGCACAGAGCGAGAACTGCAGAGAAACTGTGTGTGGGAAAATGTCACACGCAAACATGATGAACAGTGTTTTCTTCGCGTGGCTGTTCTACTTTTAAACCTTGGCCTGGATAACTTGTTAGATTCCTTGGAATAGATTGTAGAAGTGACAAGTTAAACTATTAAGACGCTCACTGCCTCGCTCCATCTCCCTGCCTCGCTCTGCCTCCGGTTACCGGTAGAATGCTCGCTAACATTTACCATGTCTTCTGAAACCTGCTCTCTTCACAGTTCATTTTTAATACGACGTCAAAATGCATTTTCCTCCTTGGAATGGCTAGGCAGACAGGAAGTGAGAAAGCGGGTTCTAAAATGTTCTTTGTAAAGTATTCCCATTTGAGGTCAGGTACTGAAACATTACAACTAATAAATATATTGCATTGTAAGCTGCTGAGTTTGGGAGTTCATTCAAGAAAGATGTTCCCTTTTGGTTTTCACTACGTTA
>NC_079431.1:12621229-12633259 GCF_026213295.1 Gadus chalcogrammus
TGGCCAATCCCAGGGGTTTCTCAGATTGTCCTTTCCCCAGTTCCCACACTGCACCGCTAGTAAACACAATGTGGTACCACCCTTGGACGCTAATCCCACAGACTTCACCCTCACCCTGCAGGAGGGGCTGGGGGTGGGGAAACACAGCAGAGCCCAATGCATTACAGAATACAAGGGGATGAGTCTGGACACAGTTGTGTTTGTTTGTTCTGTAGCTTAGTCCAGGGGGGCAGGATTCCCCAACAACAAGGTTGCATGATGACTTGGATCCCCGATTGTTCTCGTTAGGTCTTGTAATATGGGTTTATTGATGACAATTTATGCTTGTACCAATGACCTTTTGTGATTCAGAACAGAGCAAACGTGGGCCTCTATACTTCAGAACTGTAAATAACAGAAAAAACATAGTCATTACAACTTTAATTATCACAGAGCTCTGGAATTTTGCCATTCACCACCTGCCACAACCCAGAGTTCAGTCGCAGTTGCCACATACCTCAACTGTTCAGGTGTGTGTGTGTGTGTGTGTGTGTGTGTGTGTGTGTGTGTGTGTGTGTGTGTGTGTGTGTGTGTGTGTGTGTGTGTGTGTGTGTGTGTATTTAGACACACGATGACCATGATGGATGAGGCCACAGCTGGAAACATGGCATTGGGATAGAGAGAGCGAGCGAGAGACAGACAGAGAGAGAGAGAGAGGCCGAGAGAGCGAGAGAGAGTAGATGTCAGAGAAAGATTGAAACAGACAGATTGGAGAAATGTTTGCATGCGATCAGGTTATATTTTTGCAGAGATCAATGTGTTTATATGTGTGTTTAAATCTGATTGAGAGATTGAGTGAGGTTTGGTTTATGTAGAGATAAGCGGGTGGTTTCTCTGAACAGGTATTTTTAGACCATGTAATCCTCCACTTTTCTTATTTCCCCTCTTCTCCAGTTGTTTGTCGCTATGCCCCCCCCCTCCCCCCCCCCCCCCCTAAGGAGTCTCAGGTGGGGTCACATTTCAGTACAGTCGCGCAAACTCGCCCAAATCAGTCTGTCCTTGGCAGACGTCTTGTCAGAGAGTTCCAAAAATACCACAAAACAACTCACCGACACCAGACCTGTGGAGACACTCAGCAGACTCTCCCCTGCCATGGCTTCTCTCCATGACGCTATATTAAGCCTTCTATTAAAAAATAATTGGTATCCTCATCGGGAGCCAACTTGCCTTCGCGCTGTATCACCTGCAACTACCAATTTTAAAGGACCAACGGACCAATTTTGTTTTTGTTATTTATATCTCAGCATTTCATCTGTTGGGCTGTTGATGCTAACGGCCCTGCTGTCCTCACAACCATGCACAGCTTTTGGGGACAATTTGGGTCTGACCAGGGACTCCTGCCCAAACTACTTCTCTGCACTCGGCCTTACTTTAATTAGTCCAAAATATCACACGGATGGTTGGCTTTAAGATTAAAAAAGAAAAAAGTTAATTTCCACACTGTGGTGGCGTCGAATGTAACCCGTTTTACATTATAGCACATTGAATACCTTTTCAGCCCATGGCTTAATGGATCTGGTGGTATATAGGAAAAGGCTCAAGTGGTCAATACACGATGCATTGGCTGGGCATTCAGACCTGCCTGCCAACAGACAGGGGTTCAACACGTTTGAAAGGTTTAAAAAATAAAAAAGCACTCGGTGTTAAGATTCTGGTGGATTAACTGCATCCAACAAAGCTGTAGTCTCAACGCACTTTTAAGAGGTCGGCGTCAACCAGGTCAGAGGTTAAATGACTTGAGCTCTGAGCGCAGCTACAAGTTGGAGAATCCGAGCGTTTCACTGCAGCCAGCGAAGAGTCAACGCTAGACATCAATCCCATAGGAATTATCATGTCTTTACACCTATATAGTGTTAAATTCCATAATCACTATCTGCCTAAGTCATCAACTTGACTTGAGCCTAGTTGACGCAAAATACAAGATGAACCTGAGAATACCACTTAGGCAATCATGCTAAGAGGCTAACGACTCAGAACTCCAATTGCGGGGCCGCTCGTACCTGGGCGTCCTCCCGTAGGTCCGTGGCCTCCCGCAGGGGCCCCGAGGCGGGCTTGAAGCCCTCGTCCACCACCTTGATGCCCGTGTGCCTCAGGGAGACGTACTCCCGGCCGCGCCGGCCCACCCTCCTCACCGACAGGCCCCGCCGCTGGGCCTTGCCCCCGCCGCGCCGGTTGGTGACGGCCACGTGCACGAACAGGCTGGCGTGGGGCAGGGGGTCTCCCGCCAGCCCCAGCAGGGGCACGCTACGGTAGCCCGGCTGGAGGCACTCGAAGGCCACGCTGTACTGACCGATGAAGTCGTCACCGATGTAGTCGTCGTCCAGCACCACGAAGCGCAGCAGAGCCAGCTCCGGCATGTTCACCTGGAACGGAACAAAGGGGGCGCTGCTTAGCGAGAAGCTATAGTGACGGTGTATACTGTAGACACTCTCTCTCTCTATCTCTGTCCCTCTCTCTTTTATATTGTATTTGACCAATCCCCCTCGATTTCTCTCTCTCTCTCTCTCTTATATTGTTTCTTACCTTTCTCTCTTAAGTTCTCTCCCTCTCTCTCTTATATTGTTTTTGACCCTTTCTCTCTCACAACTTCTCATTCCCTCTCTCATTTCTCTCTCTCTTAAATATATTGTATTGTCTCATGGACACACAATCAATCTTGTTCTGACATTTTCCCTTCCTCTAATAGTTTCACACAAAACTACTCAACTTCTCTCTCTCTCTCTCTCTCTCTCTCTCTCTCTCTCTCTCTCTCTCTCTCTCTCTCTCTCTCTCTCTCTCTCTTCAGGGTGGTCTTAATGAATTCCCGGAGGCTGTGATTCAAGACAATGCTTCTAACCTCCATAACAGCTTCCCATTAAAAAGTAGTCCATCTCAACCACTTTAAACACTTTTTTAACGGCTGTGTTATTAATAGCCGTCATAAAATGACTCTCCTCTTAAGGCCTCCCTTGATTGTAATACGTACATATTCTCTTAAACGTCTGCAATATCACCTTCAGACGCCTCGCTTAGTCGTTATTATAGCCCATTATCTGAGACACAAATGGAGTTAAAACAAACCGTTCTAAGCTTCAAGAATGCATGAGGAGATTCAATCTTCAATATGCATCGTTAGATGAACATGACAAGCATGACAACCTTAAATGCTCAGATATTTTATTACGGCGCCAGCAACATTCAAGTCATTCTGGCGCCTTGCAAGTTAAATACATAACACTTGAGAGGGTCCAGGAAATGCCCAGATGGGGTGTGAGAGTGTGTTCTACATAGTGCCATAGTTTGAGTGGATGAAACACATATCAATGGACAGTCCATCATCGTTTTGGAACATGAAGTGAAAAAAATTCTCAGTCACAGTTATCTGTGGAACTACAACCGTTGAAACAGCTTGTGAATGTGTGAATGTGGTGACTTTAACGTTAGCTACTGCAAACAAACAGAAGAGAGTGGGAATTGACTCACAAAAGTTAATAGGACAGCAACACTATCCTGGACCCGACCCTTTCCTTTGATCCCAATGTCCGCTCCATTGTCAAGACCTCCTACTTCCATCTCCGCCACATCGCCAAAATCAGACACTGCCTGTCCCCCCCTGCAGCTGAATCCCTTATCCACGCCTTCATCTCGTCCCGTCTAGACTACTGCAACTCCCTCCTCGCTGGCATCCCCTCTCATTCCCTCCATAGACTCACACCCGGTCTCGTGAACACATCACTCCCGTTCTCTCCACTCTCCACTGGCTCCCCATCGAACAACGTATCCATTTCAAAATGCTCCGCCTGACTTTCAAGGCTCTCCACCACCTGGCCCCGCCCTACCTGTCCGACCTCCTCATCCCCCATCGCCTCTCCCGAACCCTCCGATCCTCCTCCACTCTCACTCTGACCGTCCGACCATCCAAACTTAAAACCTTCTGTGACGGAGCCTTCTCCAGAACAGTACCCTGACTATGGAAAGCCCTCCCTCAACCTGTCCGCGACTCGCCCTCGCTTCCCGCTTTCAAATCCCGTCTAAAAACCTACCTCTTTTCCAAAGGCTTTGACCTCCCCTACCCCTAACCACCTCCATCCCTCTCTATTTTCACACTCCACCTTGCTTCTTGTTCTCTGTTGTGCGGTCTTCCGCTTGTTCCCCCTGATTGTCATCACCCTTTTCGTGTTTATGTCACTGTAAGCATCTTTGGGTCATTGAAAAGCGCTATACAAAATAAATGAATTATTATTATTATTATTATTATTAACACTGCTTGCGTGGTGTTCCAGACTGATATCAATTGAATGCTGCAGAAAGCGGTCTCTGTGTCTTGTTGTAAAGTTAAAACAAGACATATCCTATATACCTGAGCAGGCTGTGGAGGCATGCGCCCAGAGGGATGGCGTTCATGAGAGTCGAGAGAAGAGAGCAGCTTAACATTACTGCAAAAGTATTTTGCAGTAGTTGAAACATTCTCTTCTAAAATCACGCCTTTAAAGGAAGATGTCTTGAGCCACACACAAACACTTACGTACACACACAGACAGAAACACGCAAATGCTTACAGACAGACACAAACACACACATACACACACACAAACACACCAATACGCTCATACATGCATACAAACAACCACATATGCACACACGCACGTCCACCCAAACATCGAAAGAAGTACAAACAAAAACCAACATATAATGATACACTGAGCAAATTAGCAGGGAGCAAATACACCAAAACGCAGATGTGCTCTATCTCCCCCTTTCATAAACGCACACTTATTGCACCCAAACACACTCTTACACGAGTAAACAAAAACACATAGGCATACATAGTCCAGGGGAGGATTAATGGCTCTGGGAGTGTGTCTCCACATATAAATTCTGTAAGCAGGAACAGGCCGAAATATCTGTCAAACAAAAACACGTTATCAGTCTAATGTTCCTCCATTTCTCTCCTCTCGCGTCTACTGAGCAGACACACACACACACACACACACACAGAGTGTGATGGATGAGTGTTTCATGTTTAGGAGAGAGAGGGAGAGAGAGAGAGAGAGAGAGAGAGAGAGAGAGAGAGAGAGAGAGAGAGAGAGAGAGAGAGAGAGAGAGAGAGAGAGAGAGAGAGAGAGAAAGAGAGAGAGAGAGAGAGAGAGAGAGAGAGAGAGAGAGAGAGAGAGAGAGAGAGAGAGAGACAGAGAGAGAGAGAGAGAGAGAGAGAGAGAGAGAGAGAGAGAGAGAGAGAGAGAGAGACACACACACACACCAATATAGAGGCGAGGAACACTGGGGAGTGTGTTAATGTCAAGTTTGTGTGCGTGTTTGGGTGTATGTATGTGTGTGCTTGATGTGTGTGCGGTTGTATACAGAGTGTGTGTTCTTTGTCACGGCACACTGCCCTCCACCCCTTGGTTGGGCTTTGTGTTACAAGACCCAAGACATAATGAGCCTTAGTTCTCTCTCTCTCTCTCTCTCTCTCTCTCTCTCTCTCTCTCTCTCTCTCTCTTCTCTCTCTCTCTCTCTCTCTCTCTCTCTCTCTCTCTCTCTCTCTCTCTCTCTCTCTCTCTCTCTCTCTCTCTCTCTCCTCACCTGGTCATGTTCCCCTGTATTTACAGTGTCTGCTGGTGTTATTCAAGCCTGGCGGTCTTAAGTTACACCTTGGCCTATCACTAGGAGCGCATTACTTAATCACAGGGCAGACGCGGGCTGAATCCAACAGATTGTATTTCATATTCGTTTTTTTAAATACGTCGTTTGTTACGTCTTCCCCATAAACTCATCGTGGCATGGTTTGGGAGATGCTGCAATATCATTGCAATGTTGTCATTTTTTATATGGGACAAAGACTGTCCTGTTTCCGCACCAGAAGTGCTCATCAAACAGGCTATTAAAGAACAAAGCGCGGACTTTGCAACAAAAAGACAACAGACTTCCACCAGACTTTTCCAAAAGGCAGAGTTATGCCTGCTTTGGGGCGACACACATGCAAACACTTGAAGCGGCCTCAGAGGACAGGCGATATTGGTAGTGACAGCTTGTCGCGCTGGTTTAGCCTCACCGATACACAGCCCAGCCCCTGACGCGTACATAAACAAATCCACTGCAGGATAGGGAAATTTTGCACACACACACACACACACACGCGGTATTGTCCTGCGTGGGGCCTCATTTCCCTTCATCCTGCGTCTCATCAATGCGTCCATTTAGTTAACATGTGGATGAGAAGGTGCCGCACCTGAAACTCGAAGGTCTCGTCGAAGAGGGGGTCGTCCTGGTTCTGCGCGGCTGTGCGGGTGCGCTGCTCGGCGCAGTCGGCCGGCACCCCGTGGAGCTCCAGCACCACGTAGGGGTCGATCACCTCCCCCTTGGCCCCCGCGCCCTGAGGCTTGGGCAGGTTGTGGGCGCTGATCACCTGCACACAATAACTCACTGAGACCCGCAATAACGCAGGCTCAAGCACCTGAACACAGTTATTTATATACATATATATGTCTGTGTATTCAACCTAGAATAAATTCCAACACATATACGGTTTGGGAAGATTGTTTCTTTAAACTATGTTTTTCAAAAGAACTTTCACACTTTTTTGTGTTAATAAATAACAAATACCACAATAGCATGTGCATATTTGTCTTTGTGTCTAAAGGTGTGTGTGTGTGTGTGTGTGTGTGTGTGTGTGTGTGTGTGTGTGTGTGTGTGTGTGTGTGTGTGTGTGTGTGTGTGTGTGTGTGTGTCTGTGTGTGTGTGTGTGTGTGTGTGTGTGTGTGTGTGTGTGTGTGTGTGTGTGTGTGTGTGTGCCTGCGTGCGCGCGTGCGCGCGTGCGTGCGTGCGTGCGTGTGCGTGTGCGTGTGTGTTTCTATGTGTGTGTGTTTCTGTGTCAATATCCGTGTTTGCGTAGGTTTGCCTGTGTGTGTGCGTGCGTGCACGCGCGTGCGCCCGCGTCTACCTTGATCCGCAGTGTCTGCGGGGGCACCCCGGGCACACAGCCCTGCGTGTGGGCGCTGAAGTACGACACCTCCTCCCTCATGACGCCGGGGCGCAGCACGTAGCCGCAGCCACCGTTCACGGAGAAGCGCCCGCGGTGGAGGTCCAGCATGGCCCCAGGGGTCTGCTGGTTCAGGGCCACCAGCTGGACCCCTCCCTTCCAGTAGCCCTGGGGGTTGGGGTTGCTGGAGTCCAGCCGCACCGAGCTGGGCCTGACGCGGCTCAGCGTGCGCTTGGTGAACACCACCAGCTCCTCGGGGGTCTCGCTGGTGAGGCGGCCGGCCTCGCCCTCCCCCAGGGAGCACAGCGTCCAGTAGGGAGGCTCAGGGGGCAGCGGGGTGCAAGGGGAGGAGGGGCTGCTCGGCGGAGACTGGCGCTGCTTGGGGTGGCCCCTCTGGGCGTAGAAGCTGCGGCTGCCCGTCCGCGCCACGCTCACCAGGTCCGACAGCTCCCGGCAGAGGCGGAGCCTCCTGGGCTGAGGGGGCGGCGGCACCACCAGCACCACGCCCAGCTCCTCCTCGCCGGGGATGGTCATCCGCCGGCCCGCCAGCGGCCCCCCTCCCCCTATCTCCTCGTCCTCCTCTGACACCTCCCCCTCGGAGCCGTCCTCCTCTGGGGAGAGCTTCTTCCCCACCAGCAGGATGCGCCCCTTCAGCTGCTCCGGGGAGGGCAGGGGCGGCGCGCGCCCCCCCGCCGGGCCCACCGTCAGGGCGTCGGCGCCGTACAGCCGGGAGCCGAACGCCTTCTTCAGGTGCTGCGCCAGCACGCGCTGCTGGGCCGGGGAGCAGCGCTGGCAGAGGTACAGCAGCAGGGGGTACGGGGAGGTGAGGAAGGCGTACTTGTTGACCACCTCCAGGGCTGAGCGGATGGTGACGGGGGCGTGGTGGTGGGGGTGGGGGTGGTGGTGGTGGTGGTGGTGGTGGTGGTGGTGGTGGTGGCGGGGGGCCTCGGGGCCGTAGTCCACCCCCAGGAGGGGCTCTCCCTCCGGGCCGTCGGTGACTCCCAGCTCCAGGCATCGGCAGCCGGCCTGCAGGGCCTTGGTGAGGCCTCCCAGGTCGGCCCGGCCGTGGACCTGGTCGTCCAGCAGGTAGGAGCGGTACGAGGCACTGGGGACACAGGCGGCGGGCTGTTTGGTATGAGGTGGAGGTCTGTTGTCTAACAGTTGCCCACCATCAAGACTAAATTAATGTGGCGCTCTATTTCTGGCTACCAATAACGAGAAACATTAATTTCATAGTCATCGGCGCAAGTAGTGTACACAGGCTTTTACAAATTCCCACTAAACGATTTATTTTATTACATAAATATCGACCCCAGGCGTACTGAAAAAGCATTTAAACAAGCAGTTAATAAAAAATAAGAAATTATTATCTAATTATTATACCACCAGGAACAGTTTTAAGAACAACACTGTCAAACACACACACATACACACACACACACACACACACACACAAACACACACACACACACACACACACACACACACACACACACACACACACACACACACACACACACACACACACACACACACCCACACCCACACCCACGCCCACCTAATGTAGTAATGGGACAGGGGCAGGTTCATGTCCTGGCACACGGCCAGGTGCTCGGGGTCCATCAGGTGGCACTCGGCCGACTGCAGGTAGCGGGCGAAGCCGTCCAGCCCCAGCACCCCGCGCTCGCGGCCCTGCGCCGACGGCTCGTAGCGGCGCAGCAGCTGCAGGCAGCCCTCGGCCGTGGCCAGGGACAGGCCCTGCTCCGACTCCAGGAACAGACGCAGGTCCTGCACGTCCAGGCACTCGCGGTCCTTGGAGAGCTGCACCAGCAGGAAGTAGACGTCGGGCCGGGTGCACAGCTCGCAGAAGGCCTCCTGGAACTCCTCGCGCGTCACGTGCGACGTCAGCTTCTCCTTGGCGCACTGGATCTCCTTGAAGCGCTGCCGCACCTGGGGGGTGAGGGTGGGGCGTGGGGGGTGGAGGGAGGGTTGGGGGGTGGAGGCAGGGTTGGGGGGTCAGGGGGGAGAGAGGGGGTGGAGGGAGGGTTGGGGGGTGGAGGCAGGGTTGGGGGGTCAGGGTGGGGAGAGAGGGGTTGGAGTGAGGGGTCGGGGGTTGGAGGTGGAGGTGGAAGTAGCGATGGGCGGGTGGGGTGGTGGCAGCAGGGTCATTGAGAGACAGCGGGGGGGGGGGGGGGGAATAATTAGCGTAGCTTCATTAACTAAGCCAGGTCTGTTTATGGTTATGAAGCTTTGTTCATTTCTGGAGCTCATGAATCAAAGTGAAAGAGAATTCCCGGCCCGCTTTTTACAGAGGATATTAAGAGTGACCTAGATCACCAGACACAGCGAGATAAACCTTTCCTTCCCCTTCCTCTTTATCTGTTCTCTCTGTTCCTTCCAATCTCTTTATCTCTCGCTGCCTCTCTCTCCCTCTCTCTCTCTAACTCTCCTTCGATGAATCGGCCGTCCGCTTAAGATCAGCATGCCAGACTCTTCCACTGACACACTTCTTGTGGTGCATATGTCTGCGCCCTGCGATTTTTTCGGTTTAATTTGGCCTTCTTTGTGTTTGTGTTGTTTTCTCATCGTCTAGACGCAACGACCCTGCATGTCTGGCTGCACACCAGGGTTTCAGTTTGAGTTACCACACCCTTCCAGACACCGTTAAACAGGAAGCTCATGCAAATTGTATGTCAGAAAGGTTGAAGAATGTCTATTTGTAGCACACTGCCGGTGCATTATGCCACAGTTGACACAATTGGGGATTTTTTTGTTTTTCATAAACAGTAGTTACACAGCATCTAAAAATATATATATAGAAAGTATTAGCATGGTTCCTAGTCCCTCCGAGAGGACCTCTAGCCAGCCTTAACCTTATCACATCAGCCGGCCTGATTTGTTCCTGAGTCATTCTATCTTCAACATGCGACATCTTTATCGATATCTCTACGATCTACAGCTTTCAACATACTGATTGAAACGACTGCGGTTCACACCACAAACGTGTTTCAACGGTCACCCGACGGACCCCCATACCTTGGCTTCTTTGATGCCGGGGCAGAGCTTGCAGATGGCAGCCACCGCCACGTTCTCCGTGACCACGCCGTTGCCGTCGGCGTCCACCTGGGCGAACTCGGCCGCCAGCCACTCGCTCCTCATCCTGCTGCCGGGGCTGCCCTCCACCACGTAGCCCCCCATCTCGCCCAGGCCGGCCCCGGGGCCCCCGACGATGGAGGGGTGGGCCACCAGGAAGCGCAGGCCCGTCACCCAGATGTTGGCCACGTCGGCCGACAGCGCCACCAGGTCCAGGGACTGGAGAGCCAAGAGGATGGGGGACTGTGTTTTAACTTCATACGTCTTGTTGGTCAGAACTTAGTTTTTGTTTTTTACGTTTGTTGGACGACAATACAGTATTATTATTATTATATTATTATACCCATTATTATAGATGGATGGATAGAGTGATGGATGGAGGGATGGATGGATGGATGGATGGATGGATGGATGGATGGATGGATGGATGGATGGATGGATGGATGGATGGATGGATGGATGGATGGATGGATGGATGGATGGATGGATGGATGGATGGATGGATGGATGGATGGATGGATGGATGGATGGAGAGAGTGATAGATGGATGGATGGATGGATGGATGGATGGATGGATGGATGGATGGATGAATGAAGGGATGGATGGCTTAAGGGTTAGGCGTAGATCGGGCTAGTAGTGGATCAGTGGATGGATAAACGCACAGACAAACTGATGTCTTGCTATTGCATGGATGTGGCATTGCCCACTACTGCAATACAGCCTTACTTCATCAAACAACACACCTGTTCCGGCCCACCTCACCTGGTACTCGTCCCCGTGGATGATGGAGAAGGCCGCCTCCTCGGCCAGGTGTTCGGACAGAGGCCCGTTGTGGAGGAAGGTCTCGGTGCTCTTGCCGGTGCGGACCTCGCGGATGCAGGAGATGTCCAGGCGCGCCCGGTCCCCGTCCTTCTTGGAGGGCTCCCAGCGCAGGCAGCTCAGGTCCGGGTCCAGGGTGAAGAAGCGGCAGTAGACCCTGGAGTTGGGCCGCACCTTCTTCAGCTCGCAGCCGCCCTGCATGAAGGCCAGGCAGTCCGAGGAGCTGCTGACCTGGGGGGAGAAGGACCACGAGGAGGACCAATCAACGAGGAGAACGGGTTGTCCAAGGCTTTGAGTTGGGCTGACCTGGGGACTGGAGGGGGTGGTGTTGCTAGGTGCGATTACCTTCTTCTCAGAGGGCATGCTGCTGAAGGACACCGTCTTCTTTCTCCCAGCCCCCATCTTCTGCACCGAAGGATCCTGGGAAAACAGCAGTTTGAGATCTTTGAATAACATTTTTTGCTGTGGAAACCTTGAACTAAGGAGCGTTATTTTATTTTGTTCAAAACCACTTAACCAGGCAGCATTGACCTTTAAAAGATTTTGAAAAAAATAATTTGAGTCATGAGTCATTTATAGTCTCACATGATTTGGTTCTGGAGCATTACCTATTTTCAGAGTAAGCAGATGTGAAGCACAAATGAAGCATGTTCTTACAAAGACAAGTATACAGCTGTTATTTTGTTGTCTCTCTCTCCAAGTCTCGGCCCTCACCCAAGGCTTATTTTAGTATGGACTCATTGTTCCAAGCTTCGCTGAAGAATGGATTTTTTTAAGCCTCATTTCCTCTCATCTATCAGGTATTGGTTGCCAGTCATCGGGCTGACAAGCTAACCCTAGAGACTAGACATATTTAGACACACATGAAAAACACACACAAACATACACACCATGTGCATGAACACACAGACATGCTGTGTGTCCGTAGCTTAGCTCATAGTCCACCAGCTAGCCACCTCAGGCTGACGACATATTGATTGACAGCTGTGGTTAGACTGACACAAGAGGTTAGAATGTCAAAGCTATGTCGCATTGACATGTTTCAACACACTGGGTTTTTTCAGTTGTATATATGTCTTACCATCCCCAAATTTTTTAATCTAATGATTCAATGGCTTAA
>NC_079431.1:12638359-12645859 GCF_026213295.1 Gadus chalcogrammus
CTCTCTCTCTTTCTCTCTCTCTAATCCGTATTTGGATTGAGCTACAGCTGATCAGATTAGCTTGGTAATACCAGAGGAAGCCGGGCATGGAGCACTGTCATCCTAATCAGGCCATGGTTGAGCGTATGTGTGTGCATGTGTGTGCGTGTGTGCATTTTTGCGTATGTGTGACCATGTGTGAGTGCGTGTGTGTGTGTGTGTTGTATGGTCTAAGGCCTTGGAAAAAGTTAAGGCGTTTCTTGGAAAGGGCATATTGCATTCTTCATATTGCAATGGTTAGGGAGAACTTTTGCCAACAAGGAAATGTATTTTGTAGATTTCAGATTGAAAGCGGCAAGCATAACAACTTCTTGAAATCCTCATGGGTTTATTCTTTGGCAGAGGTTGCTGACTGATGCAGGCTAATAGATCCATTAAAAGTATACTGACAGCAAAGAATGTAATATAACATTAAAAACCCCATCATCCTATCATCTCTAGCAGTAGCTCTATATTCTGTTCCTGTCGCTGTAAAAGGCATCATTTGTGCTGAAATACATGCTTTCCGTTACCTTTTATGATGGCATGCTCACTACACTCTTCTTGCTCAAACAGTCAGTGGCATATCAACCACATCTTGTCCATGGGACCTTTAAAATTATTTTTTAATTTTTTTTTTTTTAAAGGTCCCATGGCATGCTATTTTTTGGGTGTTAGCGGGTCCTTAATACAGTATATGAATACGTTGAATAAATCAGCAGTGGTGCAGAATTACAGCCACTACGAGCCAGTCCCACAATGAGCTTTCCAAAAACGTGCCGTTTTTTAGAGGCGGGTCAAGGTGGAGGGTGGGGGTGTGGCCCTGAGAAGCTTGCGGCCACGGAACCATGTGCTAGTGTTAACAGTGGATGTATCGCAACAGCTCACGTTACAGTGTTTGTAATCACACACACACACACATGTGGCGCTCGCACGGTCGTAGCTCATTGTCTCATTGGTAGGCAAAATTCTCTGGGCGGGCAAGGCAGAGAAAAGGGAGGTAACTTAGCCCCTTATGACGACATATGGGGCCAAATTCAAGCTTTCATTTTTCAAAGGCGGAGCAGGATACCTAGTGCTCGTTTTACACCTAACGTCATTTCCAGCTGCTGGGGGACCATAGGCAGGCTAGGGGAACTCATATTAATGTTGGAAAACCTCATAAGCGACATTTTCATGCCATGGGACCTTTAAAGAAAGCTTCCGATTCTACAGGGCATGTCACATCGCAATGATGCAAGCAAAGGGACCTTGGAATGTAAATTATTATGTTATCAGTAATGTATTTTTGATCATCTATTATTAATTAATCATGCAATGATTTGTCATTATGGGGAATCAATGTTGTGGTTGGCTCAGCTTTTCTGGTATGAGACTTGGCCAAACAACGTTTTTATTAGCCTAGTTTACGGTATATTTATGTTGATTTTTGGATTTTACAGTACATAAATCCCTTCAGTACATATAAGAGTCCCATGATGCACTCTGTTGCACAAGCCTCATTACTATTTGGTCCTATCAACACAGCCATCATCCTCTGGCTGGCCCCAACGTCAACAGCAAAGGGACTGGAAGAGGAGTGTCCTGCTGCTTTATTTCTTTATTTTTTATATAAACTCATTAAATCTGTGTGTCAAGAAGGAAAATATCCCTCTGCATTCTCTGCATTCAGAGATGGCGAAAGGAATAATTCCTTTTGCACCAAACAAATGCTAACCAGTCAGCAGGTATAAACATGCATGGATATTCATTTCTCCTTTTTTTTTCAATCACAAATACAGAAGAAAGTGTGGTTGTTTTTGAATGTCAGCATTGCAATTTGGGTTAAAATGTTATCCTTGTCACTCAAAGTCTGCTAGCAATGATGATTTTAGGACAAGATGAACAGCTGAGTACAGGAGAGTTCAGGCATTGATTGCGTGGAGGCAGGGGATCTGTGTTTTTAGTTAATGGCCTCATAACGATGCAGAGACTCTATTACAGCTAAATAAAAAGGGGATAATGGGAGGAGAAGGAGGAGGAGGAGGAGGAGGAGGAGGAGGAGGAGGAGGAGGAGGAGGAGGAGGAGTAGAGAGCATTGCCGCATGCAAGAGGAGCAGTAATTATTTTAATTAGCCCCTGTTTGCATTTGAATAGAGGCTCACAGGAGGTTTAGCATTGCAAAAGCAAGCTGCTCATAGTCGTTTTGTATGTGCATGCGTGCGTTCGTGCGTGTGTGCGTGCGTGCGTGCGTGCGTGCGTGCGGGCGGGCGTGCGTGCGTGCGTGCGTGCGTGCGTGCGTGCGTGCGTGCGTGTGTATGTGTGTTTAAAGCAAAGACGTACCTGTATACAAGTGGGACATATGCATTTACTGACAGATCCATTTTCTAGAAAACAGACTGTGTATCTATTGACTATCTCCTCAAATACCAGTCTGTCTCTCTGCGTGTCTTTCTCTCTCTCCATCTACTTGTCCCCCCATCTACCTGTCTCTGTCTAGCTGTACCTTTATCTATCTATCTGTCTCTCCATCTTACTGCCTTTCTTTCTACCTGCCTCTTTATCTACCTCCCTCTCCATCTACCTATCTCTGTCTCTTTATCAACCTGCATCTCTTTCTACCTGGCTCTCAATATACCTGGCTCTCCATCTACCTGTCTCTCCGTCTACCTTTCTCTTGGTCCAATCAGTGTAGTCTACAACTTTTGATCATGAGTGCCCAGCTCTTATCAGGCTGCCAGTATGTCACCCGAGCCAAATCCCAGAGACAGCAGTAAAGCCTGCAGAGATAAAGTCTAGAAACGAGGAACGCAGCCACATGCCGATAGCAGCAAGCTGCAGGATGGCGTCGATTACGGTTATGGGGACATTTTGAGTAACACTTTGCTGTTATCACACAAACCACGGACTCATTCACGACACCAAGGACCCCTTGCAATGTTCCTTTAGATTTTAAAAGTGTGTGCCTGTGTCTCTATGTCTCTATCTCTCTCTCCCTCTCAATCTCTCTCTACCACTCTAACTCTAAAGTCACAAACATTCACACACACACACACACACACACACACAGACACACACACACACACACCCACACACACACACAGACACACCCATACGTGTATGAGATGGGACATGGCAGGGGAGGGGTATCAAATTAATATTTTTTTATATCGTCTCCGCCTCCAAGGAAACCAAGAAATTGATGTCTTCACTCAAGGTTATGGGTCAGGGTTTGGGAACAGGAAATGCCTGCCCAAGGGACAGAGAGAGAGAGAGAGAGCGTGAGAGAGAGAGAGAGAGAGAGAGAGAGAGAGAGAAACATAGATGGATAGATAGATCTTATCACTACACTTCTACAATGTCAAGAACAGCAATAAAAGGCCCTAATGAGACAGAGGGGGGTTTGGAGGGGGTTGATCGAGTGAGGGGCTCGATGTCAAGGTCTGGTCTAATTTGGCCCTGCTCCGCCGTCGCTTGTGCGTCTGCCATGAGGGCCGTGACATCATCAACAAGTGCGGTTGGCAAGACGACAGCGGCCCCAGGCCAGCGAGCGGATCCCAGAACACGAGGGTCACCAGGACGACACTGGCTGGACGAATCGGCCGTGACCATGGCTGATTTGGGGGGGGGGGGTCGCCCCAGAGCAGGTCAGTCCAGTGTGCTGGTTGCACGCTGCACACACAGCAGACGCTGTCGCTGTTACATTCGTCTTGATTAACTGAACTTTTTCCTCTTGTGACCTCGCAAAATGCCCTGGGGGGGAGGGGGGGAACTGGAAGAGAAAGAAAGAAGAGCTTGAGCAGCCGTGCGATTGGCTATGGTTCTTCAAGCATGGAGGTGATTCCCATCACCTCAGTTGACCGGCTGCAAGTGCATTGTTCAGGGCACTTACTAGTATCACTGCCAGTATAAAGCAAGCTTCTGTGTTCCAACACTTGGCCCTCCAACTATTATGCTTGGATGTCTTTTGTTAGTGTGCGTGCAGAATTCTGGTTGCACAAGATTGCAGTTTTTGTATTTCTCTTAAGGGTGCATTAAATCCTGCACTTGTGGATTGAACCGATCACAATGCGTCCAAAGTTCATGGCGTCAAAACTTCATAACCTCTCTTGTTGGTTAAAAACCTGAGAGCGCTTCAGCAACTGGTTGGTGTAGGCCTATATTGTTATAGGCTTTTTGCATTTTCTGTTGTGTTAAACCTTTTATGGTATGGTTAAGTTACCATACCATCATAGCTAGAAAAGAACATAACGTTCCCATGTGAAGGAATGTGAGTGAATGAATCTTTAATATACAAGACACACCATCAGACTTTATAAGTAGATGTATTTTGTCCAATTCAAGAAGTGAATTGGACCAAACTCAATGATAGTAACCGAACAATCTAGTGAACACCTTAGCAATGACTCATCATCTCACGTGTCAATTACGGATTGCGGTTTTAAAGTGAAATAGCACAAACTGCAGCTGTCGACTGTGAGAAACCCAACAGCACGGTTTCAGTGGGAGGAAACCCAAACAAAATCCTTCCCTTGAATCCAACAGGGTAGCAGGTGACATAAGCAAAGAGGAGGGGCCACTGGCAGGGTTTTATATAGGCTCATGTTAAATCATGTATGGTCAGCTCATGTTAGGAAGGCATGGTTGTGTAAAGAGCCGGATTACGTAAGGTCGGCAGTAGAAGAGTAGGGGATCTGAGAAGTGGACAGGTTGCTCTGGGATGGAGCCCCTGGTTTGAGACTCAGTACCGCTGAGCTATAAAGGGATGGACTCAATTCCCCGGCTGGCGATGAACCTAAAGTGGGCTTGGGGATACCATTTAGCAGCGACTCCATTTATATTTAGAAAAGTACACCCACTCTGTGTGTGTATTTTTTTTTTCACAAACACACCGATGTGTTTGTGTGTCTGCAGATTCAATGTCTGTGATTGTGACTTTTGAACACATACATTTCACTTAAAATGCATGCAGTTAAATTGACCACCAGGCCGACTATGTGTTTGTAAGTGTGTGTGTGTCTGTGTCTCTGTGTCTCTGTGTCTCTGTGTGTGTGTGTGTGTGTGTGTGTGTGTGTGTGTGTGTGTGTGTGTGTGTGTGTGTGTGTGTGTGTGTGTGTGTGTGTGTGTGTGTGTGTGTGTGTGTGTGTGTGTGTGTGTGTGTCTGTCTCTTTCAGAGAGCATGATAACTGATATGTCACACACAGATATAGCTTCTCATTTATGCATTTTCATGCTCAGAGTATTGAGTAGGACCAAACATTGCAGTGCCTGGCAGAACGAAGGGATAAGTAATACAGCATCATGAGCATCATGAGAAAGAGAGAGAGAGAGAGAGAGAGAGAGAGAGAGAGAGAGAGAGAGAGAGAGAGAGAGAGAGAGAGAGAGAGAGAGAGAGAGAGAGAGAGAAAAGAAGAGAATAAGAAAGGAGGGGAAGGGAACAGGAGGGAGGTAGTATTTCATCTTGAATTTGAATAACCTCAACAGGCAGTGAATGCCATTCAGACAGAATACAATTTTATTGCTGTGTGTTATATTACTGTGCTAATGTGTGTTACATTACTGTGTGCATATATCTGGTGGAGGAGGGAGTGCAGGAACATAACATTTTCCTCCATCTTGTTTGTGTGTTATTAGTTCTCTATCCCCTTCCCGACCCCCCACCCTCCCCTCACACCCTCCCACACCCTCACCCTCCACCACCCTCCATTTCACCGCCACATGATGATTCACAGCTCAAGTTGGCCTCTCAACGAGTACCTGCTCACTCATGGGCTGGCAGTCTCTCGATATACCTCCCCCCCACACACACACACACACACACACACACACACACACACACACACACATCAACCTCATCACACCCTGATGGGAAATAACTCCTTCTTCCACCTTCTGGCTCCCCACCATCACCATCATCACCAACCACCTCATGACATTAGCATTACGCAATCAACAACAACAGCATCACCACACCACCACAATCACCACATCTCCAGCACAACTACACCACCACCATCATCACAACACAATCACTACCTTCCCACCACCATCACTACAACGCCAACACCACCATCACTATGTTACCACCATCGCCACTTCACCACCAACTAAAAGAACAGGCACCAAACCACCATCACCAACACAACCACACCATCACCACCACCACACCCCCATCAGCATACCCACAAACAAACCACCAACCCAATATTCCTGACGACCACCATTCATCCTACTTGACTGAATGAAGCAGATGGGAGACACAGTGTGACAGAGAGAGAGAGGGATGTAGAGAGACAGACACAGACAGACAGACAGACAGACAGACAGACAGACAGACAGACAGACAGACAGACAGACAGACAGACAGACAGAGAGAGAGAGAGAGAGAGAGAGAGAGGGAGAGAGAGAGAGAGATAGAGAGTAAGAGAGAGAGAGAGAGAGAGAGAGAGAGTAAGAGATAGGGGTAGAGAGAGAGAGAGAAAGAGAGATGGGGAGAGAGAAAGAGAGAGAGAGAGAGAGTATATTATCTGGAGTAAAAACAGCATATAGATTATTAAAGCACTAATCCTGTTACCGTCCGCTAATGGCCATCTTGGAGAATAATAGCCAGCTACACAAAACTACCCTTTTAGTTCTAGTATCACCTGTGTGCGTGTGTGCGTGCGTGCGTGTGTACGTGCGTGCGTGCGTGCGTGCGTGCGTGCGTGCGTGCGTGCGTGCGTGCGTGCGTGCGTGCGTGCGTGCGTGCGTGTGTGCGTGCGTGCATTAAGCCATTGAGGGGAACACAGGGTCATTCAATATGAAAGCGTGTACGGGTTGAGAGGTGTGAATCCCGGGCCCTAGATATTATCCGGACACCAGAGCAGGGCTTGTGGGTTTGGAGGGTTATGAGGCACGTTCACAGCTGGTGTTCAGCAATTAATGAAAGTGATAGTGGAACAGGAAGGATGGAGATACAGCACAATCGAGGAACAGAGAGGATGCTGGTTCAAGGAAGTTCACAACCCAGAAGGTCAACGCACAGCTTTTCCTCTTCCTCGTCCACCAGTTTCAAACAATGAATGGATCCAAACCTTTATTTATGCAGGGAGAAACACATTGTGAAGTGACGTTCTCATTGTAAGTGTACACTAATCACTGTGCCAGTTAAAATACAAGTTTACAGACAGTAACGTGGAAAAAAATATATAAATGATAAGAATAGATATTAACCCTAGATATTGACCGGTCGAGTTGTCTTCATTTTTTTAGCAGGTGTTCAACTCAGAGGCAACAGGTACGGGCTAGGCATCTCACTCAAGCCTGCCTAGGCTGCAGGCATTATTGCTTAAATCCAGGACCTTCCGGGTCCCCTTCGCCTACTACACTGACCTGACTAGGGTATTGGGACTCAACTCAACCCTAACTCCATGGCTCAGAAAGGGGAGGGGTGAGCAGTGATCCCGCTTGTGAGAAGTTCATCAGCCAAGCGACATCTCATCCAGGCTTAAAGCCATAGCAACT
>NC_079431.1:12648359-12833359 GCF_026213295.1 Gadus chalcogrammus
AAGCGACTTACATCGGTTAATACACACATTGACACACCGACGGCAGAGTCAACCATGCAAGGGGACAGCCAGCTCAACACTCAGCTAGGAGGAGCTGGGGATCGAACTAGCAACAATCAGAGAGCCAGGCGACAGTCAGAGAGCCAGAACAGAGAGAGAGAGAGAGAGAGAGAGAGAGAGAGAGAGAGAGAGAGAGAGAGAGAGAGAGAGAGAGAGAGAGAGAGAGAGATATTGAACTACAGAGAGCGAGTGAAGGACACTTGGGGGCTGATAAATAGACGAGACACGGCAACAGGTACAGCAAAAAAATGAACACAATGAAGAGACACCGGGGGAAACAACGAAAGAGAAAGACAGGGGTAAGAGAGAGAGATTAGAAAGGAGGTAGGAATTAGCAAGTACCGGTATGTATGTATGGTGCCATTGGTGGGTGTGCCTGTGAAGTTACAAAACCGACAGAGAGCTGAGATGACACGAAGGCTGGTCATGGAGTATCATGTCGAAGTGTGTGTGTGTGGGTGTGTGTGTGTGTGTGCGTGTGTGCGTGTGTGTGTGTGCGTGCGTGCGTGTTTGAGCCTTGTATGTTCGACTGGTGTGCTCATAATGCAGCCCTAATGGTTGAGGCGGGATGTACCACATAGTCCTGCACTGTTCACAGTAATGGTATGTGCTTATAGCGACTAGTGGAAATGTAATACAGTGAGCCTGGCTCTTGTGTATTTATTGAATTAAGATTAACAA
The DNA here is from genome assembly GCF_026213295.1 of Gadus chalcogrammus. Classification (NCBI taxonomy): domain Eukaryota; kingdom Metazoa; phylum Chordata; class Actinopteri; order Gadiformes; family Gadidae; genus Gadus; species Gadus chalcogrammus. The sequence continues at coordinate 12,649,101 of NC_079431.1, forward strand.
TAACCATATTAGCATGCTACATTATGCACTAGCAGCTGCTAATCCATTGCCATTGGTGACTAGGACCCAATACACACATAAACACACACATATAAATGCACACACATTATTGATAATCCCTGTGATATCAACTGAGGAAATATTGATAACGGGGGGAGAGAATTCCAATCAGCTGTTGTAACTTTTCTTCAGGTTCATTCTGCCAAAGAGCAACACGACCTTGGATGAAACATTCATCCTCCTTGACTGAGGGGTAAGGGGCGACGAGATGGTCTGGAGTTTGCCCTCGAGTGTTGTATCCGCCCACCCTAATCCGTAATCAGTTGACTCTTGTGGACTCCTCAGTGTACTGAGATGGGCTCTGATCCCCCGATGAACCCCAGTCCTGCCTCGCACCGATCTGCTAGCTGGACGGAACAGAGCTCTCATTGATCAGCACATCCTCTCTTTCCATTGGCCTTCCACTCCAGGAATACAATTACATCGACACACCAGGGTGTGTGTGTTTGTATGTGTATGTGTATGTGTATGTGTGTGTGTGTGTGTGTGTGTGTGTGTGTGTGTGTGTGTGTGTGTGTGTGTGTGTGTGTGTGTGTGTGTGTGCATGCGTGCGCGTCGGAATTGCATGCACACAAATCCACCAAATTCTGGATAAAGTGACAGGACACTCTACTGGGAAATCATTTTAGAAGGGGCATTGCACACTTCATATTTATTTTCCCCACTTCCAATGCGAACACACACATTGCCCCAACTAAAAGTCTTGGTATACAAGCATAGAAACACGATGGAACAAGTGCTGGCATGCAGGTGTCGGTGTGGTTTGTGTGGTTTGGCGTGGCGTGGTGTACTGCAAGGAACTCATTGCAACTGACACTAGCGCCGCGTGTGAGGAAGTGGAAATTGTTAGCAGTGGCGGTAGCACAACCTCTCTCCATCTACCAGTTCAATTACTACAACAATATGGAAGTTGGGTGCTCACGTGTTGAGCCAGGCCTTCCTCAATGCCGTGTTGTGTGAATTTGTGTGTGTGATTCAGCCACGGGCCCCTTTGTTGGTCTTAATTTTAAGGGGTTGGTCCCAAGTCCAACCCTAAACAAAAAAGGGAGTTGCCCAAACAAGAGTTTCTGCTCAGAAAGTGCTTCCTGCTGCTGTGGTTTCAAGGCCCGGATAAAAGTCTAAACAGCATTGCCGTCACATGGACATGAATCAAAACACACTCGCACATGCGCTCACACACACAAACACGCATGCTCACACAAACACACACAAACACAGACACACATACACACACACAAACAAACACGCCTCCCTCTGTAGGCTCAGCTGATCGTGCCTGTCACAGAAGTCGCTCCTCTTCTCTTCCCCTCACATGCCGCCAGTAGAGGAGGAGGAAGAGGAGGAGGAGGAGGAGAAGGAGGAGGAGAAGGAGGAGAGGGAGGGTCAGAAGAGCCTCTGTTCTGCGGTGCCGGTCAGAACGTTCTGTTTGGACGGGCTGTGGTCCAAATGGGCTCTCACACACACTGCCCACCCCCTCCAACCCAACCCCTTCAACCGCACACACACACACACACACACACACACACACACACACACACACACACACACACACACACACACACACACACACACACACACACACACACACACACACACACACACACACACACACACACACGATAACGATTCCAATGTATACTTTGAAATACAATCTAGATATATCCGCTTAAAAAACGACAATAACCATAACATGACACATCTTCACATGGAAATAAATGCAATTGCATACACCTCTAGGGAGCGGACGTAACAATGAGTGCTCATTTGCTGCTCTGTCTCATAGCTGTAGATTGTAATCACGAGAGGAAGACCAGGAGACACTAGTACATGACAGGCACAGTAGTAGTGATCCACCCAAACACGATCCCTGCTGTCGGCCGCGTTTCTCTCCTCGCGGTTGCCTGCGTGAAACCTGATCACAGGTGGATTGTGTCACCACCAGAAAAGCAGGTCAGTCAGAATGGAATGTTTTTTTGTTTTTGTTTTATCTGCGCCCCACATCAAGACATCTCTATGACAAAATCATGACAAGCCGTTTTGAGGGGTAAACTGCTCCTCGAATGCAGTGGATAATTTCCCATATAATAAAGTATAGGCGTGTGGCGTGCCCATATGATGTTGGTTATACAATTTGAATTCCGGAGTCTGCTTGTCAGCCAGCTCTTAGATGTATAATAGGCTTATCTAAAATATGTGGCATTACAAAAGCTGGCTTTAAGGTAAAGCTCATGCATTCTTGTGACCTGAAGTTCGGTCAAGTTGCGTAACAATCTATGTAGAATGTGGCATGGCTTCTTTCAAGCTCAGAGGACTTAATACATTATATACTGGTTTGATTGCCGATATGCCCAATCGTCTAGAAAAATAGAGGATTAAATATCTCAGCACAGCAATAGCTAGTGTTGTTTGTAAAGTAAGTAAGTAAACTAGTATTATATTTCAATCTTGAATTCCTTCAATTAAATTCAATTGTATGTGTATAGCCCTTAATCACCATTACAGTCTGTAAGGGCTTTTAACAGGCCAAAGATTTATGACATAATATTACTGATTGTATCTATTTTTTGTATCTGCTTTCAACTAGCTGCCAGTCCAGGGAGTACAGTTTGCCTATTTGAATAAGGGTCATGTTTATAGAAATGTAGGCAATCTGAAAAAAGTAAAAACACAAACTAGTTTACCTTTTTGCAAATGGGGCTGTTGAAAAGTCGTCATATGATAACTCCACAATCGGATCACATCATTCAAAGTTATGACCCATTGGTAACAGATGATGGGTAGGGTAAACATAAAGCAGGTTGGTATAACGCTCGGGTCTCTCGCGAAGTACCTACGGAGGAGGAAAAGAAGGAGTGCAGTCGTAGCCTACCTTTATGATGCTGCTTCGGCGGGGAGCCGCCCTCACCGTCTCAAGGAGGATGGTGTCGGTGTCTTGTCCGCCTCCGGGTAGGACGACACCGCTCCGGCGCCCGCGGGCAGCTCTGGATGGTATGACCTCGGGAGCTCCGTCGCTACACAGCCCGTCTCCACATCCATCTCGCTCAGTCATGGCGAAACACAAGCCTCGATAGTCGGTGGTTTTTTCGTAGGCTGAGGGGCAAATAAATCTTCTCAACGGCTTGTCCGTGGATAAAGTTTACATTGGCTATTTATCGGTGCCATTTGGTAAAGTGTTGGTTGTTGCGAAAAAGCACTCACGGTTAATCAGACGATAATCGATTATTGGGAGAGAGAGAGAGAGAGAGAGAGAGAGAGAGAGAGAGAGAGAGAGCATTTAATTAATAGTGAGATTGGTCCGTAACGGGGGAAACTCAACTCCCACTGACTTGGGGGTCTCGTCTAGGCTGTCTATATCACACCTCCCAACCTCCACCCTCAAATGCGCTCCCCTTTGGCTTCAGGAATCAAACCGCCACAGGGTCCAACTCAGACGTGAAGTGGACTTGATGTTGGCTTATCATCCAGAGTCAGCGTGATTCACGGGGAGATTGTTCCCCCGCGCGCAACAAGTCCCTTGTTTCGGACTGGATCGCTTTCTCAAAGAAACAACAGCGAGGGTTCGGGATACGTTGAAATCTAGGTGCAACGCACCTGGTAGGAAAACAACATCCCCACGATGTTTGACGCTTGTTAACATGCAACAAAAATAGTCTTTCAGATGCCTACCTTTCCCCCCCACCCAAGACACCGATGTGCAAAAGTCCAAAAGAACAGGCACTTTTGGCGATCCCTGCTCGACAGAAGGTCCGTTACATGTCCACGCTGCGCATATGGCATCGGGTTAACAGGGCTATGCCAACAAAGTTGCAACCAGAGCAATAACTGGCGACATCTGACGAGAAACGAGGAACACCACTGTCAGTTGCATCGCGTCTAGCTCTAGCGCTCCCTCCCTCCCACCCTCCCATTTCTCCTCCCCCCTGGTGCACTCCCATATATCCAAATCATGATTGACGTGCCGCGTAACCAATGCGCTCTCGCCCTTGGAGGTTACAAGCAAAGCATCTAGCCGGAGTTGGTGAATGGGTGGTGGAGTCAGAGAGTATAGTAGCGACCGCTGGAATGGAATCCTTCACCACTTTGGCATGGCTCCAAATGTTGCTGCTGCTGTTGTGTTGAGAGACACGAGGTCAGGCAAATGGCGGGGGGGTAAAAGGAACACCGTCCGGGCTCTGGGGGACGATCGGGCAGTTGGCTTGGAGTCACCGGACCAAGGTGATGGTTTGGCGTCCGAAACGGATGTAATTGGTTCCCTTCGGTATCTAGACTATATCAGTTGGTTGGCTAGGTTGAGTTGGACTGATATGAACCATCGAGCATTTTTTTTTTTTGACAATTGATTTAGAAGTAAGAAGAGGTGTTGATGCTTTGAGAAAAACAAAAAAGTGTGGGGGAAGAGGGAGCAACTAGTTGAAAGTCTGAAGTCTTGTGTGGGTGCATATAGTTTTATATAGGACATTTTCAAAATGAAGTCACAATAACCGCGATGAGGTCTTAAATCCCAAACATGTTTTGATAAAGCTTCATTACACTGGATACAAAGCCGAGGCTCACATCTGCCCGTCTCCCATAGGACTACCCTCGATTATCTTCAATCATAATTATCCCATTATTCCGATTAAATGCGATCACGAGACGTCCCTTTATCGTATCCCAACTGCTAATAAACACCTTGCTCCCCCCAGCCCAGTGCCGTGCTCTGTCCTATGGGTTAAAGGTATGATGTGATAGGTGTCGTCTGTGAGGGGAAAACCCGAGGGCGCCTCGTGGAATGTCGTCAGCAAGTGATGGCTTTTAGCGCGCGCAGACCGCAGGTCGCACCTCACTGTCAAGTAGGACCGTGGCCTATCCTTTGAGCTCTTCGTGTGCCCTCGTAGAAATAACAGCATTGCAATTATTTCTCGTAACGAGACAGAGTGTCATCGCCTAGAATAGAATTGGACTTTTCTTCAAAGCTGAATCGCACCGCTATTCGAAATGGGCAGCACGCCCTCCCTTGTGAAGCGATCATCTTTAGGAGGGTGTTGTGGAACCAAATTAATAAATGCGCCAGGTGGTGATAAGTCCAAGAATAAAACCCTGCAGACAGAATCGTGTCTCTCTGCTAGTTTGTAGCGAAACTCATATCTTCATGCTATGTTGCCACACTACTGTGAGAAATATATTTTTGAGGTTTGGTGTGTGTGTTGTATGTGAGTGTGTGTGTGTGTGTGTGTGTGTGTGTGTGTGTGTGTGTGTGTGTGTGTGTGTGTGTGTGTGTGTGTGTGTGTGTGTGTGTGTGTGTGTGTGTGTGTGTGTGTGTGTGTGTGTGTGTGTGTGTGTGTGTGTGTGTGTGTGAGAGTAGGTGTGTGTGTGTCTGGGTGGGAGTGTGTTTGTGTGTGTGTGTGTGTGTGTGTGTGTGTGTGTGTGTGTGTGTGTGTGTGTGTGTGTGTGTGTGTGTGTGTGTGTGTGTGTGTGTGTGTGTGTGTGTGTGGGGGGGGGGTCTGGGTGTGTGTGTGTGTCTTGCTGGTTTGGTCAGTATATTTGTTGGCAAGTCTTGGATGTGAGTGAGTCTGTTGGCCCCTTGGGGACCTTGTCTGTTGGCCCCTTGGGGACCTTGAAAAAAAAATTCAATACTGAGGAACAGTTCATCCCATACAAACATTTCAACAACCTCAGCCGTCTGTCTTTGGTGCTGTTTTTCTCTGTAAACACACACACACACACACACACACAGACATATATATATATATAAATATATATGCACGTGCACACACACAGACACAGAAACACACACAGACAAAAATGCAAGCACACACTCAAACACACATAACTTGTAAACAGTCCCACGTAGCATGCTAGCGCTGGCTCCCTCTGTTTATAATATTAAGTAATTTCATTGGACAATAGGAAAACATATTGCAGTAGCTTGTTGAAGCCATCCTCCATTATTTACACCAACATTAATCATCGGTGGCAGATGGGAGGAACATTTTAGTAGTTTAGAAAGTAGATTTGACCAGGGTCAGCCAATAACATTCCTCTCCCTGGGTGGTCAATCAAGACGTGGACACTGGTTTGCTCGTTCACGCGTATTCGCGCCCACACCCGAGGGTGTTTTTCGCTTCAAAGCTGTGTGTCCATTGCGTCCACCATCCCACAATCACAGAAGCAGAGGTGGCCCGGACGCTTCTTGCGTGCCCCCGTGAAAAAACAACCTCTGTCTGGCTCTGTCTGGTTCGGGACAGACCACCATATCAGGTTATCTCTGCCAATGGTGGCTTGGCTGGACAACCAACTTGTTTTTCTCTTTTTTTTCCCACCGAATGTAAAAACCTTCCAATCCTAGCTCACCCCTTCTACATTCCTCTGTGTGTGCATGTGTGTGTGTGCGTGTGCGTGTGCGTGTGCGCGTGCGTGCGTGCGTGCGTGCGTGCGTGCGTGCGTGCGTGCGTGCGTGCGTGTGTGTGTGTGTGTGTGTGCCTGCGTGAGAGTTCACATGATGCATCTGGGTGTGTGGGGGGGGGGGTTTGTGTGTTTGTGTTTGTGTGTGTGTGTGTGTGTGTGTGTGTGTGTGTGTGTGTGTGTGTGTGTGTGTGTGTGTGTGTTTGTGCGCGTGTGTGTATGTGTGTGTCTATGTGTATGTGTGTGTGTGTGTGTATGTATGTGTGTGTGTGTTTGTGTGTGTCTGTGTGTGTGTTTGTGTATGTTGGTGAGGGGGGGTTTGTGTGTGTGTGTGTGTGTGTGTGTGTGTGTGTGTGTGTGTGTGTGTGTGTGTGTGTGTGTGTGTGTGTGTGTGTGTGTGCCGGTGTGTGAGAGTTCACATGTTTGCATCTGGGTGTGTGTGGGGGGCGGGTTTGTGTGTGTGTGGGGGTCCGTGTGTTTGTGTGTGTGTGTGTGTGTGTGTTTGTGTATGTTTGTGTGGGGGGTTTGTGTGGGGGGTTTGTGTGTGTGTGTGTGTGTGTGTGTGTGTGTGTGTGTGTGTGTGTGTGTGTGTGTGTGTGTGTGTGTGTGTGTGTGTGTGTGTGTGTGTGTGAGAATTCACATGCTTGCATCTATGTGTGTGTGGGTGGGGGGGGTTTGTGTGTGTGTGTGTTTGTGTGGGTGTGTGTGTGTGTGTGTGTATGTATGTGTTTGTGTGTGGGGGGGTTGTGTGTGTGTGTGTGTGTGTGTTTGTGTGCGCATGTGTGTGCGTGTATGTCTGAATGTATGTGTGTGTTGGATGCCAGGTGTATAAGGGAGTGAGATTGTCTTCTTGAGAGAATATCTCTCTTCTTCCTGTTGGTCGCCACAGCACCAGACTTCATTTCACTTGTTTCTCACTCTCCCTTTGATATCTGTTGCTGTTTCCCATCTACAGTCTCCCATCTCTTCCTCCCCCTTCCTCCGTTTACCCCATCCCCCCCCAAAAAACACACACACACACACACACACACACACACACACACACACACACACACACACACACACACACACACACACACACACACACACACACACACACACACACACACACACACACACACACACACTCATCCCCCTTTCTCTCACCACTGGGTCAAAGTGGCAGCTTCTCACACCTGCTGCTGAAAAACACTCTGTGCTCACTATCTGTTTTTTCCATATGGAAGAATCAAAAGCACTCTGTGTTTTGTCCTGTGTTCGTGCCAGACAGTATTCTTTCCTATGTTATGTAAAAAGACAAACAAGGCTATAAGATATATTCAGCACTGTAGATCTATCTGTAATGTTTGGGATTGCATCGTGGTATCGACTACATCGGGGAGTAGATAATTTGGACTTCTAAGGTAAATAACTAAAATGTGGTATTCTGTAAACATTAATGCTAAAAATTATTTACCATTTACATTTCAGGTTTTTTGGTGACACATAAACATCAAAGACACATCAAAAGATACATTATAAGTATCAGATGATTGAAGAGAAAAAAAGATTTCGGTTTCATATGACCTTATTTAAGTTCGTAGTAAAATGGAAGCAATAATATGCAAGATAGCATAGATCAAAGAATCCAATTTAAATCAATACTTCAAAAGAAAAAAAAATGTTCTCGTGGTCAGCACTAGATGGCGCCTTTGGGAAATGAATGACTTGACAATGTCGGACCTTTTATGTGTTGATAAGTAAGTCAAGTTGATTTTCATTCATCCGCATACAAACGGCTGAACGAAACTTCGTTTCACACAGTCCAAGGTGCACAGTACAAAAGCAACAGTCACTGAACACCATATACAGCAAAAAGTACATTTTAAATACAATAAACAAAACTACCAAAATGGGTCCATGGAATGGGCTGTCGTTTGAAATACGATGTGCGCACTGGCATACATGAACACCCGTGAACCGGGTTGAACTTAGAATATAGGCCTACCCTACAAAAACAATAAAACAATCAAACAATCAAATATTTTCTTACCTTTTAAAAATGTAATTCTACCAAAGAGGGAGGCAGACTATTGTTGAGCAATTATTATTTAATAATTATCAACTCTCTTTTCTCAGTGACATAATAGTTAAAACTCCCCTTCTAACTGCTGTGAAACATGTGCAATTGTTAGAAACAAAATCCTGTATGCGGTAGACTAATAGATTCCTAAAAGGAAGAGGAGACAAGAGAGGAAGACATTGCTTGGTCTCCGGGTCATCAAATAATGTTTATTATGTACTACTCCTGTATAAACTGTCCTATTCCTTCCTATGTGTTCCTTCCTCTGATCGGCTCTGTGCTCAGCCAAACAGCGGCGGGGATTTCCTTCCCATGGTGCTAATGAACTGGACTGGCATTCTGCCAGAGCCATCTCCAACCTCTAGCCTGTGTTTACCTTCAAAACTCTCAGCAATGTAGACATGTACAAGCACTGTACACAGAGCACATCCATATATTAGCTCTTCATGTATTATGCAGTCTCATCATCAGCACTTGAGATTAGTTTGCTCAAAAGGCCCAGACACAGACAGGGCCTGCTGGGCTGTTATTGCATACCAGCGGAAGGCCGAAGGTGTTAGAAGTAGAAAGGGTTAGAGAGAACAGAATGGAAGCCAGCAAGTGTTGTGATTGAACAGCTGGCCAGGGGGAAGTCTCCTTCGCAGCGTCTCACGACACACAAAAATAGAAACACACACCACCAAACTGTGCACTGCCAGGCTTTTCCCTAATTATCCTCTTTCCATTTCGCTTGTAATATTGTATTTTGCGCTCTCTTTCAATCACTCACTCACTCACTCACTCACTCACTCACTCACTCACTCACTGACACTCACTCACTCACTCACTCACTCACTCACTCACTCACTCACTCACTCACTCACTCACTCACTCACTCACTCACTCACTCACTCACTCACTCACTCACTCACTCTCTAAACCTCTCTCTCTCACAAACTCATTCTATTGCTCTCTCTTCCTCCCCTCTCCCCCTCTCTCCTGCTCGCCTCTGTTTTTCTCTCTCCTCCACTCGCTCCTCTCTCTCTCTCTCTCTCTCTCTCTCTCTCTCTCTCTCTCTCTCTCTCTCTCTCTCTCTCTCTCTCTCTCTCATGGAGTCACAAGCACTCTCTATCAAGCCACCAGTTTGTTAAAATAAGTGTTCTTACAGAATACATTTACATGTTTTGTCTAAGATTGTGTGTCATGTGGTGAAAGTGATTTCCAATCACTTGTCATTTCAATTTCAATGGCCGTCAATGCAGCATGCAGTGGAGAATTAAATTGTATGAAAATGTGTATTCGGGTGTGTGTGTGTGTGTGTGTGTGTGTGTGTGTGTGTGTGTGTGTGTGTGTGTGTGTGTGTGTGTGTGTGTGTGTGTGTGTGTGTGTGTGTGTGTGTGTGTGTGTGTGTGTGTGTACCAGGCAGCACCTGGAGATGTGTGTATATGGGTATGCAGCTGCCACTGTTGGCCATGCTTGAGATGTCACTCTAACCCTTCCTTCCTCCACAACACTTTGAATGCATTAATGTATGTGTGTGTATGTGTATGTGAGTGTGTGTGTGTGTGTGGGGGGGGGGGGGGGGGGGGGGTTGGTATGTGTGTGTGTGTGTGTGTGTGTGTGTGTGTGTGTGTGTGTGTGTGTGTGTGTGTGTGTGTGTGTGTGTGTGTGTGTGTTATTTTGTTAGAGTGTGTGCGTGTAGTAAAAAGTCAAAATTAAAATATCTCAAGATATAATACTTCATACTCACCCATGACAAATACACTCTATAAACATGTATAGCTCCCCATTTGTGTCTGAAAGACATTCGTTTTTGTCCGCCTATCTCTATAGTCAATTCACGGCTGACCTGTTCAATTAGGGAGTTTGGAAGGAGTTTGATGGAGGTCAGGAATAAGTATGGATGGTTCTATGTGTGTGTGTGTGTGTGTGTGTGTGTGTGTGTGTGTGTGTGTGTGTGTGTGTGTGTGTGTGTGTGTGTGTGTGTGTGTGTGTGTGTGTGTGTGTGTGTGTGTGTGTGTGTGTGTGTGTGTGTGTGTTTGAGAAGGGAGGCTGTCAGAGTGATTAAGTCGATCTCATTTGTGTTTCAGCGAGGGGTCCACTTCCTCCTCACACTGTCCTGGATATAGAGAGGCTGTTGCAGTAGTAGTAGTAGTAGTAGTAGTAGTAGTAGTAGTAGTAGTAGTAGTAGTAGTAGTAGCAGCATTACAGCTACTGGAATTGTTTGGACTCAAGTCTTTAGGGACTGACTCAAATTCGACACAATGGCGTGATTGCATGCTCTAAAATAAAATACAGCTAACTTACAATATGTTCGATTTACCACGAGCGTTTTAAAGGAGCGCTGCAGTCCAAATCCATAATATTGGAGAGTTGTCTCCGCTCCTCCCCGACCTCGAAGCATACGCGGGTTGCCAGGTTGAAGACACGAGACGTACTAGAGCGCAAGACGAGATGAGCGCAACATTATAGTTGGAGACGAGTGCAATTATTATATTTGTTTATTATGTTTTGCAAGTTATACACCAGGTCAAATGGCATCCTCTTGAAGTCGATCTGGGCTCTAAGCTGTCTCCCTTTCAAGAAAATACTGACTGTTATCAGAGAGGCCATTGTTTCGATTCAGCATGATTGCTTAATCTCATCAGTGTATAATTTATTACAGACAATTTGTTACATATTTTATCTTTAAACAAACATCTCTGAGGGGGTTTCTGAATGAAAAAAAATCAATAGACCTACATTAGACCTAGGACCAATGGATTGATTAATCGATTTGTTGATCGAGTGATTGATTGATTGCTTGTTTGATTGATTGATTGTTTGTTCGATTGAATGAATGTTGATGAACTTGCCATTAAAATAATCACTTCACAAAATATGTATCAATGAATATTAAGCTATAATAAACACATAGAAAAAATTACTTTGTTTATTTTGAAAAAAAGATTTATACAAATTAAGTTAATGCATAATAAAGATTTAAAATTCTTCTAAATACGAGCCTATTAACCGCTTAATGTGATAACAGGCTTTTTGCGATTTGCTCCCCAAATCACTCCCATCCCCGGGGTTCCTCCCACTTCCCTCCCTCATGAACACAGCCACGCTTTCAGCACTGCTTCTTTCTGTATTCAAAATCGCTCAAATCTGGACCGGATTTAGCTCTTAGGCTACTGTGTACAAGAAACGCCGTTTCGTTCATTACGGTAAATTAATCGGGGGTTGTATTCAGGAGCCTTCCCAAAACGCGCTGTGGACCCAACTATCTAACTTCTACCCAAAAGTTTTTTCAAAGGAATTTGGTTCATGTTTCAGCCGCGCAAAGACTGGACGGAAACATAATTTCACGTCTGCCAAGGAGCTACATTTGACTCATAAGTAAAAGCGTTTTTTGTTTGGCATCAGTGGTGATTGTCGGCAGCCACTGGAAAGGATTTACAGAGAATGGAGCGGTCCCGTTAACTTGATCGCTTTGGCAGAGCTCTGTGCCAGAACGGACTCCTGTTGTGCTCCTACTGTGCAGTTGTGTGTGTGCTGGACATCCCGCCACGGAAGCTATGGGCTGCGGGTTAAGAAAACTAGAGGACCCGGAGGACAGCAGCCCCGGAAAGATCTACTCCACTCTGAAGAGACCGCAAGTCGAGACCAAAACAGACGCCGTGTTCGAGTATGTGCTCCTCGACTTCAGTCTGGAAGGTAAACCATGATCATATTTATTAAAATGTTATATTTTGCATTGTCTAGTTGGACTTCTGAGACGTGAACACGGTAAACTAACTCTGCCCTTTAAATCTATATTCTTCAGGGTATGAAAATACATTGTTTTGTTCTTAAATCACTTTTCCCAAATGTGACTTACTGCAGGTACATACTAAATATCCTAGCAACCGTGCAGTTCATTCAGCCGATCTGAAAATAGGTCAGACTAGGGTTTTTATCCTCCCTACGCGACCAGCCCATCTTCTGTGGTCGCACACGCACGAACTCACATGCACACGGGGACATGCTACACTACATCCCATGGGGAATGTGCAGGTCGAAATCTCTGCTACCCTATGCTCTACCACACATGCTGTTGAAAATTGAATTAAATCAGCAAATGCATGATATCCTCAAGATGTTGTTGTTGCTAATCCGCTCATCTGTTGCTGGTTTTCACTGACCTATTTGGAAGCAACCGGCCGTTAGCTTATTGAATGGGGAGCTCCCCCCATGTAAACAGTAGGCCTCTGCTCATTCATGAGGTTAAATATTAATATTTGTCTAGAGCTAACAAGTGAGAATCACAAACAATTCAAACAGGCCGTTGTATATTTTATATTAAAAGTTAACTTATTTGTGTAGGGGCTTTCAACATCCAACATCAGTCTGGGGGCCTGATTGTGTGTCATTCTGGTCCCTTCCCCTCATCTCTGTACTGTGGTTTAAGGAAGTTCCAGAAGCAGACTGCATCATTTTTAAGATTTGCACCTGTGTCAGACTGGAAGTTTGAGGATGAATCATCATAGAGTCTGCAGCCAAACATAACCACAGCCATGCCAGCCTCTCCCTTCTTATAAGCACTGTGGTCTGGTGTTGGTCCGGTCCTGTGTCTCAACTTGTCCACAGAAACCTTTGCTTCTATTTCGTGTTGGGTGCTCAGATTTACTGTTACGTTCTTTAGTTGCACACGTTGATGTGTCACGGCTCGGAAAACATTTGTGAGATCTCACTGACTGATTTCAACCGATATGTTCGTATTGCAAAACGATGTGTGAGATTGTGCCATAGGCTGCTCTGAATCCCCAGAACTTGGTTCAACTTCTGGACGACTTGGGGAACAGCCGGAAGTAACATCAAGCTGCAAGCCCGGTTGGTGCTGGACCGTTATTTAACAAACATGGGTCAGTCTCATGCATTCCTGAGGGGCACCTGGGTGGCAGATGCTGCGACACAACCAAACAAGTGTGTTGTGATGCTGTTATGCAAGGTTACCCCCTGAAAGTGGAGCGGCACCCCACTGGGCCTGGCAGTGCTGTTTAGTTGGGTTCTATTTAGAATTTTCAATTTTTTGGGGGGCATTTGGCTTTATTTATTTATTTTTTGCTTGTTCAGATTGCGTGTACACGCAAATGTAGTCATTTCTACATTGAGGCTTGGATCCAATGCAACTTACCCATTTTAAGCATGCAAGCAAGATTTAAGAAGATACACAATTTATACAAATATACAAATGTCTATAGGTTTAGTAGTGGTAATGCAGAATACATAAAAGCTGATTAACTAAATGTGAAACTCTTAGCTTGTCTCTTAGTTTGCTCACCAACACACTTCATTTTCACACTTCTACTTCACACAGTCTGTCAGCATCAGCCCTTTAAGACTCCCCGTTTGGTTGCCACTGTCACATGATGAGAGACTGTTTATTATATACCTATTAAAACTCACCAAACACACAGGAATGTCAAGAGGACATCTGTTTATATAAACTTCTTCACGGCATTCCAGTGGGATGGAACTTCTCTGAGACCTTTACCACTCTGCCAGATAGGGATAACACTCAAGGGAGTATTAAATATGACATGCATTCTACCATGGTTTACAACATGGTAGAATGCAAGTTCTATAACCTTGGAAACGAAAGTGATGGACTCGGCTGCCCTGAGACTTGTAGAAATGGTCTAAATCTGGAAACAAGACTGAGATGGAGAAATGAAAGTGGCCTATTTTAACCAGTCGGCAAACAGTGTCCTATTGTTCAATGCTTCAACACAATTACCAACACAAAGGGACTTTAAGACCTGATGGCTGCCTTGGTTCTCCTCGGGCTATTCAGGATCATTAACTAGCACTGTGGGCAATCATGCAGCTGCACAGCAGTAAAACACCAATGGGTGGCTCCATGGGCCTTCACATCCCCACTATTGAGACCGAGGGGACCGCAGTTATGGAAGTCTAGACAACCCCCGTCGAAAATAAACTTGTCAAACACACACTTCCCTACCATTGAAATGATGGAGGGCTAGCTCTCACTCACCAACCCACACACACGGACTGAATCCACCCCCCCCCCCCCCCCCCCCACACACACACACAATGCCCAACTCGGCCTGCTGTCCCTTGTAGCGTGTAGTACCTGGTTCAGTGGGGCCTCCTTCACTGGCCCATGGCTGGTCCAGGCCCTCGTAGCAGAGCATGGAGGGCTGGGAGCAGGGGGCAGGCGGCACATCAAAGGACCTAATGGCTGAGACTTCCACCTGAAGTCATTACTGCTAGCCGGGTCCAAGGCCCATGGCCCATAACACACGGTGTCTTTGAGTGAGAACGCTAGCTTCCTGTGAGCAGGCTTCTTGCTTTCAGTGATATTGATTGATTGGTTTAAGCCGTTACCGAACTCTGTAAACAAGTAAAAGTTGGATCTCCTCAAGAGATATCTTTTAAGTTAATCAGCCACAATGGGGCAAACTTGTGAGGTATCCATTGGTTTGGATATAATTTGTGTATTGGAGTAATGGGCATGAACCTAGACCAACGGCCTCAACCCACCAGACAGGGTGGCGGTTGGAAGCGAGCCTGTAATTCAGCCCCTCGGTGTACAAGTGGCATGGCTGGACTCACTGAACTCGCTGAGGAGATGGAGGGTAAATGAAGCATTGAAACGGGGGCAAAGCACTGGGTGAATGAAACAAGAGTCCGGGACTGTACGTGTGGGGTGAGAGGGCTTTATAAGAAGTGATGTGTGCTCATTATCCGTTGGGGAGTGAGGATCGGGAATGGACAAACTTCAGATCAAATTCAGGCCAACATTTGAAGACAAAAACAATGTGTCTACCACTGACGCCTTATCATCTAAGCCCCTCTGGCTTGGTGCAGTATATTTCTCTATTCCCCCATAATCTGTATTAATTTCAATCACACACATTGCCATCTGCCATAGTCTCTGTCTAATCTGAAAATCTATTGGATTTTATGTGATTTAAAAACAAATATATTCATTTTGAAGGATTATATTTGTAGGGCACCTTGGTATGATGTTACCACACAGTGGTAAAGAAATATCCCACACAGTGTCTCACTCTCTCACGCCAGACCATATCACCTCATCTCTCATCTCTGTGTTAAAGGCCTCTGTCTGCTGTATTTCCATTATTTTCCCTGGACTTTTCTGGTCTCTTGCTCCCTTTCAGATCCCGCCTCATTCATTTCTTCACTAGTGGTGTCACTGTCACTCATTCCCCCGTTGCCAAGCAGCCTTCTCTTTTTTCACACTTCCACAAGCACTCTCTTTCACACATGGGCTTTCTGGCTCATAAAGTCTATTTTGTAAAGCACCACTATTCTCCATTCCTTCTCCCTCCGTCTCTCTGTCTCTCTGTCTCTCTGGATTCTTATTTGTCGTAGCTTAGTTTGTCTCTCCATCCTTAGTATTTTCTTTGAGAAAATGAAAGACTTTCCCTTTAGTACAGTCTTTCACTGGCACTGCCATGAACCCCGTACTCAACCCCCACCCCTCTCCTCCTCCACCCCCCCACCCCCACCTCTCTCCCTCTCCTCCATCACCACCACTGACTGTGAACACCACCTCAGTCTCCGTTATTCTCTCTTCCTCCCCCCACGGTCCCCAGTCTTTCAACCACATATAGCAGTCACACAGAGGCCTCAGTGTGACCGATAGCAGGGGGGAATATCCCTTCACAAAGGCCTCGATCAGAGGTGTGCAGTATGTGTCTAAATAGCCGCGACGATATGGTTCTCTTGGGGGGCCACACACACACACACACACACACACACACACACACACACACACACACACACACACACACACACACACACACACACACACACACACACACACACACACACACACACACACACACACAGCTGTGCAGCTCTGGTAGACTCCTTGCATTACAACTTCTTTATTACATTGACGTTCTAAACATCCAAAGATGTCAAAGAAAATTGAATAACCAAGCGCACGCTGGATTGACAGGCGGCCAATTGGATCATAAAAATCATAAAATCGAGTGCTGGTTATATAAAATTTACTTTAGTGAATGCATTAGCAAGCTTTGAGTTGAACCTCAGCGACGGGTAAGTAATATCTTGTTTGTGTGTTTTAGTTCTACTTTTTCAGTAGCTCTGTTTTGTTCTCTGCTCTATGGATTTTCTTCTTTTTGTGATCTGACTACAGTCCTCCATTTGAGCCAGTGAGATGGTACTGCTCTCATCTGTGTACCGTCTCAGCTGTGTTGAGGAAAATGAGGGGTGGCATAGATACCCCCCCCATCCATCCCTCTCTCCTCCCTCACTCACACGCCTTTTCTCATCTTTTTTTTCCAAATGTTTTGTTTTCAAGTGCGTTTCCTTTTTTTAGGCTGGGAATGTGCTAAGTATGTTTTATGTCCTTAGTCCTTACCGCACCCCACCGAAAGTCCCCCCCTCCTCCCCCACCACCCCACCCGTCACCCTTGTTTCTCACAAGCAGAAATGTGGCAGTGATCCAGCTCCTCTGTGAATAGCCGCTCTTTGTGGTCACAGGAAACGCGGTGTTGCTCACAGAGATTCCTGGCCAGGGCCTTGAGAATGAGCAGCCAACACCACAAACAGGGCTCTTACTCTACTGGGCTTCTTGGATCGTGCCTGAATATTTATTAAGATGCATGAAAACGCCTGCTTGCGTTTGTGTCACAATATCCTGTTGACCCACAATCTCAACGGTATCCGACTGACGCAAAAATGAACATATACATTTATAAATCTTTGTTACCACTCAAAAGGAGAACATATAGATGCGTATCTGGGCTCGTTTCCCAACCACGCCTTCATCTGGGCGCCGAACATCACAGCCAAACCACATCACTCAGGAGGCTGGGCAAACGGGCCTAAAAATACTGTGTGAGTTTTTACATACAATCTTTATATAACATGTGGCACAGGGTTTTCTTGCCTCGCATGCTTTCATGGCTCAATGGTTGTGTCATGGAGAATCACACCTCCGGTCTGTGCGGTGGATGGCGGCATCACTAACCCATTGAGATTGCAAAGTCACATCGTTTAGTGTTGACTTTGACGACGCAGTCACGTGTGTGCAGGAGGTGCTGATGGCTGATGATAACGCCTGACTCGCTGCTAAAGATATAACTGGGTTCGAACATGCAGGGGTGGGGCGACTCAGGTAGTGTGGTGGGAATACTGCAGGGAACCAAGTTATCCACCGAATGATGCCTGAGACGTTTGTGCACAAATACAGTCACCTCAATTAAACGTGTTGTTTGTCCTTGGAATTGACTTCCAATATGTCTCAGACTAACTTTCGGCTACACGGAGTTGAGTGTAATTGTATATTCAAGGCAATGTAAGAGTTGAAAAGTAACACACAAGAATTATTCTTATTTATTTTTTCACTATTTATCTAGACATGAACACATGGAGGAAGGAAAGGATAAGTACGAAAACAGGAAGTAATAATACAGTGAGGCCAAAGTCTCGGCTGAGTAAATCCAGCTGCAGCTCCTAACGGTAACCTTACTGCCTCATTAAGGACCGAAAGAGAACAAGCAAGTCTACTCGTTTGGTGACTTTTTCGGCACATGAGTCAAGGACATAAGTAATGTTACGAGCTGCACCTGTGACTGCTGTGCCGTGTCAACCTCTCTGCACAGTCCACATAGGTGCTAATAATGACGTGTTAATTAGTGTAATTCTAGCTCAGTTGAAACTTGAAAGTAGCGCTTTACTACTAGGCATGTTAAAGGGTAAAGGTAACCCCCGCCTGATTTAGCAGGAGAACTCCCAGCTTGGAGTTACCGAAAAAGAGAATGTCCCCCAGTTCAACAATTGATATATTTTTGCCCAACATAAAAGACTGTTCACCAACACTTTGTGAGCCTGAAATAGAATGGGTTTCAACTGAGAGAAAACTTCTTTGGTTTTCCTTCCCCTTTAGATATCATGTAGTTGTAGAGAGATGGAAGGATGAAGGACAGTAATGCATCAGTAGAGGGCCAATACCTGCGTTGTTTGTCCTTTTAAATCATTACAGTGTGTTGTTTGTCGCACTACGCTGCTTTGTTAATAGGGACAAAATATGACAATTGGTACACATGAAATACCTTTTCAATACTAAGTTCTAAAGCATTTAAATACTAACTACATAACAAATGTATATGCAAGAACATAAGTTGATTGCCTTACCAAATGACTCCATTACTCTGTATTTATATGCAAAATTTTAAGTGATTGTGGAGCTAGTTTATCTGCCTAGTCCCTGATTAATGGAAGTTAAGGGGTAATAGAGGGGGGCCTCTAGGATGTGGTCTCATGATGTCATCGTGTTGATGTGCAGCTCTTGTTCAGTCTGAGGCTGAATGAATGGAATGCGTCCATAATCGGCATTCCTCACTAACAAAACGTGTGTGTGTGTGTGTGTGTGTGTGTGTGTGTGTGTGTGTGTGTGTGTGTGTGTGTGTGTGTGTGTGTGTGTGTGTGTGTGTGTGTGTGTGTGTGTGTGTGTGTGTGTGTGTGTGTGTGTGTGTGTGTGATCATTAGATAAAACACTCATCTGTCTCATTACTGATTAAGTTCACCCATTCCAACATCCCCATTTGGCCTTAAACAAGCTATGCCGATTATTTGATATGCAGCAGATAATATCTGTATGTATACTATAGATTAGCGTTTCAACCAATATACCACAGCATGTTTGAATACTTGATTCTGATTGGTCAATGACGTTCCAATGCTGTGCATTATTTTTTAATAACGGCAAACCTCTGCCTTTCAACAGCTCCAAACCAATGCGCTACAATTCCAACATTTAAAGCAACAGTCAAACACGACTACACAACAGATGATTCCTTGACAACATAAAAACAACATGCTCAAAGCACCGCAAAGGAATAATCAATTCGGATGACGTGGCGATAACACCCTGTTCATTCTTTCCATATAGTTGATGATTAATAAGAATCGATTTATTTTGTTCAGACTTAATTGCCCCACACTGATCTCCAGTCACTGTATATCCTCACTAACCCCTGCCCCTGCCTCCCTCTACCCAGGCAGCCGCCCCACGGTGCAGTATGTGTCCTCTCTGTGCGAGCTGCCCCAGGCCCTGCAGCCCTACTACACCCAGGGCTACGTCCTGACCACCCTGCACCCCATCATCCTCTCCGTGGGACGCAGCCGCTCCCTGCCCTTCAGCCTGCTGTACCGCGCCATCCTGGCACGGCCCAAACCCAGGTTGGTGCGACTATGGCCTCCCTACAGAGCCCTATGGCGCCCCAGCGACAGCCGGTCGCTACCAAACGTGAATTTATTGCCTGCATGAGGATGGACTTGCACCGTGCAGGCATGGATGTGTGGTTAAATGAATGCACAGACAACCCATGCAGACATGCATGCAGATACACAGACACACACACACACACAGACACACTCTCACACTCACACTCACACTCACACTCACACTCACACTCACACTCACACTCACACACACACACACTACTGCTCACCTAGACATACACTCCATCTTTCTGGTAAGTAGATGAAAGATGGATGAAGACTGCTTTATATTTAATGTGGACAACCAGTGGGTGGTCATAGTGGCGTTAGGGGAACCCCTCTCACAGTGTTTTGGCTCGGCCTGGTTGCTGTGCCAGCAGGCCATAACCAAGGATTGCCATTGGCTAGAAATGTACCCTGACAACAGTCAGAGGCCTGTCGGCGTCCAATGAAGATGAATGTCATATTCATGAGAGCCAAGATTTGGACGTCTGTCTGTAACACAAAAAAAAAGAAAAGAAAAGTGGAGCTCCATATGAGTGGACATTTAAACCCCTCTTAGGTATTCGGATGCATTTTTTATGAATACAATTCTTATTACACTTTCTTACACAAACGCTGCAAAACACACCACGCCTTGAACCACCAAGCATTAAGGCAGGAGCTAAAAAACTGTTGAGAGGCCTAATAAACAATTTAGGCACAGGGTTGAATGGTTTTCAAGTGTCAACTGTTCTCCTGCTTAAATGCTGGGGAGGAAGCTGGCAGACGCCTCACGCTGGGCATGTAAATGATTGATGTCTTCACTGTCTGCAACGCAACGATTACAACTGAACTATGAACCAGCCACAGCTGGGGAGGCTTTTTAGAATCACGCAATTCAACAAATTAAATCAGCCCCTTTTAATTATCAATCCAAGTGATTAACTATGTAAATGTCATTCGTCATTGCTCATCAGTTTTGCTAATTGAAGTGTGTGTGTGTGTGTGTGTGTGTGTGTGTGTGTGTGTGTGTGTGTGTGTGTGTGTGTGTGTGTGTGTGTGTGTGTGTGTGTGTGTGTGTGTGTGTGTGTGTGTGTGTGTGTGTGTGTGTGTCAGTTTGCAGCCGATGTCTTTGTGTCACAGTGTGCCCATGCTGAGGGTGGAGGAATGGCCGCTACCGGGAGATTCTCTGACCGGCGACACCGTCCGAGCCCTCATCGACAGAGTCAGTAACACACACACACACACACACACACACACACACACACACACACACACACACACACACACTGTTTTGAAATGAACGCAGAACTACAGTTATTTAAACCAAGTGAAATCAAATGTCAGCTCTGCTTCATATGAACTTAACCTTTTCTAGACAGAGAAAATGATTCAACCATTGCCATTTGAGGAGGATAATGATTGTAAAAGCGTGGTGCGTGTGTGTCCCCGGCGACAGGTGAACAGCAGTTCCCGGGGGGGCGTTCGGTTCGTGTGCTCGGTGCTCCAGCAGATGAGCGGCGGGGGCACCGGCAGGGTGGGCAGTCCCAAGCACGGCTGTCGCTCACCGCCGCACACCCCGCCCAGTACCCCGCCCGGCGACCGGGAGGTGGAGGAGAACAGCTACAGCCCCGGTGAGGGGTCCAGTCCTCCTCTCCCCTCCCCTCCACTCCTCCTCTCCCCTCCCCTCCACTCCTCCTCTCCTCTCCCCCCACTCCTCCTCTCCTCTCCTCTCCCCTCCACTCCTCCTCTCCCCTCCTCTCCCCTCCCCTCCACTCCTCCTCTCCCCTCCCCTCCACTCCTCCTCTCCCCTCCCCTCCCCTCCTCTCCCTCCACTCCTCCTCCCCTCCCCTCCTCTCCCTCCACTCCTCCTCTCCTCTCCACTCCCCTCCCCTCCTCTCCCTCCACTTCTCCTCTCCCCTCCAATCCACTCCTCCTCTCCTCTCCTCTCCCCTCCACTCCTCCTCTCCTCTCCTCTCCCCTCCACTTCTCCTCTCCTCTCCAATCCACTCTTCCTCTACTCCTCCTCTCTCATACACTCTTCTCTCTCCTCCACTCCTCCTCTCCTCTCCAATCCACTCCTCCTTCTCCAGCTTTGTTATGAACCAAACCTTCTACATTTAAAGCATCTTTTTAAACCTTGTGTTGAACCTTTTTAACCTGATGCTTTAGATGAATACACTGTATTGTACTCTTGAGGAGGCAGCTGCTTTTATAGTCAATCAACACATAAGGAGTTGGCACGAGAGTTCATTGCTTTAATCTTTAAAACCTGTATATAGGTTTACAAAATGAATTCTGTTGGTTTAAGAGCGTCAAACAAAGCTGTAATCTAATTGGATCAGGGAGGTCAGCGTCAACCAAAGTGGAATATGTCCGAGCTGTTTACTAATCCGAGCTGTTTGCTACAGCCAGGGTAGTGCTAGGTTGGGCTTCGTCACTCAATTGTGCGGTTTAATGCGTTGATGTGAAAACAAATAATTATTTCTCCATCCCCTCTCTCCCTCCCCAGACCTGAGACTGTTGGTGTTTTTCCACTCTTGGGCGGCGGGCTGCGCACCTCTGGACTCGCTGGCGTGTCAGTACCACCAGGGGGCACTGTCCATGCGGGTCTCCAGGAAGGGTCAAGTGGTCAGCGCTCTGGAGGCCGATTGGCTGGAGCTAACTGCCGCCTACTACCGCAAAGGCTGGTCATTGGTTGACTCATTCGTCTACTGGGACAAGCCCAAAGGTACTACCCTAGAAACCGTGTACCTCATTCAGGATTTAAGATGTTCACTTTTTCCAGCACATGTTAAATGTTGTTGGTTTGCTTAAAGGGACTGAGTCAGTCCCTAGTTTGCTCTATGAGACTCGGTCACTCTGTGGAAATGAATACAATAAAAAACGTTTTCAATACAGCAGATAAAACAGCTCATAGGTTGTCGACACCAGTAGGGGGCTCTCACCAAATTTTGTACTCTTCAGTTTTGTACTCCATTCTGACCCAGTTCAGTCGGTCATGGCACCCACATGTACACATCCACAAATGCATTCATAGAAATTGCTTATCCACTTCCTGTTTTGGCTACGGGGCCCTTTTGACTATCTATTTATAGAACTCTCATTTGAACCTCTGCGACCTCATTTCCTCTTCCACTGCTGACTGGCAGACATCCATCGGCTACTAGAGCATCCTAAATCATCCAAAAGATTTGTATGGATGTTGTACAAGTCTTGTTGTTACACAACTCTGCTAGTCTCTACTCTGAAGGCAGAACCCATACATATCGGTTTCTACACATACATACAAACCAAAGTCTGTCGCAAATTGGAACTATACACTCACACAAATGCACCGAAAGACATACTTGCATACACACACGCACACACACACATGTGCACACACAGACGCACGTGCACACAAATGACTTGGCCTAGTTCTCAGATCTAGTTCATGGCCATCCCAGTGGCACACTTGAAGCGCAAGTCCCGCGTAGTTCTCTGTGCATGGATGATCCTACAATGCCTAAGTGTGTGTGTGTGTGTGTGTCAGGCGAGCCCGTCCCCAGGTCTATGGAGGGGTTGTTTGTCTATGAGGAAAGAAGCACCTGCCCCCCCGCCAATGACACCATCGTGGTGGAGCAGTGGACCGTCATAGAGGTCAGTATGGGAGCACGGGATTGGCTGTCTGCATGTGTTATATGACGGTGGTAGTGCTTCATGCTGCTGATCCGAGGTGGACCGTTAATGAAATGACGGGTTTGTGTCATGAATGGAACGCACAACCGGCCTGTTGAGTGTAGTATCTGGTAGAACTGTGTTCATCACAGTTATTCAATTGGGATGAATGGGGCCTGTTTGGCAAAGTTGCAAAAGCAGAATATTAAACAAAACTATGGTGAGCAATGTGTTATTCTACAATGTCTTCAGCTCTTAATGAAACCAGATGAAAAACGGATTGTGTTCTCACATTTATTTTTGTCAAATGTTAATCTCTTCTTCTTGTTTCCTTCATTTATTATGTTATTTGCTAATACAGTGCAAAGAACAGTCTTCATTATGTAAAAAAATAACAACAAAGCTCTTGTAGTCGGAACAACAATGATAACGAGGTCCCATTTCAACAGACATTGGCTCTCGGGAAGTGGTGTTGAGAATAGAGAGAATGCATGTAGGTGTGGGGGAGTTGTAGTGAAACCTGCTGCAGTATGAGGAGAACTTGTACTTGGCCTAAAGTGTGTGTGTGCGCGCGTGTGTGTGTGTGTTTGTGTGCTCAGGGGTCCCATGTGAAAACGGACTACGGGCCCCTTCTTCACACGCTGGCCGAGTTCGGGTGGCTGCTCACGTGTGTGCTTCCCACACCGATTATCCGACATGACAGGTAAACAGTTGTATCTCGCATGCACACCAGCTCTCTTTCTCTTGCTCTCTCTCTAAATATCTGGATAAATAACCTCTGGTTGTTGGTCATATGTTTTTCATATGCCTTTTCCATGTATTCTTTGTGTGTCATTTGATCATTTGAGCTGCTATCAGGCCTCTTGCAAACGAGTTGCCTGACCTCTTCCTTAGTAGAGAAAAGTCAAATAATCAACAAATAAAAAATATATATGTATGCAAACTGGCCTTTGCTCCGTCTCCTCTTCCAGCGATGGGAACCTGGCTACCAAGCAGGTGGTGTTCCTCCAGAGGCCAGTCAGAGGCCAGCCAGCCGGGCAGAAGAAGGGCCAGGTAAGCAGGGATGGCATTCTGTCCTCGACATGAGCTCAATGGGTCATTGTTATGGCCCCTGCTGGTGAGAGACGCAAGTCCCAGTGCAAAGCAAAAGTTACGATACTGCCCTCTGTGGGACAATGTTTGAATAGCAATGTGGCAGGGGATATAATCTTGGACGTTAATTGAGTCATAATATATGGGTGAATAAATAGAAATACGATATAGGGAGGGAGAGGGCTGAAGGCTGAACATTTGCATAATCCAATTTGGTCACCGGGAAGCAGTGGGAACCGCTCAGATATGTATGCTTTGCAGATCTTCTCTAAATTATAATTTGTTGTCTTTTAACATTGGACTGGATGGCCTATAGTCTCTTTAAGATTGTTTGCTTAATGCTAGATTACCTTGCTGAGAATATCGGGGCACAGAGCAATCCTTTCAGATATGAATGCTCGCTGCTGTATAATATGGATGGCCAATCGCCTGCGATGATCAAAGTGCTAGAGGTGGAATTCATACCATACCCGGTTTATGATATTGATATTGATATGTCTGTGGAAATCCCTTCCTAACACATACATCTGACCTTCTTAAACCACTCTCCACTCACTTTTCCTACCTGGGTTCCTCTCCGTCCCCAGACCTTGCCGGCGCGGGTCTCAGTCTCCAGCCCCTCCATCAGCCTGGGAGCGGAGAGCCCCCTCCCCCCCATGGAGCTGTCTCCCACCGCGGGGGGCATCGGGGGCTTCCCGGTGTTTGGCGGCGGGTACTCCAGTACCCTGTCCCACCTGGAGGAAGGGGGCTTCGAGCAGGAGGAGGGCAAGGCGGAGGTCACCTGCATGTAAAAGCAGCTGAAAAAACACTTCCCGGACGGACGGACGGACGGACGGACGGACGGACGGACGGACGGACGGACGGACGGAGCCCTCCTCCGCCTACGGACCCCTCTGTCCCCGACTGAAAACCTAGGACTACGTACTGGATTATAGGAGGAGCTGGAGGGATCGTTCAAGGGCGGAAATGGATTGGTTGTGAGAACGGATCATGTTGTTCCTCCCAGTAGCTCTACACCTCGATTGAATACTCATCAGAAAGTCTTTATCAGCACAATGATCGATGATAGGCCTGTTAGGTGCTAGGAAAATATATTTGTTCCCCTCCACAGTTTTAACCTCCTTCCCTTTAACAGAAACTGTAACATAGAGGGACGTGAACTTGGCACTTTGTGTGTGTGTGTGTACTGTGTGTGTGTGTGTGTGTGTGTGTGTGTGTTTACTGAAGCCATAATTGTGTACATTGTATTACTTGCATATAGACCTATGTATAAACATTATGTGCAAACCATCGTTCGGGATGATGGTTAGCAGATGGCTAACGACGTTAAGATGCAAGACCCTTTTCAACCTTCTCAGCCGTTCTCATTCACTTTAAGGTAAACGCGTGTCGATGTTTGTTTATTTTGGGATGTTCACACAAAGATAGACACATCTCACAGGCCGGTCTTTGGGGAAAAACACTTTCATGGCATGGCGGTGGTCACCTGGAGAGTCGCCACAGCATTACCTTTAACTGCAGTTACCAGAGCAGTTCTTGACCACATATCTTCACTGTTTTCTTTGCTGTTTATTTTAACACGGTTTATATGTTGTTGTTTTTCTATGGGGCTTCTACATCTGCTAACCGATCATTGAAGTCTGAAAACATTCAGACCTAACTATTTATCTTCTGATCTTACATTTCTGTAATGTCTGTTCCAACCTAAGATGGTGCAGAATCGCCGTACTTATTCAGGGTTGCCCTGATCAAGTATAACTGGGTCCAGGGTGTTCAAAGCAAATAACATTTATCCATCTTTGTATGAGTTGTTACAAAGATATTTTGAAGGGGGAGCAGTAGTTGACTGGATTAGGTGTATTACTGAATTAGTGATGTGTCGTATTCGTTCGAACATACACTGAAAATCTCTGCTGGGCAACCGGTGTTGGGATATTTCGTTGGTGGCCGATGGGAGTCAGACCTGCATTGATATGTTTTGACACTGGTTCACTGATGTGCACAAAAATCTAGGATTATATCTCCAACGTGCTTATCGCTTTCCTTGGACACTTCTGTAGATCGCTGCTCAATGTTTCACATTGCCATGTTGCTGGAAACACACTCCTCATTGGTCCACAGCTTCATTACTGAATCTGGTATTTCAAAGAGTGTTGATTGAACTGCCAACCCTTTAATGCAAAGAAAGCAAATCAGACTCCTACGATAGGGCTGCATACTGCTGTGTGTATGTTGAAGGCCGACATATTGTAAGAACGAATATGACGCAAGTATTTTGTTACTGGGTTGTCTTTTGCCATATTTCTTTATTCAGTATCCGTCCTTTTCAGGAATTACCTGATTGCAGTATTATTATTCCCCATCTTTCTTTTTGGGAAGTTGCCAGTCTTTATTTTGCCTAATTTTACTGTATTAAAAAACTGCTTTACCCCATGTTTTAGCTGCAGTTCTTTCCCCTAAGTACATTTTATAGATGAGAATGTGTGTCTTTATAATGTATACATCTGAAATTATTCTTCCAAAATATTTCCATGGATGGCCTGGAGTTCATTGATTCAAATTAAACAGCTGCAGCATATTTCACAAAACCTTTCCCTGAGGGGAAGAACGATCACAAAAAGCTGGGTAACGTTTTTTTATTAACAGACATGTCAATGTCAACAGTAACAAAATTTGTTGTCCATTTAAAAAAAAAAAAAAAAGTGGGTAGCCAAGACAACGCTTCTCCCACAAAATAACTTAATTATGAAAGGGGGGGGGGAAGCGAAGGACGGTTGTGCTCCTATACTTGTGTATGTGTCTCCATCTCATCTCCACCATTCATCAGTCTGGGTTAGGGGTCAGGCTAACCCTTTCACTGTCATCCATTTCATATTGTTTTTCAACCAGTCAAATAACGTCTTAATAATGTAGCGGCAAGGGACGCACTTACAATATTTAGAATGTGGGCATGTCACAAAACCAGGATCGAACCAACAGGCCTTGCTCAAGATTCTCTACAAAGGATTTCAAAAGCCACATAAGAGAAATAGCACAACAGACTGCTAACATACAAAACTAGATTCCTTTTTTGCTCCCACTACAACACAGGCCACACTTACTGTATGTGTACAGTAAGGCCACCCTTAAACATCTGGTAGGCGACACAAGCAAATAGAGACGTGATATGACTAACAAAAACATTTCAAGGATCGGAAAACATTCTTCATTCAAAAGAAACAGGAGTTTGGGGGGGCATTATATACAAGTATTTCATGGTGTAAGTATGTGTGTGCGCCTTAGTCAGCAGTAGATGAACCCATCTTTAACGCATGGGTAATGTAAATCCAGCTGCCCGCAAATGTCTATCCAGGCTAGTGTGAGTATGAGCCGTGATTGCGACCCTGTCCCGTCAGATTTAGACCCTGCTATAGCCTGCTCGGACAGAGGTACAAATGGGATGTTCCAATTATCCCGGTTCTTCCATAGGATGGAAGAATTGAACACGCATACACCCCTGTGTCCTGAGAGCCACACAGGCGCTATAGTCGACATGGAGCTCACTCTGCGCTCCTGTTGTATGTAATGTACAGATTTGTGGTTGTGTGTGTGTAATGTGTAGTGGGATATATCTATATATATTTATGAGATGTGTGTGCGGTATATCTGTAGTGCGTGTCATTTATAACATGTAACTATGAACAAATGCGCGTGCACGCGACTCCCTTGTTGCAGCAGCGTGGGGGTCCTCTAGGCCTCGCTCTCCCCAGCGGACGAGGTGTTCTGAGCCCCCTCCTCCTCCTCCAGGATGGGCACAATCAGGTTGTCTTTGGACATCAGGTTGTACTTCATCACGAAGCGCGTGAAGCGGTGACATAGGAAGGTTTCGTTCTGCCGGCACAACAGGGTTTATAGTGGGATAACGTCGGCCATCGGTAGGCGTGAGCTTGAGGTGGTGACTAAGTAATCGAATAAGATAGGTGTTTATGTTACAATGGCCACAATGAAGTAATGTGGATCAAATATGCATAGAGCGTGATTCCCTTTCAGTGATGGATCGTGCTTTATACTTTTCCCATCTTCAAATCAATTCACCAACATTCTCCAAAATCTTGGTGAATCAACAGCTCATTTCCCAGGGGACACTTACCTCATACTTGTCAAATATTTGGCGATGGTGGAAGTATGCGTGCGAGAATATCCTATAGATGCGGCGGCACACGGAGCCCAGCTTGGCCACAGATGACTCCTTGATGCTAACCCTGGAGGTCAAAGGTCATGTTAACATTTCATTTTTTTTACCGTTGTATGTAATATTTCGTCCCCTATCGACGATGATGTCTTACCTTCCAAAAGTATAAACGGGCACAACTAGCATGCATTTATATTAAAAGCAATGTCATGCCAGTCAGACACTGAGGGACGTTGGTTGGATGTGTGGGGGCCAGTGGAGACTGACCTGCTTGGAAAGTATTTGTTGCTGTTGAGTAGGCAGGCAGCTCCATCCAGCGTGTGCCTGGTGTAGTCGATGGCAGGGCACTGAGGACACCACCGAGGGGATGGTGGATGAAAAACAAATTACTATTGAGCCGTTCAGCAGACACTCTTATCCAAAGCAACACAGTCATTTCATCGAGTCCCAAAGTCATTGAGGAGCAGGTGGGGGATACGCATTCTGCTCAAGGGGGGCAAGAGGGAGGCTGCACACAATTGGGATCGAACCCAGGTGTCTTTGTTTGGGAGCCGAACACCCGAGCAACACTTGCTACCCCTTAATCATTAATATATACAGTCTGAACGGTTAGGATAGTAAAGACAGCTCTGGCTGTATATGACACAACTTACCCAACAATATTGATTTTATCGCCAATATGGCATATAGGGACTACAGATGTAAAATAGTTTGTGTAACTAAATCTGGTACATTTACATGTCCTATGCAATGGACATGTCGATTAATGTACATTGTCCCTTTTAAATGAATAAATAAATATACACAAACACACATATATAATGTATATATTTAAGTAACATGGAAACACTTTCAATGTAATCAAGGGGTGGGGTTGGGAAAGAAGCTCACCTCTTTGGGAGTTTTGTGAGCAGCACATAGAAAGATCCACTGTTCGGTGGCTGTCATCTGGGTGCAGGTCTCTGGGTGACACTCGCTCTGAGGGAATTTAACAGTATGCATGTTTAAAATGTGCCGTAAATCTCACAATCTATAATGTTGAAGCACCGACATGAAAAATACACCAACCTGCAGTTTGACAGCTAGTCCATTGAGCTCTAGGCAGAATTGCCTGCAATTGAGATGGGCCAACGGGAATAAACATACAAAACGATATAGTACAATAAATTCAGATAGACAAAATCACAACTTGTGTGGCAAACGTTTCATGTTAATTCCCTTTCACTGACCGGAGATGCTCATACTTCCAGACCCCCTCGTCCTGTCCCTCTGGAGGCTCCAGGATCTTGTCGATGTTAGAACAGTCCGACCGGATATTCTGCTGGATGTACTGTAACAGTGAAGAAGGGCCTAGGTCAACACAAATGTTCCATTTTCAACACTAACTACAGATTGTTTAACACAATCCTTTTCAATCTCCCAAATATGATTCAAAATGGTTGTGAGGATTTGGACACGCACACACACACACACACACACACACACACACACACACACACACACACACACACACACACACACACACACACACACACACACACACACACACACACACACACCTGTTGGACAGCGAGCGTGCTGTCCATCTCTTCAAAGGATTCATCGGGCCAGTTGTAGAAATCCTAGATATTAAAACAATGACAACTTAGAGCAGTCATACAATGAGAAAGTTGGTACAATCTTGCTGAAGATTCTTCGATAACGTCAACAGAGGCTAGCCTGGACATCTACCTGGTGGCAGGCGTCATCTCCCGTTATAATAAGGCGAAATGTGGAAAAGCCAACACCGATAATAACATTTGATTGTAACACGTTACCTGGGGACTACGGCGTTAACAGTGGACCAAGTTAACCTGCTTCGTAAGAAAGATGTGCCATCGCATTTAGCGTTAGCATTTAGCGATGATATGGCACCAAGCATCCGCTACTACCATTTGCCCTAGATAGAATCGCCTTTTTTATTTTCCAATGACATTGAGGCTACTCAAAAGAAAAGTACGAGCAGTCTTGTAAATAAGAACAAAATCAAATACGTCAGCCTAGGACCAAACCACTCGTTGAGGAAATAGAGGATTCGCAGTCTAATGGCCAGTCCCAGGCCAAACCCTGTAGTCCGAGCCGAGGTCCACTTGTACAGGATCAGTGCGCCAGGAAACAAACGTTTTGAAATAAAACACAGCACTCATAAGCCTAGTTCGGTCCCATATAAATGTGTCGGACCTAAATAAACCCACCTTTGCTTTGGTTCCAGGCCGATTCCTCCTGAGAACTGCAGTACCCTCCGCCATGACCATCTCGACAGAATACCCGGATGACAATGAGACGCTCACTTGTACGTACGTCCCCATTCGTCTTTTTTCTTCAGAGGGATCTTAAAAAATACCACCAGTGTGGAGTCTTATTTATGTAACACCGTTACATCCATTTGTTTTGTACGTTTAGCATACTTAATGCAGTAAATGAGCACTTCGGTAAATTTGGTTTATAAAAAAAAAACACCAAAGCCTAATTGTGCTGGTTTACAATGGCATTTTTCCAGCGTAATGCGTAATGCTATTTCTATCGCGACATTTATTGAATCATGGTAAAACTTGTATAAAATAAAGACAAGACAGAACATAATGAAGAGTTCTTTTATTATTGTAACAAAAACATGATTTGGAATTATTTACAATTGACGGACAAATCAAAGACATTAATGAGGCAATGTTACTGCACTTCTGGGATGAAAAGGACGTTACATACTATAAAGCACTTTTAATTTTAATTTTCATATTTCCCCAAGATATCTGCATCACGGAACAGGAAATAGTCCTGCAAGAAAAAAATATTTAAAAGTTGTATTACATTTAGATGACACATTAATTACGTAATATAATGAATATGAAATATATTTTAAGTGGTGACGGTATACCTTGTCATCCAGAAGAACTTTAGTACCCCCATATTCTGGGAGGAGGACTGAATCTCCGACCTTCACGCAAACTGGCTGCAAAGCTCCGCTCTGAAGAATACAAATAATTATCAGCTAGAGAACATTACTTCTGCACAACTTCAAGTGACTTTGTTTTCTTCAATGATGAGGTAGTAAGTACCTTATTGATAGAGCCCGGCCCCACTGCAACCACTGTAGCCTGCAGCACCTTGCCTTGGGCCTTCTCGGGTAACATGATACCCCCTTTGCTCATAGTCTCTGCTGCCAGGCGTTCAACCAACACCCGGTCGAACATGGGGAGGAATTTTCTGAAAGCCTGGAGAAGAGAGAAATAAAAAAGGGGAGGGGGACATACATGAATTTATTTACAGTTCATTAACGGAGAGGGAAACTACATTAATCCACCGAAAAATGTTACAGCTAATTTTGAACACTAGGGGTCGCTCTTGATTCATTGAATAACCCTGCGTAAAAGAAAAAAAGAAGCCATGAATCGTGAGAAGGTTTTTCTGCCTGTAGTAATCGTCCTAAAAATAAATACATTCACATTAATGTTACACACATACACTTCCTTGGATTGTACAATTGTGTTAGTACGATTAGGACTGCGATTAAGCTAATACAGAACATCTCTAACAATCTTCACCCACCCAGGGCTGTCAAATACTTTGCAGCGATGATCCCATTTTGAAAAAGGGAGATGAATAAACAGGACAATCTAATCGAATCAAGTCTTGCACAGCCAAGTCAGGATTTTGTTAATAAGCTTTTAGATAGACATCCCTCTGTTAATCCACAAGGGGGATTAGGTTAATCAGTGTGGTAGTTTGAAAGAGGATGGTGTGTCAAAAGACAGGGGTTGAAGCAAGGGCACATGTCAATCTATTATCTAAGGAACCCAATTGAAGGTAGCATCAAAACCATTAGCATCATCCACAAAGAAGTTGTGTAACACTGATGACTGCATGTATAGCGTGATGTAGTTACAGTGTACCATCTTATAAAATACCAGTCTGACTGCAGCAAAGGTCTTTTGAGATTTAGAACACCAGCTGCAGCCAGTCAGACACTGTTGGATCATGGGATGTGTGACCTTGTGTGAAGGTTGTTGAAGAATGGGGGAGGTAGAAGGCCATCCTGGTTCCAGCCAGTTGAATGTCCCAGAGGTGATACATTAGCAGGGGAGGGGGTCAAGGGAGAATCTTCACCCATTCACAGAAGGACAAAGACTGATAACCTACTGATAAACCAGGGTATTTATTCAAAAAGGACTAGGATTTTGGAGGGAGCCAAGAATTTGCACAGTCTCAGAGTGTAGCGAAAGTTTCAACGGTAGTATGTTAGTAACCTTGACAGTTTGAAAAGAGTTCCACACATAATGTTATAACATTCAAGTGCTGCTTGTTAAGTGCCTTGTAAAACAAGTGACAACGTTGCTTGCCGACATTCAATCAATGACAGTTAGGAAATATAAATTGTAACCCCTGAAGAGTGGGCGTCTGTCCATTCACTCTTTAACATAGTTAATGATGTAAAAATAGTTTTAAAGAAAAAATAGCCCAGTCCTTATTAACATGATGCAATACCCCTTCATTATTTATAAAAAGACAAGTCACGCAGTATAAAAAAGGTTTGCGTCATCAGCAAACGCCAACATACTAATATGATATAAAACGTGTAGTGACGGCCAACTACTCGCACATAAATATCCTTCCGATCGAGACTTGATGTACCCAACTTGATGAACTCGAGGTTGTTTGGGCCCACCTCGTTTCATTCATTCATCCTTTCTTTTTTACAGAGTCACATGTCATTATTGCAACCACGAATTTTACTGTATACACTTATGTTAGCAACACAATTCACAAAACGGATGTTATGTTCAATGAAACGCAGTTAGTTTGTCATGAAACGGTGAGGTTAGGTAAGGTTACTTTACACTCACACTGAACACACGCAGTTAACTACTAGGTCACCGTGGGGTTAACTCGCATGTTAACTGGCTATGTATTCAATGCAATCTGTTTGACGTAAAAACCGAAATGAATGTTTCTTATTGTATTACTCTCCATCACAGCTTGACCTTGTCCATGGATCAAAGTTGAACACCGGCTAACATATCTTTAGCTAGCTGCTACCAGTAATAGAGCTAGGTCAGATTAATAATCTCTCTAACACCATCAATGAAACTGATAGTTACAATTTGACATAGCACATTGTCAGATTTCCTCGCAATCACCTTACCATTTTATGTATTTAGACTTGAGCTGCTGTACCCCGATTTCTTCGTGAGCGTTGATGTGACACACTGAGGCAGATCCACGTGAGGAAGTATCCAGAATGATCCGCGCATGCGCAATCAAGACCTTAATTTGATAGATGACCCGATGCTAGAATTTTCCATCCGCACAGGCCGCCACACAATCATAAATGTTTGCAATTAATGGAAAAATATATGGATTTACCATAGGGATTGATGTATGACATATAAACACAATTCATTTGTCGATTTTTGGCATTTGCAACAATCATCGAAATTGCACAACGTCAACTTTGACCTATAGTTTTGCTCCAATGGTACGCCCGCAAATTCTAGAAACTCTAGCCCCGGAACGAGCATTTACGAATAATATACTTTGCACTAAACCAAAAATAACGTTTTTTTCCCCATATAATTTATATAATAGAATATAAAGGTAAAATGTATGTCTTCATTCACTGAAAACACTGGCGTTCCAAAACAAAAGCAAACCTAATCTAAAGCAAGTAACGTAACTAGTTGTATGTATGCATAGTTGGGGGCGGACTTGAAAGTCACCCGGATGTGATAGACCATGTGCACTTCTGCCTCTCTGAAGCTCAGTTACGCTGCGCTGCTGTCCTCTCCTTATCACGTTATATCATTCCTTGCTGTAGACCTGTGACAACAGCGATCACCAATTTACAAGTAAGTACTTTGATTAAATACATATTGTTAAACCTCTTTGGTACATGGTGTCTTGCATGCGCTTTTTGCTATATGCATTAATTTGGTGTTTTTGGTGCCTTACTATTTTCGGGGCGATTTCAAAGCTTAATAGCTAACGTTAGGATAGTTTTGGCTAGCTGTCTATGATTACTCAACATAAAGGACACCCAGTCCCCAAATGGGTTACTAGTTGGGGTTATTATCCAGCCTGCTGTGCAACATTATCGTGTACATGGCTAGATGTTTCCGCTAAACGTTGTGCGCTGACATTGAATGAACCCAACATTATAATAATGTGCGCCACAAGGTTTTCTGGTGAATCTAGTAGCACCGTTGTTTTATTACTTCACGCACGATGGCAACTATAATCTAGAGTACATGTCCGTTCAGTTTGAATAAGGTGTGTGCAAACAGGTTTGAGGTGTTAGCAGAATGTTCTAGTAGCTAATCTTCAGCCATTCATCAAGGATGGGGAGGTACTTGCACACATGCTGTTCGAGTATGACCTTGTGACGCGTGACCTGAGCAACACACGTGGGTGGGCAATCAGGAACCGGCTACCATCTGTTTTAAAATTATAAATGTATTTATAGTGAAGTAATTGCAGGTCACGGCCATACCACAGTCCATTTAAAAGTAAATGATCGCCGTTGATCTTGGGTCGTGATTCTCTTTCAATGACATTGCATCAGCCTCAATTCGATGGTATTGCTTAGTTACTCGATTTTCGTGGTTTATTATTTAGCAAGTGAGCAAAGGTCACTGGTGGACCGCGATACTTTCGTACACGTCTATAGTCAGGGTGTGTCAAGAAAAAATATATGCATAAAATATTTCAATCTGATATGTCTTATTGGGCGAATGCATCCATTATGGATTTAAGACAAATTCCTTGTTTCGAAATTACAATAAACTTTTTGTTTAGCAATGTAGGCTTATGTGTAGGCTGTTTGCACGGACATGTATAAGGCTATATTAAATAAAATCCATGCTTTTCTAATTTAATTTACATCGTAATTGTTGCCCAATTCAAATTGAATTGCTTGGAGTTCACGCAGTTCCATTGTCCACCACTAAGGGCAATGTTGATGCACCCAATGATATAAATTATAAACTTCTGACTTTGATTTACTAATCAGAATGAACTCTTTAAATCATGCCCAGCCCAACACTGTTATTTAATGACTAAAGCAACCTGTTATTATTACCTGAGGTCTATCTAATGCATTGAATCTGTGTTGCTCCCACAGAGATGTTCCGTCTAGCCACAGTCATGAGACAGGTGAGGCCAGTGTCGAGGGCTCTGGCACCCCACCTCACACGGGCCTATGCCAAGGATGTGAAGTTCGGAGCTGATGCCCGTGCCCTCATGCTGAAGGGAGTGGATCTGCTGGCGGATGCAGTAGCCGTGACTATGGGCCCTAAGGTAATGCATCAGATGTTGTTCAATAATCGACCAATTTGGTTAAACATTTATTTTACATGGTTTACAGCAGTGATGGCCTATTTTTGTTATTGAACAGGGAAACCAAAAAAAAATGAAACTCTAAAAAAGGTCTCCAAAACCCACCCACTTAACATAACCCCCCTCATCCGCGAACAGCCATTCGTTGCACTATTTAAAACTTGGATCAAAATAAAAAGTCCAGTATAATTTTGGTTAAAGGACGGCTCATAAGCTCGTCTTCATTAAGCTGTGCGTATTCCATCCGTCATTTTACTGTTGCGACTATTGAAGGAATAGGGCGCATATTTGCATCTCGGCAGATTAAATTGGTTTTAAGGTGTGTGAAGACTTTATTTTTCATCGGATGTGACGTGACAAAGCAGGACGTCTTCACATGCGGGTAGGCCAAGACATTTGAAAAGTAATTTCAGCGTTCGAATAGTATAATTTGTTTTACTATTCAAATGGTTTAGGTTTCCCGTAATTCGTTCCCTAACATGTTCCCAGTCATCTTATTTTGAGGACCTGATCCATTCCGCTGTCTTCCATCACAGGGCCGCACGGTGATCATCGAGCAGAGCTGGGGCAGCCCCAAGGTCACCAAGGACGGCGTGACCGTGGCCAAGAGCATCGACCTCAAGGACCGCTACCAGAACATCGGCGCCAAGCTGGTGCAGGACGTGGCCAACAACACCAACGAGGAGGCCGGCGACGGAACCACCACCGCCACGGTGCTGGCGCGCGCCATCGCCAAGGAAGGCTTCGACTCCATCAGCAAGGGGGCAAACCCCGTGGAGATCCGCCGCGGCGTCATGAACGCCGTCGACGTGGTCATGACGGAGCTGAAGAGGCTCTCCAAGCCCGTCACCACCCCCGAGGAGATCGCCCAGGTAAAGTGCATTCCCTGTTTGTACCATTCCTATGGTTTATTTTATACTTGCTGACTTGCCGTAGCACATTCATGTGCTGTTGACTGGAGTTAAATACATCTGACAACGCTCTTTTTTTTCTTTAGGTTGCCACAATTTCAGCCAACGGAGATGAGGAGATTGGAAGCATTATTTCCAACGCCATGAAGAAAGTGGGCCGCAAGGGAGTCATCACCGTGAAGGTAAGAACGGCGGTGCTATACCTCCTTGATGATATGATCAGACTGACGTAGACTTCGGTCATGTCATAATTTGGTGCCTGTCTGTAATATAGGATGGCAAGACTCTGCACGACGAGCTGGAAATAATTGAGGGTCTGAAGTTTGACCGTGGCTACATTTCTCCCTACTTCATCAACACCGCTAAAGGTAATGTGTGTCCTTCAAGTTGGCTTCAAAATAAATTCTGTTGCAATAATAACATTCCTGGTAATGTTGTCTTTTGTTACATGAGTAACCTTCCCCGCCCTCCCTTTCTCTCCAGGCCAGAAGTGTGAGTTCCAGGACGCCTACCTGCTGCTGAGCATGAAGAAGATCTCCACCGTCCAGAGCATTGTTCCTGCCCTGGAGATTGCCAACCAGCAGCGCAAGCCTTTGGTCATTGTGGCTGAGGATGTGGACGGAGAGGCCCTCAGTACTCTGGTTCTCAACAGGTAGAGTTTCTTTTGTCCCTTTTTTAGTCTCATTGTAATAATCTTGGGGCTTGAACCTAGTGGCCATCATGCATTCACAATATACGAGTCATTGTCACAGGGGTGTGCCTAGCCAGGGAGTAGATTACATCTCATTGAACTAACTGGTTGTCATGGGATTGTATCAGTTTATTTATTCATACAATGATTTACCTTTTCTTAAGCCTAAACCTTGAACTTGTAATGAGTTACCATAAAATTTGGGATTATTGACCTTAATACAAGCTATCTGTTGCTGGAATATACCCAACGAGAGCCCAGTAACGTGTTGATTTGTTTGTTTTGAATTTATGCGCTTTTATATTTCAGACTCAAGGTTGGCCTTCAGGTGGTTGCTGTTAAGGCTCCAGGCTTTGGGGATAACAGGAAAAATCAGTTGATGGATATGGCCGTCGCCACTGGTGGCACTGTAAGTTGCTCTTCCTGACCCGGGGCGACCTCGCTTTTATTTTAAGACGGCATCATGCAGTTAGTCTTACTTGGTTGCTTACCTCCGCAGGTGTTCGGTGACGACGCCGTGGGCCTGGCTCTAGAAGACATCCAGGCTCATGACTTCGGCAGGATCGGAGAGGTGCAGGTGACCAAAGACGACACCATGCTGCTGAAGGGCGGCGGCAGTGCGGAGGCCGTGGAGAAGCGTGCCGCAGAGATCATCGAGCAGCTGGATGAATGCACCAGTGACTACGAGAAGGAGAAGCTCAACGAGAGGCTGGCCAAGCTCTCCGACGGCGTGGCTGTCCTTAAAGTGAGGACTTTGGCCCTTTCTTCTTTAACTTTGCCAGTATAGCATTTTAATTCAAAGATGCGATTGGGGTTTTTGTAAGGGTTAAATGACAAGCAAACCCCAACGCCTATTGTAGAATGATTTGCATCGGCTGACTTCCTTAACCAACGCGAATGCTGAGTAAATGTGGATGCAACACTAGTCCTCTCATTGAAACATAATTGAAGGGCCCTTTATAGGGCATCCTGCAGCCCTGTGTCAGTAAAAAAAAAAATGCTGCGTTTAAGTAGTAGTATTCTACCATTACAGATCGGAGGAACAAGTGACGTGGAGGTGAACGAGAAGAAGGACCGCGTTACCGACGCTCTGAACGCCACCCGGGCCGCCGTGGAGGAGGGCATTGTGCCCGGCGGCGGCTGTGCCCTGCTGCGCTGCATCCCTGCCCTGGACGCCATGAAGCCCATCAACGCCGACCAGAAGATCGGTGAGCCGAAATCGCCGAAACACGAGAGCACCATGGAAAACTGTGGAACTCGTTTTGGAGTTCTCCGTCATGCTTGTTCTTTTGAACACTGAAAATAATGATCCTTTCCCATCACAGGTATCGATATCATCAGGAGGGCGCTCCGCATCCCAGCCATGACCATTGCCAAGAACGCCGGTGTGGACGGCTCCCTCGTGGTGGAGAAGATCCTGCAGGGAGGAGCCGAGCTGGGCTACGACGCGATGAAGGGAGAATTTGTCAACATGGTGGAGACGGGCATCATCGACCCCACCAAGGTACGCTGGTGATTTCTGTTGCACTCATACAGTGCGTGTGTGGACGTAGAGCCTACGTCATTAATTTGCATGCGACTCTGCTGGCCCTCTGTGCCTTACTTGGGGATGAGTATCCAAGCGGCTCAATCTGTCTCCCCCTGCAGGTTGTGAGGACGGCTCTTATGGACGCCGCGGGCGTTGCTTCCCTGCTGTCCACCGCCGAGTGTGTTGTCACGGAGATCCCCAAGGATGAGAAGAGATGCCAGGTGGCGGAGGCATGGGTGGAATGGGCGGCATGGGTGGCATGGGAGGAATGGGTGGCATGGGTTTCTAAGCCAGCGCCATAAACAAAGATAAGACTTCGGGGCAGCGTTGTGCCAGGGAGAGAAGAGCCTTCCGGCCGCCGAGCTCCCTCCCACCACCACCACGGCCTGCCCAAACTGACTTGCCATCAAGTTTTGTTGGGGCTGCAAATGGTTGGTTGAACCCCCACTGCGCACATCCGCCTACCACCCCTCTCATTCCTCCCTCCCTCCCTTACTGGTTCCCAGAAGAAAGCCTTGCCCCACCCAGCACCACTGCGTCCTCCTCGCCTTTCCTAACCCATGCACATAATAAAGCTCATCATCCATGGACTGGGGGGCAGAGGACCAGCCAGTGTCCCCGTTTACACCCTCCAGTGCTGTCCAAGAAATCATTACGAAAGAGTACAATAAATGTATATGTAGGTGAAGCTGTAAAATGATATATGGGAGAAGAAGCTAATGTACATCTTTTATTTTATTACTCTTGCAAGAAATAATCTTAAAGATTATTTCTGTCAAGTGTTATGAATACTAAAAAACAAACTATCTCTGTATTAATGTAAAATGTTGATGGAGAAAATAGAGCCTAGCCAAGAATGTTTCACCGTCAAATGTATTCGTTTTTTCAGTTTTGTCCGTTTTATACATGTCCTGGGTTCGTATATGGCTTAAAAACTCAACTAAGCTGAGCCAATTAAACCAATGTTCTCTGGCATATGAGCATTTGCAGACATTTATTGTGATGGGTCAATACTTCTGATCGGTTACAGATCAGGTTTGTATATGACCATTGTAGTTGGACAAAAGTGCCTCGTTTAGAAATGTGAAACGGCAAGGTTTCGAGTCTGATGTGGCCATCTTAAGTCTGCCGCAATACATTTCTGTTTTACGCCTTTTGCTCGAATACCATCTTAAACATCATGAGGGAACGCATGGGCAGCTGAGTTTTAAATTAATTTTCCAGATAATGTTCTGGGTAGGACTGGCTGGGCTGGGTAACCTGGTGGTGCTCGAGTTGAAAATGTGTTTTGGACCATGTCGCAGGTCTGAAACAAATGTTTTCCTGTTCTCCTGCTGTCAAACATCCACCATATGGACTCTTCGGTCCTCCCACATCAGTGTGAACCATTTATGCTAATTGGATGCCGCTAACGCAAACAAGCCCAAATAATGTTACTTTTACAACCTATGGGGTGGTACGTCTGTAGAACATTATTCCATTGCAGTTCAGCAAGCAGTTGTCTTTCAGTTTCTGTTTTGTACTATGTAGTCCATAATTACTGGTGATTTTGTTTTTTTTATTTAATAAAACAATTATATTGAAATGTTTCCAAAATTTTATTTTTGCTTAATACTTTGTATATAAACTACTTGCTTTTTTGTAAGTATGAAATTGGGTTATTTACTAGATGTTACTCCTTCAACCAGCCACACAACACAGGCTAAATGAGTGCACATTCTGTCTTTCATAGCTGCAGTACATTTTAGATTTGCTGGATATATTTGAACATCTTTATTTAGGTGGCGAACTTGACAATTCTCCCACAGTTGAATGGAAAAAGGTAATGTATTCCTAATATAATATAGCCTTTAAGGGTTTGTGTATGCCTTTGAGGTATACACAAAAAGTATACATAAGTTCATCACATCTTTCAAAAGCATATTTTAGCATCGAAAGTTAAAGTAAATGTATTTGGAGGTAGTGAATGGAGAGGCAAAATGCTGCTATGCATTTCCAACTTGACCTTTGCATTTCTGTCATAACAGCGATCCAAACTCAGGTCTATTCTTACCTTTCACATGATGAGTCTATTTGTGGTAGAACCCCAAGTCCCTGACCTGGGCTTAAATAGTATGGATTCACTCCGCAACGCACAAAGGCACGAAAGAACACAAAGGAAACAGTTTTTCTATAAAAAATAGTTTTATCATGCAGTCAGTAGATGTAGGCAATCCAATCCAATTCTGTTAACACAAAAATAAGCTCAGATAAACAATCTCCAAACATTAAAGAAACTTAAGAATATATATCCTATATAGTTTAGCAGTACAATATATACATTTCTCTTGCATCTTGATATTGGTATATACATTACAACTCTTACCATACCAATAAATATGTTAAATGAATATATTAAAACAAATGTTCAAAATACAAAAGTTGGGTTTGAATGTTGGAATTGTCATTGGGTTGCAGAGCATCCGATCCCTCCCTGAAACACAGCTCTCTGGCATGACCAGGTGTGAGTCCAGGTGCCCCAGGTCACTGTCTAGCCAGTTTGGGTCCATTTTGTTTTAAGACAGTGGTTATTATTGCTTACTCTATGATCATTTTGAAAGCCATTATTGCACATTATCAAATATAAACACAGTGTGAAATAAATGGTCATCCAGCGTTGCACACAGTCAGAATGATCGAAGAGAAAGGTGTCATACTGCCATAGTTTTGAAGAGAGCACCTCTATAAACTCATAGTCTGAGTGTGCAAATCTGGCCAGTTTCGCAGTAGAATTTTCTTTAGGGGTGAAAAACAAGGAAATTAAATCCAACCACATAATGTAACAATAAGCTTTTCTAAACATTTAAAGAACAGCCGTGAAAGGTTTGTGATTTTTTCCCATTGGCACTAACCCTGTGTTGACTTTGTTTGGTGGGGCTAGTTATATATGAATATACACACACACACACACACACACACACACACACACACACACACACACACACACACACACACACACACACACAGCGGGACCATTGATCTCTTCTGTCCAGTCTCACTTCCTTTGTGCGTGTGTGTGTATGTGTATGTGTATACATGTGTGTGTGTGTGTGTGTACTGGGGGGGGGGGGGGGGGGGTTCCCCTGCTACGTGTGGTGGACCTCGTGGAACATGAGCTCGCGAGGGATGCGGGTCTCGGCACCGTGCACCGAGCAGGCGCGGCGCTCGAAGGCCGACACCATCTGCTTCACCACCTCATCGAAGAACACGTGGGCCAGCTGAGAGTGGAGCAGCGAGCGGAACTCAAAGGAGATCTGGGGGGAGGAGAGTAGGGATGGAGGGGGAGGAATATCGGTTCGTGTTAGGATCAGGATTCTAGTCTTCGCCTGGTTGACCCAAAAATCGATTCCTTTTTTTTAAAGACATAACAGTTACTTTATCTTAGCATAAGCTCATTTATGCTACCGTCCTACAGAGGGCGCTACAGTTTGTCCAGAGTCAATTCACATCAAGTACCGTTTTGTTTGGTTCAGCCAGTGTCATTTGAAAATCAGAACCACATAAGATAAAATCACACAAAGAATATATTGAAAAGGCCATATTTACAGAACCGCAATATATATCGACACTCAAAAAAACCATTGTAATAACAGTTGTAACAACAGAACAGTGATACTTACGCCAAAGTCAACGGTGCAGGTGCGTGGGTACCCAGGGAGGCCGGGACTGAAGCGCCACACCGTTTCCAAGTGGTTGAACAGCTTACCCTCTGAACAGGAGGCCTGGAGAGCAACCGACCGTAGAGTTAAAGTTTCTGGTTGAATAGGGGTCAATTTGAAAGCTACAAAATTATTCTGGGTGAATGTTGCCATTTAATTGAAGCTCTGATTCGGCAGGGTTTTGAACAAATTCATGAGATGTAGGAGAAGATGCTGATGTTCGGTCTTATCACAAATTAAAGAGGTCGAAGCTATGGTAGGCCATACAATTTTTTTGGTCATAATTATTGAAATTCTCTTTTGCATCCTCATAGCAATCAATAAATAATATGCTCAGACAAAATAAAGCAAAGCAATCTGGTATCTGTGGCTGTAGGCCTGTAATAAATGGGATAAGATCCAAATGAAATTATTGGATGGTCTACCTGTCTACCTGCCCAGCCACC
Organism: Gadus chalcogrammus; assembly: GCF_026213295.1. NCBI lineage: Eukaryota > Metazoa > Chordata > Actinopteri > Gadiformes > Gadidae > Gadus > Gadus chalcogrammus. The sequence continues at coordinate 12,692,401 of NC_079431.1, forward strand.
TCAGGGCGCACTCACACTAGGCAAGTTTGCCTGTTCCGTACTGCAGGAAGATTCAGCACGATTCCCCCCCTCCCCACTCCCCCCGCTGGCCCGTGGTCACACTGCTCCCAAAGGCCATGGCCTGGGCACGATTGCTCCTTCATACATACGTCATCACGTCGTAATACGATAAATACGTCATCATCACCAAGCGTGGTGTCCAGCTGCGACTGAATGCTGTCGTCTGCCTAAATTTCAAGTAAACACTCGACTTCACTATCGCACCAACGTAAACCCACTCGTGAACCGCTTGCCACCATTGTTTAAAATGATTGTTGTGGGGAAGAAGGGCATGGACCTATAAAGAAAGAAGGGTCGCGCAAGGACTACGTCATCCAGCTCACGTTGCGTATCCGCGCGTGTCATCTAATTAGCATCTGTACTTTGGCCACTGCACACCTCTCCCAAGTGTGCCGTGGCCAAGGGGCTGTTCCGTGCTGGAATACGGATGGCGTGGTCACACTAGCCAAACGTTCTAGACTTTAGTATGCAAATGAGCTCAGGCACGGGGCCGTGGCCCTAGTGTGAGTGGCCCCTCAGTGTACATCCTGCTCGTACACTCATTGCATAGGACCAAAGTCGTCAAAAAGTCTAGGCAGAGCTATTGCTAAAGCTAGCAAGCCGGTTACATGTTTAAGGGGATTGGCATGGAGGGAGGCCTGAAGTGAAGGATGGGATTTTTTAGTTGGATACATTCAAAATCGAGTTTACTCATACACTAGCCTGAACTACACACCACCTCCTGGTAGCTTTGACCTCTGAACCAATAGTTCTGGCTCAGGAATGCTACGTACTTGGCATTGGCTAAGAGTCGGCTAGACTAGAGGACTACAGGGTTTATACAGAGATTCTTAAGTTGAATTTACTACCTTTTTACTACCTTTTTACTACCGTCACAATTTTTTTTACTACCAGCACGACTTCAAGCTTCAACTGTAGCAGCTTAAAGTATATATATATATATATATATATATATATATATATATATATATATACACACATACACACACACACACACACACACACACACACACACACACGGTGTATGTGAGTGTTTGTGTTAGGGCCAGCGAGAGAGCTACATTGAAGTAAGAGGGAACTCTAACATAGGAGTTGGATTAATCAAGATGTCCCAACCGGCCTTGGTCCATAGGTTTTTACTTAATGTCAAAAAGTAACAATTCCATGACAATTAGAAGACAGACTGGACCTTTAGAATGAACAGCTACACTGTGAATTGGAATCTGAAACAAAATTGTTAAATTAGGGCCTCAAAAAAATGGCAATAAAGTGCAACTTTACACTAATAGTATTTTATTAACAAACAACTTAATAACTTAATAACTTCAAGGGTTATAGGGGGCAATGCCAAATTTGATGATGTAGCCGGTCTTGTCCTTGGCCAACGTGAACGATTTTGCGATTTGGGAGTCCGGGAACATCATGCGGAACAGCTCTCCTATGTTATCGTTTGACTTGAACGAGTGGTGCTTTACTGCTAAAGCTAAACACCACAGTACCTCGGCCTGCAGTGTAGAGGTGGCAGCGCAGAGCATCTGTGTGCTGGTTGTAGGAATACTGGCGGTGGATTGCGGGGCGGGAGCAGACGAAGTTGAGGGAGCAGGGGAGGTTGAGGGCGTAGAGCTAGCAGTCGTGCTAGCGCAAAACAGCGACAGCGGTAGCTGCGCGCTACGTCCCCGCATCCTGGCTCGGTGACTGGCAGACTCCATATGCGATTTGACCGCCTCACCCCCATCCAGGTAATATTAATGGTATTTTTGCAGACACTGCAATACGCCTCTCGGCTGTTGCCAGGTACTGGCCTAAGCCAGTCTTTAAAGGCTGATTCCTCCAGCCAGAGGTCTGAAAATTTACATTTACCCATTTTGATGCGAACTCACGGAGAGGTTTGGTAGCAAGCCAGCCGGGTACCCAAACTGACTTTAACGCGCGCGCGCGGTACACGTGATCCTAGGTCACAGGTCCTACTCGCAACATAAAAATATATTCACGCAAGTTTATTGAAGAAGCTAGGCCTTAACGTAAGTAACATTAATTGAAAAAGCCATTGGTCCAGTTGGATTAGGGTTCGAAAATGTACTACCTCGTCAGATGACGTTTACTACTTTTTACTACTTTTTACTGGCTTTAATTTGGCCTAATTTAATTTACTACCTTTTACTACCTTTTAAAAACCCGCGGCAGCCATGGACTAGCTACAGAGAACTATTATTATATAATATTGAATTGTTTTCCAGTTTGTACACATGGAAGTTTGGTCCCAGATATGTGTTTGGATAACTGAAAACAACATGTTTGATAGTAGGGTGTGCTAGGGTGTGTTTAGGATGTGATTATGTTGTACTAGTAGATTAGCACAACATAAACAAAGGAGAAATGGTGACCAAAATACCTTTCAGCTCAACTAACAGCACAGACTTTTCGTTTATTGATTGAGCACTTGAACCTCACCTTGACCAAGTGGGGGCGCACGGAGGTGATCAATGAGGTGTAGTTCTCCACCACAGGGGGGAAGCCCACTGTCAGTTTGGCCTTGCAGAAGCCCGCTCTCCTGAACACCACGTCAGACTTCTTGCACCATGGAACAAAGTGGCGGTAGTCCTCAACCCCGGCCACCACGCCGTACATCTCCTGCATGGAAAACCTGGGGGGGGCGGTGGTATGTTTAATAACACCTCCTAGCGGCTAAGGCACTCTAGTGTCTTTTAATAGGCATGAATGTCACAACAAGAGGTCCTGTACTAAGACCATGACCCGGTCATATAAGCATTAAGTGGGTTGTTGAGTGAAAGGTATGAAGGAAGAATACAACTAGAAATATGGAGTGAGAAACGGGATTATGGGAAAAGAGCCCAGGTAGAATAGCCACGATTGAGGAATCACTCAAGATTACCTCCCCCCTTGCGTTGCATAACTTTCCGTCTCATGCTCTGGGAACTGAGCCGGTGTTCCCTGGTGCTATTTATAAAGCCAGATTTAGTGAATATGACCTTTCCTGACAGACACACCAGCACTACGTACGTCATGGATGCCAATACATGGCATGCCAGAAGGCCTTTCATCCATGCACTAAATAATAAGTTTGCATGTAGAATAAGGATACAATTTAGAATACAAAACACTAGTAAATGAATGAACCCGGTATATGGAATCTCGTGGATACTACCAATACAGCGATGATATTAGGAAATAACGCTCCAATTGTTAGAATGCATTCATATTTCACCTGTAACCATGAGATAAAAAAGTACACCCACTAGCCATTTGTACCATACTAGCATATTGATAGATACATTTCATTGATCCGCCTCGGGAAATTCCTACAAGCATTCATGCATCCACACACACACACACACACACACACACACACACACACACACACACACACACACACACACACACACACACACACACACACACACACACACACACACACACACACACACAGCAGCTCACCCAATGATGCGCCTCTCAGAGTACTCCCTCTTCTTGGAGAAGGACCCAGCGAGGTTGAAGAAACCGCGGACGGGCACCGGCATGACGCGCCATGGCATGGCGGACAGCGCCATGACGCGCCCTGGCATAGTGGGGCACTGCAGCTGGGGAGCACGCGCCATCAGAATCCCACATGATGACAGGTGTCTGTTCACGAAGCAATTATAAACCAACAGGAAGTCAATTATCAGCCAACATACAGGTATCCGCATTATTAGCTAGCATGCCAGTATCACCTGCAACCATGTTGGTATCTGGGTTGTGTATTGTTAGATATTTTAATTAAAAAAAGATTACCAAGAGGTTTGGCGTTTTTGAAAGCAAGGAGGGTGCGGACATTGTGGGGTGGTTGGTGAAGTCTTTGCAGGTGTTTGTTAGCCTGGTTCTACCAGACTCTCGTACTTCACTTCATTTCATTTCATTTGTACAGAGAGTCTGGACCTAATCAATTGACAAACGTTAACTCACTTGAAGGCGGGTGTCTGTTGAAGTTTAAAATGATTGGATCTGCCCAGTGCCACTCTGGATCTGCCATAACCAATCGCTAACGTTTGGTTGTGACGTATGTCATGCGCCGGGAATCACGCGCAGGTTGTACACAAACCAAACACCTTGCGCGTCTGCACGAAAATGTCCGTCAACGACAGCTGCAGGTTTTGTTCGTCGAATTTAATTTATCAGGGAAAAATTGCACATTGTTAATCAACTACCGACCTACAACAACAACTCAAACTGGCGTACGACTTTATCGTCATTGTTCTCAGACACGCCCTCTGTTCGCTGATTGGTGGCCGCTGTGGCGGCACCAGAAAACCAAATTACATACAGCAGGTCCAGACCTAGTACTGAGGGGAAATTCAAATTGAGCGGAAGTACTTAGGCGGGCGGAGCCAGGCTAGGTGTTTGTAGTATCAACAAGTACAATCCTCCACAATGAAAAACATCAGTCACAGTTCTGGAATGAAATCTTGCTAAGGCCTGAAAACACCTGTCTATAATACCCAAACAATGCATTATCAAAACGTCCACATTATCAAAACTTTTTAATTGGTCTCGTCACCGCAACCCTTGCCAACACGAAGACAGAGAGCAGCAAGTACACGTCACCTGCTCGAAACCATGCCAAATGGCACCAGGGCAGGTCATGTGCCAAATAGCTGTAGTTGCAAAGCTATGAGTCAAGTCTACGTCATAAGTCACACAGGAGTTTTCTCTGTACTGGCCCGGGGGGCTGAAAGCCAAAATCAAGGTTAATGATTTGCATTTCAACACAGTACCACCGCGCATTATTGGAAAGGTTTCCAGAAAGTACGAAATGTAATGTACAAACTCCAGTGTGCCTTCTCCTCTGCCAGAGGTCAACGCAACAGTACCACTATTCAGTACACATGATCCTATAAAAAATAAAATGTAAATTTCTATTCCTGAGTCAGTTCAATTCTGATTTCACTGAAGTAAAGAAATATGATCACTTGCCGGATACTTTAAATAGAAGTAGCAAGGTGTAAGACATTTAAACAATAATTGTGCTCTTCTCAAAATATGGGTTAGGCCTATTTGGCACGTCCTGCACTCGTGTTCGTTCAGTGTCCTGAACTTGGTGACCTGTTTGAGCTTCGAGGCTGGGGAGGAGGGAGCCAGCGGATATTGGGAATTTGGACTGCCATAACCAGTTTTAACGTTATGCATCAATGTTAAATATTTGTTCTTTAAAATAAACGTTTTTAAGAGATGTAAAGGGTCAAAACTAGTTTGAGATTTATATCATAAGTATCCAGTCTGCTAAAGAAGAAATAGCCCAAAACCATGCCATACCCTCTTGAATAAGTTGAAAAAGCAGTCTCAATTTAGTCTAGTAAATGCAAGGGATCTGTCTGAGTGAGACTTAACTTGGACACAATCACAATGTATGGCAGTCATCATCACCAGTGGACACATACAGCCGTGATGTTTCAAGGCCAGTGATAGGAACAATATCCATTTGATCTTAAACCTGTATACCCAGGGCACTAATTGCATGCTACTGCGTGCAGTTCCCTCCAGAGATAATACTTTACTATGAAGTGAAATGTGACACAGTCAGAAACATATCTGCCTTGGCCTCAACGAGCCCGGACATGTGCATAGGAGGTTATCGGGAACATAAATGCTTGTATGGGAATGAAGGCTTCTTTACAATGGGTTACTTTAACATGTTAAGATGGGTTTGGTTTGATCATGATTTAGTAATAACAGAGTTATAACAACAGACAATTGACCCCTCGTAGAGGACCAACTATCAAGGAGAGATCAGGCGACTTCTCCTAATTAGTCATCTAATTGTTATAGGCCTACATTATCCTAACGCATCTGATGTCATCCTAATTTACATTTTTCTACTTAATGACAGTTGCGCTGATGCTTTGACAAGTTTAATCATAATACAATTAAGAGCCAAACACACAAAAGCATTTGCATTTGAGTAATTAAGTAAAGTTACACAACACAATAGTACAGTACAGTACACAACAGTCTCGAAAACTCTCACATTTTAACGTTACAATACAAATATAGTAATCCCAGAGGTTTTGTCAACTGCTTCATCTTTCGGTCACCTCAGTCATTTCGGCTATTTATTACTTGAATGGACTTCTTGTTGTTGCTCATCAAACAACTCACAAAAGAAGCGCAGTTTACTTATTTTTAAGTTCTCGAAACTCAGCAGATACTCAACACCTTTAAATTGTGATTTTTTTCTGCATCCTCCCATTTAGAAACAGTCGACCTTAGTTTTTCAATAATCTCAGAATAAAATAATTCACCTGGTCTGTGTCTCCCGGGCAGCTGTGGACTGTATCTGTTTTAAACACTCGGCAGCTCTGAGCAGGCTTCTGCTACCCCTCGCCATCTTCCCTTCTTTGAGGTCTACTCCCTCTCGTCTGCCTGCTGCACAGCATGCCTGTTTACCCGCCTTCTTCTCAGACTTAGCATTCATTGGTTGATCGATTTAGTTTAGGGTCGCCATTGGCTTATGTGTCGATCCATTCCTATTGACGTCATATGTCCAACGTGCACGGACCGGCGCACGCCTAGTGTCACGAGATTAGATTAATTTTCGTCGGCGACCTGTGTAACTTTATACCTCAATGCATTATGCACTTGCTATTCTCTTCTATTGGAGTGTTTTTTTTCTAGCGCTGGTGAACTGTTCAAGTCACCTAAATCACTTAATCTACTCATCTACAACTCTAATCTATTTTTTTTCCCACCCAACTAAGCAAGGGCTAGTGACACTCATATTTCATGACACTCACTGTTTACTTAATGGCATTTATTCAATATATATGGATAAAGGGGTGACCTTCGAAATGTACTTTGAGAGAATACACATTTCAAAGTTACCTGTTATGAATAGAGCAGACTGACTAAATATGATGAGTAAAATATTCCTTTGTTGGCGAACCAAGTTTGGATAATTGTCCAACAAACGTTAGTTTTAAATTTAATCTCAGGATTATTAAATCAATCATATAAAAGAAATCACACCAACAGAACATTATCGTTATACAAAAATGTTGATAGATGTATTGTTTACATTGTATCAATGGGCTAGACCTGACCTGACCCTATGAACCTGACCCAGGGGCACCTCAAACTAGATTAAGCGATGAGCTTTTATCTTGAAGGTTCTCTGAATGTATTTCCGGTAGCTTCCCAAAGCTCGTGAAGACTATATATTCCTAGGTTCCGGTTTCAGTCACGAACCATCACCAAAATGGCGAAGATCGCCAAAACACACGAAGGTAAATTAAATTGCTTCAAATTCCACTACACAGCATCACACACCACCATCAATAACGCATTTACGGACTGTCGTACAGTGATTCACCGGAAAAAAATATTTTATTGTATTATGATGTCGTATTTTGCAAACAACTACCAAAGAGGCCTTGCTACGACACAACGCGGACTTGAGCCTTAGATAATGGCGCTCACGGCTAAGCTATGTAGCTAGCGTCACGCCGCCCCATTTAGTTAGCATATATCTGCAAACCGACCGTAAAGTTTTGATATTCATCGTTGGTCAATTCTGTCATTAGATATATTCAATGAAACGCGATTACATTGTCGTGTGTAACTCCCCTAATAGGTGGTTAAAATTGCACATCCGCGTTTAACACCCTCGACGACATGTTCACGTTAATGTTACAGGATGGTTGTGTTCCCCGATATAACTTGATGTCCCAGTCAATAATAAATCGTACTCTATTCAAGTTATTCACCAAGTATGTACACATCATGGTTGTTTAACTAGTGCCGTTTGCGAACATAAATTATTGGTCAACATTGTGCGTTTTGTACGTTTGTTTTATTTATTTATTTATTGTTAGGTAATATCGCGAATATCTTTTTAATAGCGTTCATTTTGGGGTTTGGTCATTTTCATCGGGACGCTAAGGAACATGGATGTGTAGACATTAGCGACAATAATTGTGAACATTTTCTGACTGGTGTATGCTTTGTTCTGTCTCAGACATTGAGGCCCAGATCCTGGAGATCCAGGGGATGAAGGCCGCCCTGCTGGAGGAGGGAGAGCAGGGTGTGGGACTGGACTCCACTGGCTTCTTTGACCAGGAGATCTACGGGGGCAGCGACAGCCGCTTCACGGGATATGTCACGTCTATTGCTGCAAATGAACAAGAAGATGTACGACATTTATTTATTGCCATCATAACGTCTTCTGAAAATAATTGCAAACATTTGTGTGGTATTTGTATTGTATATATATATATATATATATATATATATATATATATATATATATATATATATATATATATATAAAAAAAACCACAGACTGCTTGAAACCTCATTCATCTTACCTTTTTGTAAATAAAATAATCACCCAGCCAGGTCTAGAACACATCCTGATCAGAGTTGTTTTTGTTTCAGAATTTCCTGTTGAGCTTGACTGCTCCTTTTCTGTCTGTATACGAGCTAGGAGTGTCGGCCACTTTGGCCTGACCTGACTAGACTCTTGTTTCCTTTCTCTTAATTGCAGGATGATGAGGAAGATTCATCGACCAGTTTATTGGGTCAAAAGAAGCCTGGGTACCATGCCCCGGTGGCCATACTTAACGCCATTCCCCAGTCAGAGGAACAGGTAAGCTTTTATGATTAAAATATATGTGACCGGAACTTCAAAGCGTTCAATGCCAAAGCTTAACAGTAATAAATAGTTGAAGCACTATATTTGAACCTGCATGACCATTCCCATGAACGTACAGGCCAAGCTATAGTGCAAAAGTATACAATAACTTGTTATAACTGGGGTCTCTTGGTTCTTCCCCAAGCTTCTCTTTTAAATGCAAGTTACATTATCTTTTTCTGTCAAATACACCACCCAATTTTACCACATTTTGTATTTACTCATACATTTAGTAAATCCTGTGAACTAGGTGCGATCATCAGGATATACTTGTAGCTTTTTACACATCCGAAATCAGGGAAATATGCACATGCACATTCGTAACAGACGATGGCACAATGAGCCTCAATTTCGACACGATGCGACAAATGCCCTGTTTGGATGGAATGTTTGGTCATTTATAAAGGTAAAAGTAATAATTAGTTGACCATGGCAGCCCGTTTCAGGCCCCATTTCATGCGAGTGCTTGTCTTCAGCTTTTAGAAGTAGGCACCAAGCTCAAATCTAGTTGTCACTTGGTTGACAAGTTTCTTGGTGGAAGCTGGGAGTACAAAGTAAACACCTAGCATTCCTAAATTTGCTGGATTTGACTGTTTGGCAGCCAAAAAAATCTGGTTAATGTATTGGAACAATCGCTTTGCCGGTAGGTTTTCACTATCTGGCAGGTGAAGATAAATAATTCTAAGTTATTTTGGATCCTTTTAATTGGTGCTACAACAAGGACTGTCCCCTAAAAGTTGACTGGTCTAATCGTCGTTCATAAAGCCCAGAGCTTGAATTAACTTAGTCTACATCTATCAGTGGGGAACTAATGGGACAATCGGTGGGTCTAATGTTGGTAACTGAATACTGAATAGCCGGAACAATGGCGGTTTAAGAATCACTAGCCCCATGGTCGAACTTCAGAGTATGCCTTTCTTATGGCTTTAGACAACTTTATGGCTGAGTGTGAATATTTCTTTAATATCAATCCATTAGAACATTGCGTCTCACTTATGTTGTGGTTGGAATTGACCATTGATCTATCACGACTGTCACTTGAACTTGCAGTAAACGAGCATCATAACGCTCCTTAAAACTGGTAACTTTCTATTCAGATAATTTTGGTCGTATTTAAAAGCCTTCATTTATTGAATCAATACTAACATGTTGCTCCTGTTTCTCCCGTGCAGTATGACCCCTTCGCAGAGCATCGTCCTGCGAAGATTGCAGACCGGGAGGACGAATACAAGGGACGCCGAAGACAGATGATCATCTCCCCGGAGCGACTCGACCCTTTTGCAGACGGTAAATTCCACCACTCCTCTTTTGTCTTCATCTTCCTCCCATTTCCTCCCCCTTTTCATGTTGTTGATTTCTTTATGGTCTCAATTGGTCCCTTTTTGCCGCTCAACCCTTCGACTGAAATGCAATTACTTGCTCCCCAGACGTGGTTCCTTCCCTGTGGTCAATCCTCTGGTTTAGAAGCATTTTGGTCAACTCTGACATTTCCACTTAATTCTAGGAGAAACTTATGGCGGAAAATTTGTTCGTTTTGGCATGAAAAGACTTTGCACCCATGTGTGGGACCCAATGATCACTGTAGGGCTGGCTCACCTTTTTTGAGGGGAGGTTATTGGGTGTCCTCTGATGGAGGGTTATTTCACCTATCAAAGCGTGGGTTGCAGATCGATTGTTTTTGGGTTGAAGGGTTAATAGACCCATGTGGCTATCAGGCAGGATCCTCTTATAAAAATCATGACTTGGCAACCGGTATGTTAGGCTTTGAACATCATATTAGAGGCAGGTTCAATTGTATACACGTCTGTGTGTATAAATACGTACACACGTCACAGATGTAAAGCTGTGTATGGCTCATTAAATGACAAAAGCCAACCCAACATATACAGGCATCAACCAAATGATTTCTTCTGGCTTGTGGTCCCTGACCTTATGGCAGTGTAATCAAACTAGAGTTCACTGTCTCCTAATTCCTTTGAGTATTAAAAAAAAAAAGAAGGCAGAACGCCCCTAATTTAAACGTAACGAGTCACCAGTTAAGCCTAGCTAGGGCTCACCTGAAGCCTGCATGTAGACTTTTATATTTATTCAAGATGTTGTGTTTAGTTTTATTTTTCAACTCCCTGTAAGATAGAAATATTTGATCAAGAAAATTGTACCACAATGCCACAGGCCCATACTAACTGTCCTTAATTTCTCTCCTACAGCAGTACTGCTTTGCCAGTCCTGTACTGCACTCTGTTAAGGGTGCAGCAACTCATCCTGTGTAGGTTATGGTGAACACACAAGTGTGCACTTTTCAGTTTGGTCAGGGTCTACTGCTGCTGTGGGGACACAAAGCAGCCCAACAATGATAAACTTAAGCCCCAAAGTTATTGTTTTATCATATATAATTTTTGTTATATATATCCCCCATTTGGACATCTCCTAGTGATATGAAAGAAGTGTGATTTTTAACCATTACTTTTTAACTTGAACAATATTGTCACAGTATTTATGTCTGGACAGTTGGGCCGTCCCCCTTTTTGTATCTCCTGAAGTAGCCTCCGATCAAAAGTTTTTAGTGGCCCCCGAAAAACCTCAATCATTTAGCTTTAAAAAATAAAAATAAATGATGAGTAATTTGGCAGCTGGATCCCAGTCTAACTTTAATTGCACCCCTGTAGATTGAGGCCAAGCTCCAGGATTCTCTCTATATTTGAGTGCCGTAAATCAATGCAACACAGGTGGTATACTTATGTGTGTGAGTTCCTACCCTTTCCAAAGTGTTACTAATGGTAAAGAGAAATTTTCTAGGCTTCTTTTCTGCCGGTTGAAGTCTGACTGCAGAAGGACCCTTGGCACTGAAAGTGTACGTATTCTGGAGAGCACAGCCCAGGACCCCTGCATCAGTGATGGCTTTACCTTCTCCTTAAACGAACACAGAGCAACCACAGCTCATCTATGTATCTGCTTGTTTTTTTTTTTCTTCCCTAAGACTGCTATGTCTGTATGTAAGAAAGAGAGGAAACGTTTGTATCTGTAGGGCTTTTTTTTTTTCATTGTGATTCACATGTAAAGCCAACGGAAAGTAATGATCTATTCATTTGGTTTTAGAGTCAGGGTTAGCTGGCTGTGTATTGTGCTTGCTGTGTTTCTACGACAGTTGGTCCCAAGTCCACAGCCTAACGTATGTCCGGTTTTGTTGTTGGTGCTCTTTCGCGCAGGGGGCAAAACGCCAGACCCAAAGATGCAAGTGAGGTCGTACATGGACGTCATGAAGGAGCAGCACCTGACCAAAGAGGAGGTTTGTTCTTGACTGTCTTATCCAAACTGTAGAAGTCAGGTTTACATCAAGGAAAATACCAAAATATCGATGACCTGTGAATTGAATGTGGCTGTATGCTTGCCCTCCTCCAGAAAGACATCCGACAGCAGATGGCAGAGAAGGCGAAAACGGGGGACCTGAAGGCAGTGAATGGCTCCGCCGCCGCCGCCGCAGCCAAGCGTAAACGTCGTTGGGACCAGACGGCTGAAGCGAACCAAACACCCACCAACACCACGCCCAAGAAGATGTCCAGCTGGGACCAGGCGGACTCCACCGCAGAGGTGACTGGCCTGATCTAATCAAATCAGAACAATTGCTTGATCCATGCAGGAACAAGGGATGGGGGTTTTGTTTTCTTGCTCTGGACTTTATTGGGTCGTGGTATATACTTGTACTACTTTCAAAAGATTGCAACAGTCGAATATCTTTTTGTCTTGCAGCAAACACCAGGGCATACCCCTGCACACACCCCCTCCAACAGTCGCTGGGACGAGACCCCCGGTCGGGCCAAAGGCAGCGAGACTCCAGGCGCCACCCCTAGCACTCGCATGTGGGACCCCACTCCGAGCCACACACCGGCCGGCGCTGCCACCCCCGGGAGGGACACCCCGGGCCACGCTACGCCCGGCCACGGAGGAGCCACGGGCAGCGTCCGCAAAAACCGCTGGGACGAAACCCCCAAGACGGAGCGCGAGACCCCCGGGCACGGGAGTGGATGGGCCGACACCCCCCGCACAGACCGTGGAGACGAGTCGGTGGGGGAGACGCCCACCCCAGGCGCCAGTAAGAGGAAGTCGCGTTGGGACGAGACGCCCGCCAGTCAGATGGGATCCTCAACCCCAATGCTCACCCCGGGGAAGACGCCCATTGGAACACCGGCCATGAACATGGCAACCCCCACACCAGGTAAACCAAAGTTTCAGTCCTCCGTCTGTGGAAGCTGTGGTTATTACGGGCTGTGTCTTATGCCTTATTGTGTTGTCTCCAGGTCACCTGATGAGTATGACCCCAGAGCAGCTGCAAGCCTGGAGGTGGGAGAGAGAAATTGACGAAAGGAACAGGCCCCTTACGGATGAGGAGCTAGATGCCATGTTTCCAGAGGGCTACAAGGTACATTTTATTTAGAAATATCAATACAACTCCTTAAATGATACTGTGAAATACAATTAAAGTCTTATTTTTCTGTAACTTATTAAAACCTTTTTTTTCCCCATTTCTTTCTCCCGTAGGTGTTGCCTCCTCCAGCAGGCTACGTGCCCATCCGCACCCCGGCCCGCAAACTGTCTGCCACTCCCACTCCCATCGGGGGCATGACCGGCTTCCACATGCAGACGGAGGACCGCTCCATGAAGCAGATCAACGACCAGCCCTCCGGAAACCTCCCCTTCCTCAAGCCAGACGATATACAGTACTTCGACAAACTTCTTGTGAGTACTGCATCTTAATTTCAGCTCACAGATTGTGATCCAGACGTCTGTCATGTTAATTGGAGGTTCCTGATTTTAATTACATGGTTTTAATGCGTTCGCGTCAGGTGGAGGTGGACGAGTCCACGCTGAGCCCCGAGGAGCAGAAGGAGAGGAAGATCATGAAGCTCCTGCTGAAGATAAAGAACGGCACCCCCCCTATGAGAAAGGTCAGTGTCTCTCTTGAACGCTACACTTGAGACTCTGTAGTAAGCTATTGGTTATGCTGCTGTGTGCCTCAGCCAGAAACATGAAACGTTCATCATGCATGAGTCATTTACAATTCCCTAATGACGTTCTTTGGGTTTGCAGGCGGCGCTGCGACAGATCACAGACAAGGCTCGAGAGTTTGGAGCTGGCCCCCTCTTCAACCAGATCCTCCCTCTGCTCATGTCCCCCACCCTAGAGGACCAAGAGCGCCATCTGCTGGTCAAAGTCATCGACCGTATTCTCTACAAACTGGACGACCTGGTTCGACCCTATGTGCACAAGGTAGGTTATGAATCCTCTGAGGTTGTAAGTACAAAAAATCGGGGTACTTGTGGATGTTCTATAACTTTACTGATCTGAATTTGTTTCTACCAGATCCTGGTGGTGATTGAGCCCCTTCTGATTGATGAGGACTACTATGCCAGAGTGGAGGGCAGGGAAATCATCTCTAACTTGGCAAAGGTATGGAACAGTCATTCATCCCTCTTAATTCATGGTCCAGGTTCAATGTAATGTAAGAGGCCAACATGGTTTGTGCGAATCATTCTCGCCTGTTCGACCCCTCCATGGTCAGATCAGGGCTAGTACTTCGCTAGAGAGACGCCCACACGAGAGCTAGCAGAGAAGGCTCCCATGTCCCTCTGTTCTCACCCTGCACCCGTTGGCCACATTACACAAACCAGTATAACACTTGGCTACCATCATGTGATTCCATCACCGGAAGCGCGTACTATAACCAACCCTGCATATGGTATTCAATCCTTGCATCTGTATTAACCATTAATATTATTTCAACAACCCCCAAATGAAACCCTTTCTTCTCTGACCCGTTTTGCGTGCAGGCTGCCGGCCTGGCCACCATGATCTCCACCATGCGACCCGACATTGACAACATGGATGAGTACGTCAGAAACACTACCGCCAGGGCCTTCGCCGTGGTGGCGTCAGCCCTGGGCATCCCCTCGCTGCTGCCCTTCCTCAAAGCCGTGTGCAAGAGCAAAAAGTCCTGGCAGGCCCGACACACGGGCATCAAGATCGTGCAGCAAATCGCCATCCTCATGGGCTGCGCAATCCTGCCCCATCTCCGTAGCTTGGTCGAGATCATCGAGCACGGTGAGCGCCCGGGGCCCACCCAGCGGTGAAACAACAGATTGTCTCATAAAGGGCAATGTATGGTGATGCACTCTGGTATATACTGCGTGCCCTGACTGGCCTTGTGTTTGTGGTCCCAGGTCTGGTGGACGAGCAGCAGAAAGTCAGGACCATCAGCGCTCTGGCCATTGCTGCCCTGGCAGAGGCGGCCACTCCATACGGTATCGAGTCCTTCGACTCGGTCCTCAAGCCCCTCTGGAAGGGTATCAGACAGCACAGAGGAAAGGTAGCGTCAAAGCTCTCGAGGGACCTTATCAACCGTAGCCTTTTAGTGTTATAGGATGAACTGTTACAACTGGTCATAGAAATATGCAAGATCATCACCCAGCGCTAAGCCTGTGAGTGGCTATAGTGTGTATAATTGCTTGCTAAAGACTCTCCTCTTTGAGGGCTGTTGCTGTCAGGAGAATGGTTGGATGTGAGACCGCTATATTCTGCTGCCAGTATCGGACAAACGTTGCATCATTATTTGTATTTACCTTTCAACTGAGTGAAGACTACCGTTGACACCATTTCCTCTGCCTGTTTTCAGGGTCTGGCAGCCTTCCTGAAGGCTATTGGCTACCTGATCCCCTTGATGGATGCCGAGTACGCCAACTACTACACCAGGGAGGTGATGTTGATCCTCATCAGAGAGTTCCAGTCCCCCGATGAGGAAATGAAAAAGATTGTGCTCAAGGTAAGGTGGAGTATTCGATAATGACTGATTTGATGATCTGCGAATCATTCTCGCCTGTTCGACCCCTCCATGGTCAGATCAGGGCTAGTACTTCGCTAGAGAGACGCCCACACGAGAGCTAGCAGAGAAGGCTCCCATGTCCCTCTGTTCTCACCCTGCACCCGTTGGCCACAATTCTAGAGCCACTCCTGATGGCATGATGGTATATTTTTGTATTTTCCGGCTCTGACCTGAGCTTTTTGTCCTGTCCCCAGGTGGTGAAGCAGTGCTGTGGAACTGATGGTGTAGAGGCCAACTACATCAAGACAGAGATCCTGCCCCCCTTCTTCAAACACTTTTGGCAACACAGAATGGCTCTCGACAGACGTAACTACAGACAGGCAAGTTACAGTAAACCTTGATATAATAAACCTTGTATAAACTAAATTTATCTTGGAGAAAATGCACAAACTGAGTATTTTCATCCACGCTTTGTGAATGACCCCGGTCTGTTGTATTCCGTCCGCTCCAACAGCTGGTGGACACCACGGTGGAGCTGGCCAACAAGGTGGGCGCGGCGGAGATCATCTCGCGTATCGTGGATGACCTGAAGGACGAGGCGGAGCAGTACAGGAAGATGGTGATGGAGACCATTGAGAAGATCATGGGCAACCTGGGCGCCGCCGACATCGACCACAAGCTGGAGGAGCAGCTCATCGACGGCATCCTGTACGCCTTCCAGGAACAGACCACAGAAGTGAGTGTTATCTAATGCTCAGTAGCTGCCTTGGGGACAAGGACTATGCATTAGGTGCTTAATCATGTAAAGGGACCCGCATAGCTTTGATTTATCTTTTAAACAATTTTGGGCCTGTAGTTACTCTTTGGAACCATGCTGTGTGCACTTTCGGAAAGTGTGTAGCATCACTGCACTATACAGCCCAGGGTAAGCAGAGCCTTGTCACTCATTGCTGTGCCGTTCCCCCAGGATTCTGTGATGCTGAACGGTTTTGGCACCGTGGTGAATGCCCTGGGGAAGCGCGTGAAGCCATACCTGCCTCAGATCTGCGGTACCGTGCTGTGGCGTCTCAACAACAAGTCGGCCAAAGTACGGCAGCAGGCCGCCGACCTCATCTCTCGTACCGCCGTGGTCATGAAGACCTGTCAGGAGGTACGGCCCACTGTGACGAGGTTTGACTCTGAAGTCAGGAGAAGGTATGGTAGGAATTGTTTTCTGAACCTGTGTCATCTCCTTTGCAGGAGAAACTGATGGGTCACTTGGGAGTGGTGCTGTACGAGTACCTGGGAGAAGAGTATCCAGAGGTGCTGGGTAGCATCCTGGGAGCCCTGAAGGCCATCGTGAACGTCATCGGTACGTCCCATGCTGGTTCTCCCATCTCTCGTCATCTGTGGTTCATCGATGTCCCTCAAAGAAGTCCTCGTATAAAAATGACTCAGTCCTCTCCGTGGACATCTAGTGATGAGTGGCTCTGTCGTTCTAGGTATGCACAAGATGACTCCACCAATCAAAGACCTGCTCCCACGTCTGACGCCCATCCTAAAGAATAGGCACGAGAAGGTGCAGGAGAATTGTATTGACCTGGTGGGCCGAATTGCTGACCGGTAAGTGTGTTAAGGATTGAAAATGATGTGGCTGACTGATGAATGACCGTGAAGTCTGTCCTAAGGCCTCCCACTTGAAGAGGTCAATGTTAAGAACCCTGGGTTTCTGTTTTATAGTGGAGCAGAGTACGTATCTGCCAGGGAGTGGATGAGGATCTGCTTTGAGCTGCTGGAGCTGCTCAAGGCTCACAAGAAGGCCATCCGCAGAGCCACAGTCAACACCTTTGGTTACATCGCCAAGGCCATTGGGTGAGTGTGCAGAACCACACTAGCAGGCACTTGCCATCTAGATTAAGCCATTAGCTTCAAGTCATTGTTACTGACCTTACATGGCCCCACCTCCCACAGCCCCCATGATGTCCTCGCCACCCTGCTCAACAACCTGAAGGTGCAGGAGCGACAGAACCGTGTGTGCACCACCGTGGCCATCGCCATCGTCGCCGAGACTTGCTCTCCCTTCACCGTGCTGCCGGCGCTCATGAACGAGTACCGTGTGCCCGAACTTAACGTGCAGAATGGTGTTCTCAAGTCGCTGTCCTTCTTGTTTGAATACATCGGGGAGATGGGGAAGGACTACATCTACGCAGTCACGCCCCTGCTGGAGGATGCACTCATGGACAGGTATGGCCCTGGATTGCCTGAACTGACTAGCCTGTACTACCATGTTTAAGAATTGAAATGTGGGCTAACATGTTGCCTCCAATAGAAATGAAATTGCACAAATTGACCAGCACTAAGTCAGCTGTCCGGGTATCAGTGCCCGGTTCAGTGTTACAGTGCTGGGAGAGGAAGCCCTGTAACTGCGACGGTTCTGCCGCCTCTGTTTTAGAGCTGGCTCTGCCGAAGCGTTGCAGGGTTCGACCCAACGAGAGTGGCCTGCGCTGAAACCCAGCGGCTCAGGCCTAGTGTCGGGTCACACAAAAAAAAAAATAAAGGAGACGCGTTCCCCAAAACATTCAAAATTGTTACCAGCCAAGGCATCTCGTCAGGCCTTATGATATTTAATTGCAAAAAATAAAGTGCTGAGCGTTGTTCTGTTTTCCCCCCTTGGCAGAGACCTGGTCCACAGGCAGACGGCGAGCGCTGTGGTGCAGCACATGTCGCTGGGCGTCTATGGCTTTGGCTGCGAAGACTCCCTCAACCATCTGCTCAACTACGTGTGGCCCAATGTCTTTGAGACATCGCCCCACGTCATCCAGGCTGTCATGGGCGCCCTAGAGGGCCTGAGGGTAGCCATCGGGCCCTGCCGAATGCTCCAGTATTGCCTACAGGTAAGACCAAGAAGCCTGCTCATTGGCGGGGAATTGGATCTCAGAGCTAAAGCTTTTCAGTGGGCCAAGCTTCGCTGGCTGTACTTTACTGTAAAGTAACAATTTTGATGTTTGGTGAGCAAGTGTTGCTGTAGGGCGGTATTATGTAGTGCAGGTTCGGTCCAGGGGCGACCACAGCCTATACTTCTTATTTCATGGTCACGGTTCAACATCATGTAAGAGGACCACATGGTTCATGCGAATCATTCTCGCCTGTTCGACCCCTCCATGGTCAGATCAGGGCTAGTACTTCGCTAGAGAGACGCCCACACGAGAGCTAGCAGAGAAGGCTCCCTTGTCCCTCTGTTCTCACCCTGCACCCGTTGGCCACATTACACAGCCCAGGTTAAAGCTTGGCTACCAGTAGCACGTACTATAACAAACCGTGCATATGTCTGGTATTCAATGCTTGCATCTGAATTTACCTATTAACCCTTACTATTATTTGAAAATATTAAACCAATTTGTTCAACCACCCTTTCTTCTTTGACCCGTTTTGAGTGCCGGGTGCCGGCCTGGCCACCATGATCTGCCTTGGTTTTTCGTAATCCATAACGCTTTGTCTCTCCCAGGGTCTGTTCCACCCAGCCAGGAAAGTGAGGGACGTCTATTGGAAGATCTACAACTCCATCTACATCGGCTCCCAGGACGCCCTCATCGCCCACTACCCACAGGTGTACAACGATGAGAAGAACCCCTTTGTCCGCTGCGAGCTGGAATACGTCTTGTAAATAGAAACTCACTTCTCCTTTCGCTCCATCTGCCTCATTCCTATCCACTCGTCACCCGTCCCACAATACCCACCGTAGAATCCTGTTTGATATGGACATGATTCTCTTTTTAAATAGTTTGTCGACAATCCCATACAAAACTCTTCAGTATATGTTGCCTGGCACCTATATCTTTTTGTATTGGTTAAATTAATGGAATTAAGACAAAATTCATCTGTATGTATCTTGTTTTGAACATGTTTCTGTTTTCGGTAAGGAATGTCATATGAGGGCTTGAGGTAGCTATGGTTGAGCAATCATCCAATTATCCAGCATTGTCCAATTGTTTTTAAATATCCCAAGCTTTTTCTTCTGTGCATTGGTAGGCTTCTACTGGCTGCTCCCTCCATTAGACTTCCACACACTGTTCTTATGAGACTGTTGCTTTATTTGAATGAATAAAATCTGTACAAAATTGGGTTTTGACTGATTTATTTAACATAACTACCCACTTTTTCCGATGTTTCCAGGAATGATATACGTAGTTGCTCAGGAATCAATTAATAAATGCATAGAAACTTGAAGCTGGTCTTCCCTTGTACGTACATGGGGATTAACGTAGATGTGGCGTCCCTGACTGTCATTTACTTGACGGCTGACCTCTTAGAACGGACCAGGGTCAATAGGGTAATTTTTCTGTTCTATTTTAACGGGTGATGCATGACATTGCTTTGTCGACAGCAATGTGGAAATCCTTTTTCAGGATTGAGGTTTCATGAACGTGAAAAAGCATTCTCAATTCTGCATTCGGTATTCAACGTATGCCGGTTGTCTTGAGTGCCATCACGCCGATCCCATTGTCCCCCTTTACTCGGCCAAGACACAACATCCAGATAAGGAAAGGCCGTAGGGGTTGAGTGGGAGGCTGTTTCAGTGGCCTTGTTTAAAACAAGCTCATCCTCGTTTACGGCTGAACCAAGCTCCTGAATGGGGAGACGAGATGTCCATGCCTCTGTATGAATCTACTAAAGCATGACCTGTTTTTACAATATTGCGCATTCCAGACGTTGGCGGAAAAGCTAAAATTTTCTAGATGCCTACCGCTTTCACAAGATGTCTATTGCCCCAGACTGTTCTGAAAGTACGAGTTCTCAAGACCCCCCAGGCTGCTCCGTTCTCTCTTGTCTGAGGTCAAATCATGCGGATGGTGATTATTAATGAAGGTCAACCATCACGCTCACACCCATCCCAGTGAGTCTAGCCTGCGTTACAGATTCCTCATCACAGAAGTCAGACGTGAGTGGGGACCCCCCTCCCCCAACTTCACAAACGACACAATGCAGGACCCTCCCCCACGCTTCCTATCCAAAGTGAGGCCAACATGCATCGACCCAGATATTCTCCTAGCAGCTGCCACCCATGCATGGGATTCTCTGCTCGTGTTCTTATTCAAGCATGTTATTAACATAAATGTGGTCTAGATTCCAAAACCTGTGGTTAAATAAGGTCAAATCTCCCCCGGACGGATGTGTAATTGTGTTTGTGTGGGGCAGTTTCCTTCCCTTTATTAATGTGTTTGTCATTTATTTTACATATGTATTGAGTCAATATGAGGATGTGTCCTAATGTGTCAAAATACTTTCTTAAAATCATTGCAAAGACGTATATGTTGCTATGTAAATGATGTCTTTCGAAAACGGATAAGGAAAAGATCATGCTCCTGCTGAAGAATCCGATCTGGGGAATGCCGCTCAGTGTGTCTTCTGAATACATGTGCATTGCTTTGACCCGGTTTTAGTTTCTCCGATGGGTGGCAGCAACGCGAAGCTTGTTCATCGATGCAGCGGGCACCACACACTCTTTCAATTCTGCATCTGAGAGGAGGAGAGGAACATGCACTTCCTGTGCAATGTGTGCTCAATTGAGTTCACTCCACTTCTTTCGTAGCGTGGAAATAGTTTTTTCCGGTTCTGCGTAGAGGGGGAAGTGGTACTGGTGTATAGTTTGGAAAAACGAAGAGCTACTTTGCAACCGCCATAAATGTGGATTGTTTACATCAGTCGGAAGAGCCGTTCCTCCTTCCCCGCCTCCCTCCGAGCTCAGCCCAGTTATCAGCGGCTCCCTCCAGCTTCCCATCGCCGTAGATAGCGTTAGTGGAGCGGGCTATGGCCCTACTGCTCTCCCGGCCTTTATGAGCTGCCCATAGAGAGGCGTGTGACACAAGTTGCCTGATCTACACGCCTGAAACACCGTAAGAGTATCATACAGGAAATCAGGCATTGAATCGCAGCCTTGCACACTACATGGTCTTGTGATCTTGAAGAGTGGATGTGCAGTCCAAGCTGACCGAGACATGGCTGTCCTCAAACTCGCCGACCAGGTAGACCTGCTAGCTTTAGCCTAGCTTTGCACTAGACATAGCCAACAAGCTACACTGTATGTGTTATTAACGCGTGTGATGTGTGATAATATGATCGCAACACACTTTTACATTTAACATGATCGAATACGTATACGACTCTACAGTATCTATTAATAGCTGTGTAATAAATATGACAACCGTTGTCGCAAATCTGTGATCACCAGTGGGCAACCCATAGATGTAGCGCTGCGTCGGTGATGCGTTTTGGGGTCCATCTCCGCTGTTTCATCATTGTAATCAGGGCGCATAACAAGAACACTTCCTGCCTACAAAATAATCTCCAGAATCCCCAACTGCACAATTCTACAACGTAGCTCTGTAGCCAATTTACAATGCTGTGTGTGTGTGTGTGTGTGTGTGTGTGTGTGTGTGTGTGTGTGTGTGTGTGTGTGTGTGTGTGTGTGTGTGTGTGTGTGTGTGTGTGTGTGTGTTGGAGCTATGTAAATGATTCCCAGACGCCTCTATGGTTACATTATGAGGGATCTGGTGTTGATTTACTACAGCCAAATACCATTTTATAATGCTGGATGTTCAACGTGTTCCGTCATTATAATTCAGTCTAGGAATGCCTTTATTGTTATAGTCATCGAATCAGATAATAACGTTAAACAGTTAGGACTATAACGTTATTTGATGATGACAGCCCGATGGTCTCCAAGAGCTCATGGGCCAGGAAGATGTGGAACTTCCTGTTATTTCTAGACAAGATGTAGGCTGCTAGATGTATATCTCAGCACCACGGGGTGAAGTGTATAGGCCTACTCCGAAGAAAGCAGAACACATGATTATGTGTGCAGTATGCTTTCACCCACATGACAATCATACCTAAATATGGAGTCATCGGTGAGATGGTTGAGTGACATTTGACAGTGACAGAAGGGGTTAGCTAGACAGTCTTGAATCATGTGTTTGTTTCACAAGTACACAAAAATGTCCAGCTACTAAACTCTAAGTAGTTTTAATTTGGTGCTTTACACACATTTGTTCAGTGACTCAAAGCGAGTAGAACAATAATCTATTATAGTGCACATATAATGTCTTAACTCTTTATATTCTAACATAGGCTTTTATTTAACGTAAATCAATGCCTTTTGTTTCTTTGTAAAACCTACTAACTTTGAGTTAATTTGTTTACTGTTTCTGTTGCTACCCATTCAAATGTAGGATTTTTAAAAACAATATTGTTGCCAGTGTAAGATGTGCTGCCTACTGAATGGGGGTTCAGCTTAAACATGGCATCACAAGAACGGTTTGGATATAAAATTCTACACTTTTCCAATCAATTGAACAATAGCGATTGAATGCTCTCTGAATGATGGCTATCAGTATTGGGGGTGGCTCCTAAACAGGTTGAGGAGCTCTATCTGTTTTTCACCTCACATTGAATAACCATGAGACAGCAGCACACAGTGGATCTCAATATGATTATTTGGGAAGATACAGCAACTAGTGACAGAAATTGTGTTTTCTAAGGACAATGAGTCATTATTGAGGTTAAGCGACAAATAAATGATTTACTGGTTTGATCTCTGGAGCAAAAGGTCTGCCTTATTTGTATGGAGCCAATGAGCTTGTGTGTGTGTGTGGTGTTTCATCCCTGACAAAATGTGTGTGCGTGTGTGCGTTCGTTCATGCTGCAACAATGAGCTCCTGTGTTTGAGAAGTCTTTAGATAGCTTGTAAGTGTGCTGGTGATGTGGGTTTAAGGGAATGTTCTCATTAGGACCACTGCACCCCGGCCCCCTCTCCAACACCAACACCTCAAATTCATCCACTCCCGGCGGGTCCTCAGTTCTCCAGCCCTCATCCCAAATGTCTCCCTAGAACCTGGGGGTTGTTTTCAGAGAGCAGCCCTGCACTCCCTATCAAGTCCCGTGATGCACCACCTCGACACTGCAACCTAATCCTGACTATCCCTCCAGTAGAACAGAGCACAAGGAGGACAGGAACACAGTTGCATAGGTCCAGTGATTCTCTGTAATACCCACATTGGGCTATTTCTGGTCCCTGCGTTACGTGAGCAACGTTAATATCCAGTTTAAATGTGTGGCTGTGAGAGCAGGTTGGGGAGGGCGACTGAAGCACAACATATGATCATATATAGATGGGGAGCAAGTGGAGATGGTCCAGGCTACGTGAAACATTTTGTCTTCATATTGCAGTACATTTGATAAACTTAATAACACAGTCTTGACATGGTATGAACATTCAAATGAGTCAAATGAGGAAGAGGTTTTTTTTTTAGGCCGGTTTTTTTTCAAATAGGAGTGAAACATTTACGCTTTGGTTCCGCTCTCTCTCTCTCGCTCTCTTTCTCTGGCTCTTCTGAGAAGAGACTGTGCAACAGGAAGTGTGGCTAGATGTGACTGAAACCCACAGGAAGCAGAACTGAGCCTACTTCTTCACAAACTGATTTATCAGCACCGAATCCAAATGGTTATCTTTGTTTGCTGCACCTCTATTCTTATGGTTGAAACCCATTGATCCAGATCTCATTGGGGAAAGAGTATCGCGCAGTTGGTTTACACAGAGCGGAATACCCACATATTTTAGTTAATTCTGTCTTGACTGTTTTAATTCACCTCGGGCGGTGCTACAGCTGTATAAATGTGTGGCCTACCTTTTTGAGTAGAGAGACAAGGGCGTCTCCCCATATGTTAGACGGTGGATGTCGAAGGCATTTCGAGTCCACATACCTCCCACTGGGTTTCTCAGTGAGCTGACCTTTTGCAGGGAATGCTGAATGACACAGATAGCGTGGAAACATGTTTGTTTATCTACCGCCTCTATTTACCTCAGACCTTGGGTCTGGGTTGAGGAAGATATGGGCCTCTGTAGAGGCATGACCTCTGCTTAGTAAATGGATAATTTGGCTCCTCCCTTTCAATGCTGCTTTTGTTTAAGGGATCAGCTATAAGATTTTGTGCTAGAAATAAGTTCAGTTGTAGTTCTGCTATTGTTCTCATTCTTCTATAACAAGTGGCAAGGACAATGTTGTTATCATGACAACATTTTGTAGCTCCTCTATGTTTATCAACACTTACTCTTTGTATTGCTTGCCTTTCTGTCTGTTTTGTGCGAATGACAAAGCATCGTTAAAACTGTGACGGTGGATTTCAAATCCTCATAGCGATGCATTTTCTTTTCCCGATTGCCGAGGCCGCAGTCTAACAAACGCCAGTGGGTGGTACTATGCGGTACGGCTGAATGATTAGCAAAAGGCTGCGATTTATTTTACTGTTACTGACTGGAGATCAGTAAGATTCATATTTATTTTTCTTTTACCATTCAATGGTTAAATAAAGATTTAATAATATCAATTCATCTCAACACATAGGCCTGGCCTATAGGAGCAGTTTACATGTTGACTGCTTCCAATGTTGTGTTGGTCATACTATAGAATGATTTATTGCTTGTTTAGTGAATTCAGAACATAAGGAACTTTAAAAAGAAAAATCGCCTTCTGAATCGCAATATTGGTCGAAACAATCGCAATTACACTATTTCCCCAAATCGTTCAGCCCTACTATGCGGTACAATGCTGTAGTTCTATTGGGGTAACATATAAAATAGACGTGATCACCACCTCATATGTAGCGTCAAGATTTAGCCTTAATACGTTCATTACCTCAGAGTGGGCGGTTAGCTCTCCCCTAGCCTCGTTGAACCTGTACACCAGGGAGGAGCAACCTGCGGCCCGAGGTCTGCACACGGCCCGCTTCATCACTCAGTCAGGCCCGCACATAATAAAAAATGAATAAATAAAATTATCGAGTTACAGAACATTCGGTCAAGAAAGATGACAAGCAGAGTATCTGTTCATAGAATTCAAAGGCAAACCCATACCTAGTTTGCTTAGAAACGATATCAGTCATGAAAGATTTCCACTTTCGCCACTACAACTACTACAACTTGAATGAATATCATGCTTGTTGGGTTTGAGTTGTTGCACTTAATGTTGGGCCACTGCTTTTCAGTTTTGTGACATCATTGAATGATGGTGTGTGTGTGAGCCCTTTGCACTGATAAAAATACTAACCATTCATGTGGCTCTCTGAGCATGGAAGACATGAAATTAATGTATGTTGGTTCAATTAACATACCGTACATAGGTTATGATTCTGGAAGATTTTTTAGGTAGTGGCCATTCCCAAAATGCACCAGAATATAGGAAATGATATCTACCAAATTCAAAATTGTGTAGCTTCTCTGAGCTTACGTTTAGTTGAAGTGCGCAGTCATATAGCATAGCATGGTTATGATGAAAAATGTGGCCCTCTTTATCATGAAAGTTGCCCATCCCTGCTGTACACAAAGAAACACTGTTGTTCAAAGATATTTCTCATCTGAGCTTGGCGTTTCATTTTTTCTTTCTAATCCGCCCTCCGCAGCCTCCGCTCATCCAGGCTATCTTCAATGGAGATCCCGAGGAGATCCGAACCCTCATCTACAAGTCTGAAGACATCAATGCTCTGGTGAGACCCCAACGCCCTGCTAGGTTTGTTGTAGCTGCTGGATGGGAGCGTCAGAGATCAGCTCTTTGACTGCGGCTCCCCGGCCCTTCACTTCCTGTGTGAAGCGGCCGTGGAGGGGTCGCGGCGGGGGTCACGGTTCCGGGCCTACGTTATTGGCCCAAGTCCAGGGCTGCTGTTTATTTATTTTGACACACACACACACACACACACAGGAAGTCAGAGGGGGGCGGCCATCCTTGTGGCCTGTGTTTATTCTCCTGGGACTGGGCTCTGGCCATCGTAATACAATGAGGAGCTTGTCAATGTCCATTTTGAATGGCTGTTGGTTGAGAGAGCTATTTTTGGCTTGTCCTATCAGATGGACATTGAGGGGGGGGGGGGTGCACTGTGTGTGTGTGTGTGTGTGTGTGTTTGCGTGAAATAATATATATATATATATATTTTTTTTTTAATTGTACAAGATAAGATTAAAAAGAGAGAAACAAATAATGAAATAGTTAAACCAAAGAAGAATATATGTACAGTATATGTACATATGTGAAATCCATTTTATTTCTACATTGAAGCCATTGCCGCTGCTTCCCATTCCCTCGACGAATATCTGCTTTAAATGTTCCATTAGACCCGCCCTCTCTCGCCGACATACCAAAATCGGAAGCATCTCCTCTGAGCCGGCCCCGCGTGAGATGAGAACCCCTGGGCTGGAGGTCACTCTGTGTCCAATGCAGAGAATAAAGCATGTACACAGTAGGAATAGAGGCCTCTCACATCAATGTTTTTTATATTTAAATCCTGTGTGTCTTACAACCGTTTCTTACTATAGCTACAAAAAAACTAAAAACAATAAAATTCGGCATTCATCCCAGGGAAGAGAAGGTTGCCGAACCATCCAGACAGGAGGCCTGACAGATCTGCCCGCACGGCCCCCATGCAGCGCTTATGAATAATAGACCCTGACTAATGGACTGTTGTTTCCCTCTGCCAGGATGCCGAGAAGCGTACGCCGCTGCACGCCGCAGCCTTCCTTGGCGATGCCGAGATCACAGAGCTCCTCATCCTCTCTGGTACACTAAGTATACAGCCCTCGTCTGTCTGTCCCTTCTCTCCTTCTGTCTCTCTCTCGTCTGTCTTTTCTAAGTGTTTCTGTTTCATGTGCACGGACCCTTACCCTGCTCCTGAATCCAGAACATGGTTGTCGCTTCCTCCATGTTTATTATTCCCTTGTTTTATATCACCAGATGTCTCACTCTGCAGTCCTCTATCTGTGATAAGATTGTCTTTTTCGATTCATTGGGCACAGATTTACTCTGGCTGTGGATCCCACCGCTTGTGTCTGGTACTTCACACGATTGTGGTTCCATGTGTTCTTCATCCCTCTCCTCTTCCTCGCCAGGGGCCCGGGTCAACGCCAAAGACAACATGTGGCTCACTCCCCTCCACCGCGCTGTGGCCTCTCGTAGTGAGGTAGTCACACACACACACACACACACACACACACACACACACACACACACACACACACACACACACACACACACACACACACACACACACACACACACACACACACACACACACACACACACACGGCCCACGCACAAACACACACATACACACAGCCACACAAATGGAGCACGCACACATGTGACCGCATACACACTCGGACATAGACAGACCACACACAAATGGCACACACCAAATACACACACACAGTTGATCAGAATGTTTAAGTGTGACTCATGTAGTTTGTATGGCTTTGAATCATAGTTGGAGCAGACTCACCTTAATGATGTTTCCTGGAATCACACAGAACAAAGAATCATCAGAACTGTATGACTGATCGTAAACTATAAATAAATCTAACTGCATGGATGGAGTCATCTCTGGCTAGAATGTTAACCAAACAAACATTGCAACCACAACAATACCATACTCTGATGCTGTTGTTTTTATAGTTTGGTTTTGGACTACTTTTTGACACACACACACACACACACACACACACACACACACACACACACACACACACACACACACACACACACACACACACACACACACACACAGCATGTGATCCTCTCTCTCGCCTTCTGTTTGTCTCACTCACCCTCTCCCTCACCCCTTGTCTCCCCCCCCCTCGGTCCCTTCCCCCTCTAGGAGGCGGTGCGCGTGCTCATCCGCCACTCTGCGGACGTGAACGCGCGCGACAAGAACTGGCAGACGCCGCTGCACGTGGCGGCGGCCAACAACGCGCTGCGCTGCGCCGAGGTCATCGTGCCCCTGCTGAGCAGCGTCAACGTGTCGGACCGCGGCGGGCGCACGGCGCTGCACCACGCTGCCCTAAACGGCCACACCGAGGTACGGGCCGAATCCCCGCTCCGCCGGAAGCACTTCCCGCACGCTCGGCGTTCTCCCAGTCGGCTTCCTGCTTGGGGCCTTTGTTTCGCCGTGTTCGACTTCCTCCTTGCTGTTAGCATTGTTGTTTTTTTAAATCCATCTCATACTGATGGATTTACGGTGTGTGTTTGTGTGTGTGTGTCTGTGTTTGTCTTAGTGTGGGCACATACATGATTTCTGTGCAGGGTTCTCCTCCTTTGATTCTGTCCCCAAGCCTGTTTAGAAAGTGGCACGTCTACCTAGATTTGGAAGGTTCGAATAAATCCTTTCAATCCTATAAATAAGATATGCTCCCGCCCCCACCACACGCCTACACTTTGAGTGACACAAGCGAAATATTTCCATTCATATATGTGAACATAAAGACATTTATAAATGTACATGGGGATGGAGACAAACGCACTGCAAACAAAACAAACCGATTCATTCCTGACTCATCCCTCTCCCCTCGTCGTCTGTGCTATGTGTCAGATGGTGAACCTGCTCATCGCCAAAGGAGCCAACATTAATGCCTTCGATAAGAAGGACGGTCGGGCACTGCACTGGGCCGCTTTCATGGGTAAGAAGAGATTGAAACTGTATTCGTCCCATCCGCTCGTGGCGCGCTCCTTTCCAGGAAGGGCGGCTTTTATGCACAATCGATCGCTGGCCGAGTCATCTAATAGGCCAGATTGAGCCTGTTATCTCGAAACAACTTTGACTCACCCAACGCCTCCATCTCATGTTGCCTCGGTAGGAGGAGGGGTGTCAGAAAGAGCTGAGTGAGCACAACGTGATATTCAATTCATTTGGAGTAAGGTGTAAAGATGAATGGGACAGACTGGAAATGCCTGTTTCTGTCCGATGAACAATTTGAAAAACGCATGCTATTTCCATGAAGATATGTCTGTGTGTGTGTGAGAGTGAGCAGCTTCTAGTGGCTTGGCTCGAGGCTGGATGTAAAACTGGCTCTCCATAAAGTGAGAGAATTTGTGCAGGACTTTCTTTAAAACAGTATTGTGTAAAGATGGCTATGTCATCAAAAACATGTTGGAAACACTGTTGTACGGCTCCAGCTCTGAGAGGGATTTTTAGAGGTTCAACATGTTTCTTCTTTCTCTACAGCCTCAACAGTTCTTGAGTACTGTGGTTTATTTCCGACTTGCATTCCAAAGATTCCAAATTAAGTTTGAAACACAATCTGTCATCCACCATCTCGTCTCGCATTACCTGCTTGCCATTCAGGATGCTACAAGCAGGGCATATTGTTCGTCAGTTCATAGACGTTCTGCAGAAACAGCCAGCCCTAATGCCGTGGCATTATCTTCAGGGCCTGTTGGTTGTTGGTTGTCATGCTGTCTCCAGTTAGGTTATTACGTTAACTAAGTGTGTGTGTGGGACTTCATCAGGCCACCTTGACGTGGTGTGTCTGCTGGTGAGCCAGGGGGCCGAGGTGGGCTGCAAGGACAAGCGGGGCTACACCCCTCTGCACACAGCTGCCTCCAGCGGCCAGATCGCTGTGGTCCGACACCTGCTCAACCTCGCCGTAGAGGTAGCGCGACACACACACACACACACACACACACACACACACACACACACACACACACACACACACACACACACACACACACACACACACACACACACACACACACACACACACACACACACACACACACACACACACACACACACACACACACACACACATTTCTGTACCCTTGACTTGAAATAAAATAATTCTACTACATTGTTACTCGTTTGGTACGGTTGTTTCAGCCGGTTATCCGTCCTCAACTTTCCAAATAAGAAACCCAATTAAAAAGAAAAACATTTTTGTTTTACTTCTATGATATCCATGCAAACCATCTCGCCAAAAGGCATCTCAGAAAACATTCTGGGTTTATTTTGCACAATGCCTATTTTTTGTTTGCCGTCTAAAACGTACGTCGCCCGCAGATAGACGAGTCCAACGCGTTCGGGAACACGGCGCTGCACGTGGCGTGCTTCAACGGACAGGACGCCGTCGTCAGCGAGCTCATCGACTACGGCGCCAACGTGGGCCAGTCCAACAACAAGGGCTTCACGCCGCTGCACTTCGCTGCCGCCTCCACGCACGGCGCCCTCTGCCTGGAGTTCCTGGTCAACAACGGGGCCGACGTCAATGTCCAGGTACTGCGCTCGTGGATCGAGTGTTACTGGTTCAGCTCTTAATCACAGTGACAGGCTCAAAAGGCCTCACCAGAAGGACACATTTTATAGCAGACCTGTACCCCTCACTCCTCCAAAATTAAATGATATTTTCCCTTAATTTTCAAGTAATAGGGATCCCTTCTTCCTCAGAGTTTCTGTCAGGAGTCCTTGTGTTTGTGTGTGTGTGCGTGCGTGAGTGCGTGCGTGCTACTGTTTCAATTTCAACTGTCTCAATACCCATCAATGACACGCTTTGTTGTTTGTCATCAAATGATTAATGAATCTAATGATAGTTATTGTAGATAAGTTACAGGATCGGATTTTTTCATTTTACATATGTTTGCTTACCTCAATGCATGCAGGCGTAAAGGTAAAACGCTAGCTGTTGACTAAATAATGTAAATGGTTAGAGTGTATAATAATATATTTCTATACAAAATATCAAATTTGAAGCAGTGTTCCTTAACAATGCTTTCCATATGGACAGTATTGATAGGCCTTACATACCCTGCACTATTGTTGTGCCCCTTTTTTAATGCTCTAATGCATCTGCACACTTTGAGACTTTGTATTGATTCAAGAGGGGAAGTGGCGGCTGGAAACATGGTGGAATGTTAAGAGCTCCTAAATTGAGGCCACGAGTTTCTTCCTTTTGAGTCATGTTGTGGCTGCTTTGTGTCGACGTCATCCATGTGTGTGACGCATCAATGTCATCCCTTTTAAGTCGGAACGTTCCCTCTTTTGTTTCCTGTGACAGAGTCGGGATGGGAAGAGCCCTCTGCACATGACGGCCGTGCACGGGCGCTTCACACGCTCCCAGACCCTCATCCAGAATGGTGACTTGTCTTTATTCAATAAAATAAAGAAGCTATTAAAAATACAATTCAGATTATATATTAAGTACAATACCAATCTAATAATGACAAAAATAAAATAAAATTATATATATATATATATAGATACTTTTTGGAGGCTGTCCTGGTTGCAATGTTCTTAATTGTTGCGAGTCTTTCCGGGCCTCTAACCTCCCTGGGGTTTCTTCCACTCCAGGCGGGGAAATCGACTGCGTGGACAAGGACGGCAACACCCCTCTGCACATCGCCGCCCGCTACGGTCACGAGCTGCTCATCAACACGCTGATCACCAGCGGAGCCGACTGCACGCGGTGGGCGATGGGTTTCCCTCCTCCGAACACGCATTTTAAAATCCTGTCCCTCCAACGCTCTCTCATTGATGACCTTTCCTCTCCGTCCGATATGTGTGCAGGCGGGGGGTCCATGGAATGTTCCCCCTCCACATGGCGGCCCTGAACGCCCACTCGGACTGCTGTCGGAAGCTGCTGTCCTCAGGTACCAAAGAAACTACATTACCCATGAACCCTTGCCCCGTGGACCCTGACAGGAAGTATTCCACAAACGTTGAACTTTTTTTCTTCGTTAAAGAAGCACAACGCAGGGCTCAGTCCTCAACGCAACGACCCGGGTTTGATTCCTGCCCGTGGTTCTTTGCTGTAGGTCCTCCCCTCTCTCTCTCCCCCTGTCTAACTCTTCATGAGAGAAGCAAAAAAAATGCAAAAAAAAATCATAACGCAAAAAACGTAACATAATGTGTTTCATAATAATGGGAACGGTCAGGAATCTTACATCGGTGTCCAACCGATGGTCGTGTGATTATTGTAGAACGAATGTGTGAGACGTACAGGATACTGAGTTTCAACGAGGGCTCTCTGGCAAATATCAGAGTAATTTCCTCGCTGCAGAGCATGGAAACTGGACCCCTCGTGGTTTGGTCTCCTCTCTGCGGTTGATTCCTGGACAAGCGCAGGCATTCAGCCCGGGCCAGATTGGAGTCACACTCCTCCAGAGCAGTACAAAGCCCCAGTGAGGTGGGGGGGTGGGGGGTTACTTATCACTTATGTGCTCCGTGTCCTCCCCACACACAATCCTGTCCTCTTCATCCCAATTCCCAATTTGACAAGGAAATCCGATGTTTATGCCATTGGGGGGGCACTTTCATCCAAAGAGGTTTCACTGATCCCTGCCTGTTGTTTGATACAGGAGGTGGCTTGAATTGTAGAAACGCGCACATCCAAGCTAGTAGTGCAGGTGTGTCGGGAGTGTGATATACATGGATGTAAGAATCAGAGAAATCTCCCTCAATCAAGACCAATAGAAGTGCTATTTAAGCTTCTGAGTGCGAGGATCTCCTTCAATTATTCTACAGGTGGTGGCCCAAGTGAAACATGTATAAATGATCTTAGACCGGTCAGGAATGGGAGCCGGTCACATGTATTGATCCACAGGACGATGTGCAGACCTCTCTCCTTGCTGAAATAAACGACGACGTGACGAATTTTCCTAGTGCTTTGAATGTTGCAGCCGTCTGTACGCCTCTCCCCGCCTCCCGCTCAACTCCGTCAACGCGGTGTCTACCTGTCTCTCAGCCACTGGTTCTCTGTTTCTTGTTGTCGGGTTATCGTGTGTCAATACCCGTTGCTCAGGGCTTGTGCTCTCTCTCTGTCTGGGACTCTGAGCTCCCCTGATGGGTAGTACACACTGCTCTCCTGTGCACGCTCTCACCTAACATGGTCATGTTGTGTTAACCCCCCCCCCAACCATGCTATCACTTGTCTTTCTACCATCCTCTCTCTCTTGCTCTCTCTCTCTCTCGCTCTCTCGCCTGCTCGCCCCCTCGCTCATTAATCGCTCTCTCTCCCTCTCCATCCCCCCCTTCTTTCTCTCAACCCCTCTATCTCTCTTTTTCTTTCCCCCCCTTCCCTCTCTCCCCCTTCTCTCTTTCCTCCTCTCTCCCCCTTCTCACTCTCCCCATTTTCGTCTCTTTCACTCTCTTTCACTCACTCACCAGCTGTGTGTGTGCGTGTCTCTTTATTCTCTGTGACTGTATAGTGTCAACCCTGCTTTTCTTCTTCCTCTGTTTTATTTTCGTGTCGGTAGTGTGTATGTTCTTTTGGGGTGGGTCGATGGGGAGGAGGGGTTTCGTAGTGCTGCCCTCTGCAGGTCGGAGGTCAGGGGTGATGTTGATCGCCTCATTCTTGTCTGCAGGCTTCGAGATAGACACCCCCGACAGCCTCGGGAGGACCTGCCTACACGCTGCCGCCGCGGGAGGGTGTGTACACCACACACACACACACACACACACACACACACACACACACACACACACACACACACACACACACACACACACACACACACACACACACACACACACAGACTCCCATGCTAGTGTATTAGCATCCTGTTAATGAATGAATTACAAAGAGTGCATCAATGTCAGGCTGGGAGGGAGCTGCTCCTGTTTGACTGCCATTAACCTCTCTGGGTAGGATGTGTGAATCATGTCAGCTGTGTGTGAGTCCTCTCTGACCTTCTCTGTGCGTGTTCCCCCGTGCAGCAATGTGGAGTGTGTGAAGCTGGTGCTGAGCAGCGGGGGGGACCACAACCGCAGGGACAAGTGTGGCAGGTCGGTGCTCCTTCTGTCATGGGTTTGAATCCCCATAGATGTATGTCTTTTACTGGTTACCGTCATTAAACAGAAGAAATGGCTTCCTCAATCATTTTATTTTAATTGTGTCACGAAACACAGAAAATACGATGGTTACGATGCATAGACCATCATATCTGACTACTAGACTTTGGGTTTTTTGGGCTCCAATGTTTTTCTTCTTAATTGTCTGTTTTAAATTGTTATATTTTATTCTTCATTGAGATACAGTAACCAAAAAGGCTAGTCGTTGGTATTGACAATAACAGTCTGGTGTCACTTTATTGGAATGCAAACATGCTATTGGAGGTCTGCATGTCCACATGCAGAAAAATAATGTTTATGCATAAGAAGCATATGTATGCATCTTGTATGAAAATAAAGTGTATTAGACTATACCAGATGGCGGGGTTGTGTGTGTGTGTGTGTGTGTGTGTGTGTGTGTGTGTGTGTGTGTGTGTGTGTGTGTGTGTGTGTGTGTGTGTGTGTGTGTGTGTGTGTGTGTGTGTGTGTGTGTGTGTGTGCAAGAGTATGTGTCGTGCTTACGCGACATTGAGCATGTATGCAAATATGCTTGAAATCTGAATTCTGCTCTGCCCTCCCTATCCCATATCTCTCTCTCTCCCTCTCCCTCTCCCTCCCCCTCCCCCTCCCCCTCCCCCTCCCTCTCTCTCTCCCCCCCTCTCCCTCTCCCAGAACGTCCCTCCACTACGCGGCAGCCAGCCGGCACTACCAGTGCCTGGAGACCCTGGTGGCGTGCGGGATCTGCATCAACGCCACCGACCAATGGGGGCGCTCGGCCTTGCACTACGCCGCGGCGTCCGACCTGGACAGGAGGTGAGCGGGAGAAGCACTCGCACACACACACAGCTTTGACCGTGCTTAGAGGAATACATTGCAGATTGTCAAACAAATTTATATCACAAAAATGTCGGTAGTATACGCAAATTAAAGATTTTTACATATCTCCACAGTCTGCAGCCGGATCCCCCCCGTTCATTTGACGTAAAAATTCTAAAATAGTGCCCATTCTAACCACATTGTAATGATACAAAGCTGGTGGAAAATCCGCAAGTTGGTCCTGTTACTGCACCAGAAATGGGCAACAAACAAACCTAATAAGGAGCATTCAGACTGCACTGGAAAGAGTGAGGGACTTTTAGTCACATGTTCTGACTTGACACGTGACTTAGCAGGGTAACTGGGGTATAAATAAAAAAACCTACCTATTTACCCTGACTTCAGAGACCTGACGTCCAGTTAGAATATGTATGTCCTCGCTATTTGACTTATGTGCTTCATTGCCTGGCCTCTTGTCTAACCTCCCTCCCTCTGTCCGTCTCACCTTCCATCCCTCTGCTTCTCCCGCTCCTCTCCAGACGACGGCAGAACCTGGAGCCGGAGAGCGATGGCGTCCAGGCGGAGAGGGAGAAGGAGGCGGCGCAGTGAGTCTCGTGTCCTTTAAGATACCACCATCGTGACTCACTTCATTAGACTCTGCTGTCCATTGTCTGTTGAGCTGATTTCCCATGGCTGCCCCAGCCTGCGTGATGCTCTATAATTCAGAGTCGGGCTGGGGTTTGAGTTCTGGCTGTGCACTGCCCGCGCCACACTGCCCCCCACAGTATGGTCGGAGAACACGCACTCTTAACCTGTGTGGAGTCGTTCAATGCAATTTTGGGGTAACAAGGTTCAGTACAGAACATGTCTGGGGGACGGTTGCTATGGAGATAGCTATACAGAGTAGCATGTGCATGAGCTAGAACAGCAAAAGCTCATACATTTTTGCTGTTAGGGTCATGTGTGTATGTCCAGAGCAGTGTAGGCAGTAGGAGAAATGCTGGCAACCAAACATTTTTTAAATAGACAACTACCTTTTATGTTTTTATTGTGCAGGTTTTTATGTGTGTGTGTGTGTGTGTGTGTGTGGGCTGCCTGCTCTTTGTGGTATTAATATTGGTGTGTCTTTGTGTGGTGCGGCCTACTGTTTGTTGTGCTCACATGTGTTGTGGGGTGTTGTGTGCAGATGTTTAGAGTTCCTCTTGCAGAGTGGAGCGACAGCCAGCCTCAAAGACAAGCAGGGCTACAGCGCTGTGCACTATGCCGCTGCATACGGACACAGACACTGTCTGGAGCTGGTCAGTCACACACATGACACACACATGCACACACACATGCACAGGCAAGCGTGCAAACACATAGACACACACGCAGATAACACACAAACAAAACAAGCCCACACACACGCACACAAACGCACCCAAGCATACACACACGCAGTTTACACACACACAAACACACTCAAAAAACACACACAAAACATGCACAGTGTTTCCTCTAAACTGTGTGCATGTGCAATCGCACACTAAACCAAGTGTCTCCTTGCGCAGCAAATATCCGCAGCGTCCAAAAAAATACGCTGACCTTTTCCCCATTTGTTCTTCCTCTCAGAGGTAAGGTGGAACACATGGGTTGAACTGGAGATCAAATAACCTAATACCTGTTTATTTGATACCATTTTGTAACATAGCCTCACCATCCAACTGAAGTCTATTCAGTGAGGGACAGATGACAAATTAACTATCGATAAAGCCATGTGCCCAACACTGTCCAGGCGATAATATGATGCGGTCAGGTTTGTTTAGTTAGACAGTCAATGAACGTCATTCGCTGTTCTTTCTGTCACCACGTCAGATGTTGCTCACAGGGCTCCACGTCATTCTCAGGTGGTTTGTGTGTATACACAAACACACACCTTGTTGCAGCAAACACCACGTGATGATGTTCTATGCGCCTACTGAGGGCCATGTGGCAGGAAATGTATTCATTGTGGGATATCTCCAGGCAATTTATTCAACACATGGAAATGACATTGCAGGGTGTTGTTGTCCGTTTCCATGGGTTTTGAGGGAAACAGAATGAAATACTTAACATTTATAATATAAATGGTTAAACAACCAAATTATAGCACATTCATAAGAGATGATTAGGTCTTAACACATTCTTCGGCCTGCCATATGAATTCAATCTAAAATGTTTATTGAGGATTTAGTCAGATTCGTGGTGACGCTTTCAAGTTTGTGTTTCTTTTTTTTTGGTACTCCTATTTTGAAGTTGCTGGATAGGGGCGAGAGCCACCAAGAAGAGCCAGATTCCCCCAGTGCCAGGAGCCCTCTGCACCTTGCTGTGAGTCACACACACACACACACACACACACACACACACACACACACACACACACACACACACACACACACACACACACACACACACACACACACACACACACACACACACACACACACACACACACACACACACACACACACACACACACACGTTTTGTTTGTGTTTTTTTTTTTGTGTGTGCATGTGTGTGTCATGTGCAACAAACTACTTAAAGTTAAACTGCCTGTGACCAACCTCAGGAGCCTTGAGTTTTTTCAAATTTATCGTTTGAATGAAAACGAGTCCAGCAAGATAAGCGTGCCGATCTGCGCTTTCTGTAATTCCTCTATTTCAAGTCAAGCCCGCCAGTGATAGGAACCGGTCCTAACATACCTCTTTATCGCACGCACACCGCTTCCTCCTTTCTCCTGTTTCATCAGCCCATGATGCTTCCTCTCTCTCTATCCATGCTGTGCTCTGAACCTTCCGACAGAAGCGAAGCAATCACACTTAACCCTTTCTGAGCAGCATTATTCTCCATGTATTTCTGTTTTGGACCATTATGTTGATGCCGGTGCTGGGGACAATAATCCCGATGAAACTGTTAAATCCTGATTGCTAGACGTCTGAAGTACAGGAGCTAATCAGTGTTTTAAACAGGACTGTGCCTCCCTGTGTCTTTCTGTCGTTTCTGCTCCCAGATGGGTTCTCTCAGCTGTCATGCTCCATAGCTGACTTATGTATGTGAGTGTCTACTCCGGTGGGTTTATAAAGTGTATCGTCCCCCCCCTGTTTCCAGGCCTACCACGGCCATGCCCAGGCGCTGGAGGTCCTGCTGCAGGGGGCGCGGGAGGTGGACCAGGGCGACGAGGCCGGCCGGACGCCCCTGGCGCTGGCCTCGCTCCGGGGACACACGGACTGCGTCCACACGCTGCTCAGCCAGGGGGCGTCGCCGCACGCCGTGGACACCCAGTACGGCCGTTCGGCCGTCCACCTGGCCGGTAGGGCTCACTTGTTGTGATTTATATTTACATTGACGGGTGTAAGGCTCTCTCGTACGCCGGTTTCCAATCGTTGTTGCTTTCGTTCTGTGTTTGTTTTTTTCCTCTATAAAGTTTTCATTCTAATGATCCTCCCACGACTCCTATATTGCTCACACAAGCTTTCCTCCGGGTTTTTTTTTTCTCTGGTAGTGATGAATGGTCACACCACGTGCGTACGCCTCCTGCTGGACGACCCCGACAGTGCGGACCTGGTGGACGCCGCTGACTCCCAGGGCCAGTGAGTCTTCCTCCTCCTGCCACACTGTCTCCTCCTCCTCCTCCTCCTCATGCTGCTCAACCCTCCTCAGCCGCCAACTCCTAATCTCTCTCTCTCTCTCTCTCTCTCTCTCTCTCTCTCTCTCTCTCTCTCTCTCTCTCTCTCTCTCTCTCTCTCTCTCTCTCTCTCTCTCTCTCTCTCTCTCTCTCTCTCTCTCTCTCTCTCTCTCTCCAGGAGTCCTCTGATGCTGGCCGTGGCCGGGGGTCACGTGGACGCGGTGTCTCTGCTGCTGGAGAGAGAGGCCAACGCCAACATGGCCGACAACCATGGCCTCACGGCCCTGCACCTCGGGGTAAACACTAGTGTGCGCATGTGTTGCGTCCGAAAAAGTCGATCAACCTGATCCCATTTCTTTTAAGTCAATCCCCCAGTATGTCGGGCCACTTCCTGAGAAGCCCGTCTGGTCAGCAGTCA
This sequence comes from Gadus chalcogrammus, assembly GCF_026213295.1. Lineage (NCBI taxonomy): Eukaryota > Metazoa > Chordata > Actinopteri > Gadiformes > Gadidae > Gadus > Gadus chalcogrammus. The sequence goes on from NC_079431.1 coordinate 12,731,454, forward strand.
ATCAAAACCCCTCAATAAGAAGATAACGGAAACATGAGAGCAGTCAATCATAAGAACAGAGCCTTATAGTGCAGTGCTTGTGGCGCCCTATCACACCGCTCCCATTCCAACTCTTCTCCTTTTACCCTCCCTTGCTCCCCCCCCCCCCCGGCCCCCCCCCCCCCCCCCCCCCCCCTCAGCTGCTGTGCGGTCAGGAGGAGTGCATCCAGTGTCTGCTGGAGCAGGAGGCCTCCGTGTTGCTAGGCGACGCGCGCGGCCGCACAGCCATCCACCTGGCGGCGGCCCGGGGCCACGCCTCCTGGCTGAGCGAGCTGCTGGGCATCGCGTGCTCGGACCCCCCCTCCCTGCCCCCGCTGCAGGACCGGTCGGGCTACACGCCCCTGCACTGGGCCTGCTACTACGGTCCGGCCCCCCCCCCCCCCCCCCCCCCTGTAGCACTCCGCCGTCTCAAGGCCATGGAGGCTTTATTAACTGACTCTGAGACGTACATTAATATCGTTCGCCTCAGAGCTTAGCAATTGCCTTATTCGTATTTTGAGGTTCATGGTGTATTTAGCAGTCCAAATAGCAGCGTATTTAGCAGTAACCTAAGTCAAATAGATGACTGAGGCAGATAGAGATGATGGAATGTAAAAAGCACTCTGGCTTTTTTAAATTCCATATTGGCTCTGGCTTAGGATAGAGCCAATGAGGCACAGTGAATCAGCAGAGAGTTAGTTTAGATATCCCAATTTCGCCAAAATACGACAAAGGATATCGTGCCATGAGTCTAACGATATCCTTTTTGACATTTTCTTGACACGGTATTGTGATATATTAACTACACTTTTAGATCCGATTGTCTATCACTTTCACTTCAGAGGGGCATGATAGACTAGCGGTGAGCATCTTCTCATTTGCCCTTGTGACATCCATGTTGTTTTTATCCTTAAAACGCGGGTTCCTCTGTCCCCCGTGCAGGTCATGAGGGCTGCGTGGAGGTCCTGCTGGAGCAGAAAGGGTGCCGCTGCATCGACGGGAACCCCTTCACCCCCCTGCATTGCGCTGTGTACGTGGTCCCTCTACCGTGATCTTACAAAGACGTTAACGCCGCACATGCTGCGAAAAGCGTTTTAGCAGTATGGCTCCCTGAGCGACGTGACTGGTCTATCGGACTGGTCCGACAGTCTGACCTATCGGCGCTCAGCAGAGGTAACCAGCAGAAGGCTGGGAGTCGGCAGCAGGGGGGGGATCACACCGAATCATTGTTACTTTGTGTGCTCAGGGTGAACGACCACGAGCCCTGCGCCTCCCTGCTGCTGGAGGCCATGGGGTCGGACATCACCAGCTGTAAAGACGCCAAGGACAGGTACGCTAGATCCACACAGGATCCAGGAAGTATACTGGTGATGCGCTGCTATTTATCTCATCCTCCCTCTACCTTCTCCCTCTCTCTCCCTCCGGCAGAACCCCCCTCCATGCAGCGGCCTTCTCGGGTCACGTGGACTGTGTCCAGCTGCTCCTCTCCCATGATGCACCAGTCGATGCCGTCGACCAATCGGGCCGCACGGCCCTGATGATGGCGGCGGAGAAGGGCAGAGTCGGCGTGCTTGGTAAAGACTGGAATGATGCATTGTTTGCTCTGCCGATTACCTCGCCAGAGCCCATGTGTCTTTGTTTGTCTTTTTGATGATGTGGCCATGTATGTATAGTTTCTTCTTGTCATGGCTCTGATTAACTTATTTTGCTCATCTCCAGAGGTGCTGTTGACCAGCACTGAGGCCAACCTGAGTCTGACGGATAAAGACAGCAACACGGCCCTTCACCTGGCCTGCAGTAACGTAAGTTTCCACTATGCGGGGATCCACTCAAGCCTGTATTAATTCCAACAGTGAGGTGAAACGGCTCCCCCTGCTGGTTGTATTCTCACAGTCCTATGGAATTTACCCATAGCGATGCTAAGTGAAAATAACAAAATAGGCTGTATCGCCGTAAGAAAGGGTAAGGGTTAGGTAAAGGATTTCCCTAACACCCTCTCGTACTTTTTTGCCAGTTGCTCATAGCTTATTCCTTTATCCATCTGAAATGGGTCACCAGTGTCATAGTTCCTCAGGGAATTGAACTACCTTTTTTTTTCTTTTCAAATGGAAAATGGAATATTCAATGTGTTACCGTTACTGTTTCATGAACCTGCCCCTCTCTCTGTACAGGGAAAGCAGGACTGCGTCTTGTTGATCCTGGAGAAACTGGCCGACGCAGCTCTCATCAACGCCACGAATGCAGCGCTGCAAACGTGAGTGTCTTAGATGTTTTATTGTGCAGAGTAAAAGGATGTGGCTATATTTTTAACACAATTTGAGAATGAGCCTTTGGATTTACAGTCATTCACTTGGGTGTCCCAACAGGTTGTGTCACTGCAATGAGTCAATATATGTTAATACATTGCAAATATGCCCTAAATAGTAGCAAATAGGCCCTAAAGTAATCCTGTTTGCCTTGAACTCTGGTGAGATACTGAACCTGTACCCGCTTCGTAAACACACAATGTGCAAGATTTGCAATTTCAAACTATCTCCAGTCTAACAAAAAAAGGGAAAACAGCCTCCTCCTCCAATCCCACTCTCCTCCCTCACCCTACACCCTGCCCACCCTCAACCAGTGCTGCTGTCTGAGTCAGCCTAACCTACGTCCCTGTAGCCGTGAAGCCAGCTACATGACAGAATGGGTTTCAGGGCACATCTCAAACCGAAACAATTAGCATATCGTAGCCTTTAGCGACATTCACTGAAGTCACTGAAGTCACTGTGGATGAATGACTAACAGCCAGAGGGGAACATCTGGTCGGGGTGGAGGCCAACGAGAGGAGGCTGAGCATCAAGTGGAGCTCCTCCTCGTGTGTGTGTGTGTGTGTGTGTGTGTGTGTGTGTGTGTGTGTGTGTGTGTGTGTGTGTGTGTGTGTGTGTGTGTGTGTGTGTGTGTGTGTGTGTTGAGGTTCAATCAGGTTGAGCTCCTCCTAACGTGTGTGTGTGTGTGTGTGTGTGTGAACCTCCATGTGGTCTCTCTGACAGACCCCTGCACCTGGCTGCCCGCAGCGGGCTGAAGCAGGCGGTGCAGGAGCTGCTGACACGGGGCGCCAGCGTCCAGACGGTGGACGAGAATGGTAGGTCACGTGACCCCGGTCGGTAGATTCTGCCGCGCGGTGAAGGTCGGTCGTCACTCTTTGTGACGGACTATTACGATGAAAGAACTTTTATTGTGGAAAGCGAGTGGAGCAACGTAAAGCTGCTGTGATGTTCTGTGTGCGCCGCGGGCCCTGTCTTGTTGCCTGTTTTACCTGCGCTCCAGTGCTAGTTGCATATTCTGTATAGCCTATCATGTGCTTTTCTTTTTGTCTTTTTGTTTGAATGCATCTATAGCATTAGCAGCGTTGTAAGCATTAGCATCTGCAGTCGTTTTATGCTCCTCTGTATGGCGCTTGCCTGCTTCATATTAATAGAATGCTGCTTCATCCCCTGTTTGTCCCCCTCCCCCCTCCTTATATTCTTTCTGCATCTTTCTCCCCCCCACCCCTGTCTGTCTCCCTCTTTTGCTGTCTGTCTCCCTCCCCTTTGCTGTCTGTCCCTCTTTCTGTCTGTCGCTCTCTCTCTCTCTGTCTGTGCCTCTCTCTCCCCAGGTCTGACCCCCGCTCTGGCTTGCGCTCCCAGCCGGGAGGTTGCCGACTGTCTGGCTCTCATTCTGGCTACCATGATGCCTTTCTGCTCCCCTTGCAGCTCCGGAGCTCCTTCCCCAGGCTCTCTCCTGAGGCAGCTGCCCCCCCAGCACGCGGGCAAGGCCCCTGCGGGGGGCCCCTCTGGGGCCGCCGTCACCGCGGGCCCCCGGGCCCCCCGCAGCCCCAGGAACCCCTCGGGGCCATCCAGTGAGGGGACCACCGAGAACGACTCGGAAGACTCCGAGACCTTTTGACACCCCCTGTCCCAAAAAGACCGCTTCGCTCCATCCCTTTACCCCGCCCTGCCACCCGACCGCCTCCCCGTCTCGTCCCCCGTCTTGTGTGTCCCGGAGCACACCAGCCTGCACTCTCGGCCCTCCTACCTCAAAGTGTTCACCTAACTCTAGACACAGCCGCAACGCCAGCGTTTCCTCTCTGCGTACCACATGCAAGTCCCCGCACAGCGAGGGCCGTCCCAGGCGCTGCACGTCCCCCGTAACGGTTCAGCACTCGAAGGACCGCGCTCCACACGCACCCTACAGGGACACGGTCAGCCCGTCGCGGCTCCCCCTGGAGCCGTCGGTGCCACGTCCGGCAAGCGCGCCGTCGACTCGTCATTTGGATGGGAAACGCTGGCGTGATAATGAATGGAAGGCCCTCCCAAAGTCCTCCGTAGTTTGGCTGCGTCCAAACGAAAAGATAACTAGGTTCAACGCCCGACGGCGAAAGGCTCGCGCAAACTCCCCCGTTTCACCGAAGAATGATGTCGTGTGTAAGGAAATTTGATAACTCACGGCAAGTTGACGCGGCACTGGCGGGGACGCGACGCAGCATTTTCAGTGGAGCCGTTGAGTAAGAGACAACAGCCTCCATGCGTGTTCTCCACCGGCTGACATCCATCAGGGTCGGTGCGCTAAAGCCCCTGAGGGGATGGTCTACGGCCGGACGCGGGATGCTCACATCACAACCTTTTGATTACGTCAGAGCTCATTTTGATTTGAAGCCCCTCCTGTGATGGGTTAAGGTGGGGGTGGGGGTGGAGCAGGTGGTGTTGCATGCTCGTGTGGTTGCTCTTGTTCTTGTTCTTCTCTCCCACGGTGCCTGAAATCCAAACTGACCGTGGTACTTCAGTCCTCACGAGACCTGCCTCAGACACCCGTCTGTCCGTAGAGAAACTAAGCAAAGTAAAAAGAAGCCATTTTGTAACCAGCTGCAAACCGAAAAAGACGTGTAACTTCCACCTTTGTGTGTGTGTGTGTGTGTGTGTGTGTGTGTGTGTGTGTGTGTGTGTGTGTGTCTGTAAGTGTGTGTCTGTGTGGCGGGTGTTAGGTTGATGATTTAAAACTTTGACTTGTATGCAGAATTATTTAATTAATGCTTGAGGCTCCATGCAGTTGACAAAGAGGTACGTAGAGTTTGAAAACCTGTCAATGGAAATGTTATCCCAAAACAAGCACAAATGATATTTAGAGGTTTTTGGGCGGCTTTAGGCCCAGATGTGAGGAGTTTGGTCCTTATGTTGTTTTTATGTCCTTTTTTAAAAGCAAGTGTCCATACTGGGACATGTGGGCTGTTGGCTCTGTAACAGAAACCAGGGTATGCCATGTATTGATAAACACAAGGGTTTGCGGGGTCATTTTTTGCAGTGTTAACGGGGGGATGTTTATCTTAATGTGCACAGCCTATTCTGTACACTTTTTTTTTTTAATATATATATATATATATATATATATATATATATTTAGAAAGCTCTTGGGACCTCGATCTGATTCTGCATTGTTGATTGTCCCACACTGAACTTCCTCCTCGTCCCACTGCTTCAGTATATCTTAGGTGGCCATCATCAGCCATTGTTCCATTTTCTTATGTACAATTTTAGCTGAGAATTCCTTCTTAAACAAAAGCTATTTTGGGTCCATTTTAGCAATTCCCCAAAACAATTGTTCAGCTGAATATTTATTGACGAATACACCAATGGTACAAACACTGCCAGCACTTACTTGGTCAATATATAGCACAGGACCCCCCCATCACTTTTCCCTCCCCTGTCTTACCTTTGGTCTACCAGCTATGTGCCAGTGTGTTGCACCTGTCCAGTGCCTTGTGTGTCTCTGTTCTTATTTTGTAGAATGTCCACCTGGGCCGAATGCTGATGTCATTTTCTGAATGGGATGCTTTTTCAGTTACGTGAGAGGTTACTTTCAGTTGCAAAGGGTCAAGGGCAAGAGGTGGTCATCCCTCATCGCGGGACCGCTCTGCACATCTACGAGGCTTTGATGTGTGTGTGTGTGTGTGTGTGTGTGTGTGTGTGTGTGTGTGTGTGTGTGTGTGTGTGTGTGTGTGTGTGTGTGTGTGTGTGTGTGTGTGTGTGTGTGTGTGTGTGTGTGTGCAGAGAATAATTAGTTATTTTATTTCTTTTGTATATTGTGTCGTGCACAGATCTCCATCGGTGAAAGAAAATGGGACGACTTTATTCCCAGACCCCAATCCTCCACACAATATAAATTCAGAAAGCGAGAGAGATGAAGTGTGTAATTCAGCATCAGCCTGCCTCCCCTCAGCAGGGGGGGGGTCTTAAGTCTGCCTCCACAGGGAACACGCAACACAAGATCAACGGCCCTCCGCCACTGTTGGACTGAGAACCGAATGGTCCGTCACATCTAGAGGATGGGCTTCACCGGTCGCGACAATCACCGTCTTGAGTGGTCGTGGGTGTGTTTGTGTGAGTGTGTCCGATGTTTTGCTTTGTTTTCTCTACACAAGTTCCTATTGCAGTAAGATTGCTGATGCAGGATTGCGATTCCTGATGCAGTGAGAATGCTGTTTGTCAGCTACCCTTTGTTTTATATGAAGTGTACAAAAATAAAAAAAATGAGAGGTTTGTTTAAACTTACCACCGAAAGTGTGTTTCTGAAAATAATGTGCGATATATATATAGAGGAATCATTCCTCTTATACACATCTTACTAAAGGATCCATAGAAAAGTACACTGGCTGTAAACTGTTATATTTTAATATATTCAAATTTGTTTGTAAATATGCACAATTTAATAGTTACCAAAAGAATATTCATTCATGTTGTGTAGTGGTCTGTCTGTGTCCAATTGATGTCTCTTCCTCAAAGTTACTACAAACCAATGAATGCATGGTTAACTTATTTTGGAAGGCTATTATTACTGAACACAACAGGCCATTACAAACATACCTTACATTGGCTACTATTGTGAAAGTAACATCAAATGCTAACCTATGCGCACCGGGGAGCAGGGCCATTTCTGGCCATCTAGGAGCCCTCCGCCGGACATGCGTTTTTAAATTAGAAGTTTTGAAGAAAGCAAACTACTGTCTTTGTTGTTGCTCACCATTTAGCCTATGTATTCCTACCTTTCCTTCTCTCGACAACCCACCCACCGTACGGTTCGCCTTTTATGACTGATTTTACATGAAATCTCACGTAAGTAGTACTAATTTGATTGGTGACTTCGGGGAACCGATTTTTATAGTTAGAAACGGACCTTACTTCTCCCTTCCACCCCTTGTCCATCCAACTGCTCAACACTGGACAAGTCGTCTTCAACATGCAAAGTATTTAAGGATGTTAAGAAGTATTACTCTTTATGCCTCCATGGGGGAATAATAATAAAAAAAAGTAGGTCACATCTTGTTGTCACATCGTACATATTTCCAACGTAAAATTGCGAGCATAGGACTGAAGAGCTCACAAGCTAGCTGGTCACTTGCGCTATAGCCCAATAAATGGTGGGTCTAACACGTTTTACACATATAACTTAAGGATCGTCCGAATCTATTTCCTTCAAAGATACATTTTGTTGACCTCTCCCTCTGTGACTTGGAAACAATTTGTCAGGCGAGGCAGTATTTATTGCCATATCTTGAGATATATTTTTGGCCAGGGTGTCACACACAGGTTTTTTTGTTGAAGTTCGTGACCTAAACTGTCCACTAGATGGAGTAAGAGTGGTAGCTCCCTAACGTTTACATTTATCTTGCGCTGATAAAGGTTATTTTGGTTCATCAAACCTTTACCAAAGTAACCCGGTACAATCGCACACGTAATCTTAGTTGGGATTGACGTCAGTCAGGAGTAAATAGTGTTATTTCATCACAACAAATGAATTGTACTTCTCTAGCGTTCTGGTTGGCGCATGTCAGCCTACGTCATCAGTTAGTGCCAAGTAGGTCTTGGATTGAATCATGAGTCTATTAGTGTCTTTTGGGCTAAATATAAGTAGTGTAACAGGGCTATATGTGGTTTACAATGAGTGGTGTATAATTTATTAGGTTGTTCTGTTACTTAATTTGTAAACCGTCTGTGAGAGTGACATACCTGGAGAAGTGGTCCGTAGCACTGACAGTATTCGGCATCGCTTCTCGGCCTTTTGGCTAAGATCAAGTGTAGTATCTGTTCTTATCAGTTTAATATCTGATACGTCCCCTACCCGGGGACCATATATTAAATTGATTTTTGGAACTGGGAGATGGAAAAGGGGCTTGCTCCGTCCACTCCACGCATCGACCTGGTATTGCAGTACCTCCAGGAACGGTGCACCCCCTAATGCTGTCAATTAAAAATTGAGCTTTTTCGTAACATATATTCTGTATGTGTTTCTCAAGTATTCTATGTAGCTATGCGGTCATATTTAAGCCCAAAATTCGTTTTACACTATTATAACTTGGATTTGACAAGTGTCAATGTCCAGAGAATTATAAGGCATTTTGAAATCAAATCGTATACTTATCCAAATTAGCTGTAAATTCAAACCTCATTTGTTTATTATACGCCGGTGTTCAATTAATTGTTTATTTACTACCTGTCTGCAAGGTTGAAGATCCCTGGAATTGTTCTCTGCTGAGAATTACTTTGTAAACAAAATCTATTTGAGCAATTCGCCCCCACAATTTTTCATCGGAATATTTATTGACAAATACACCAATGATACAACAACTTCCAGCACTTAATTGGTAAATATATAACACAGGTCCTCGCTCACTTTTCCCTTTCCCGTCTTACCGTTTGTCTACCAATCAGCAATGTACCAGTCAGAGCTGCATCAGCCTCCCTTGATGCAGTTAGATTGCTGTTTGACACCTCCCTTTGTTTTATGCGAAGTGTTCTCAATAGGAAATGCGAGGTTGTTTAACTTATAACGCTAAGAGATGTGTATGTTTTAAAAATATGTGCAATAGAGGAAACAGTATTGCACATATATGTACACATCTTAATAAATGATCGATAGACAATTTCACTGGGTGTCAACGCTTATATTTGATTAAATTCCAATTCGTTTATATGCACTATTTTACTGCACTATTGCCAATTTAGTATTCATTCATGATGTAGTGGGCGGCCCGTATCAAATTGATGTAACGTTGACTGATCTCTCTTCCTCAAAAGTTTACCCAAACTAATTGATGCATGGTGCACTTCTTGGAAAATATATCTATACTGAACAATTGTCCAAAACAAAGATCTCTTACAGCAGTGGGGCACAAAGCCGAATCCTACTTGTCGGATTTAAATTGAAAAAAAAAAGGCTAATGATATGTAACCCTATTTAAGCTAGCTAAAAAATGCAAGATTTAAAAGGAACTCGTCCGTTTTTTTACTGCCAGAAAAGGACTTGACTTCTCCCTTCCACTTCCTGTCCAACGAAATGCTTAACACTGGACCCAGTGGTAATGTTTATCATGCAAAGCGGGTTAGCATGTTAAGGAGCCCTTTCTGCCTGCTTGGGGAAATTAAACTAAATGCAGGTCTACACATCGTATATTTTCGAACGCAAAAATGCAATCATGCAACTACTAAATAGCTCACAGGCTAGCTGGTCACTTGCGCCGTAGCAAAATAAATTGTGGGTCTATCAACACGTTTTACACATATAAGGATCGTCCGAATCCATTTCCTCCAAAGATACATTTTGTTGACCTCCTTCTCTGTGACTTGGAATTTTTTTTTCAGACGAGGCAGTATTTATTGTCATCTTGAGATATATTTTTGTCGGTCACATCTTTTTTATTGAAGTTCGAGACCTAAACTGTCCACTAGATGGAGTAGGAGTGGTAGCTCCCTAACGTTTACATTTATCTCGCGCTGATAAAGGTTATTTTGGTTAATCAAACCTTTACCAAAGTAACCCGGTACAATCGCACACGTAATCTTAGTTGGGATTGACGTCAGTCAGGAGTAAATAGTGTTATTTCATCACAACAAATGAATTTTACTTCTCTAGCGTTCTGGTTGGCGCATGTCAGCCTACGTCATCAGTTAGTGCCAAGTAGGTCTTGGATTGAATCATGAGTCTATTAGTGTCTTTTGGGCTAAATATAAGTAGTGTAACAGGGCTATATGTGGTTTACAATGAGTGGTGTATAATTTATTAGGTTGTTCTGTTACTTAATTTGTAAACCGTCTGTGAGAGTGACATACCTGGAGAAGTGGTCCGTAGCACTGACAGTATTCGGCATCGCTTCTCGGCCTTTTGGCTAAGATCAAGTGTAGTATCTGTTCTTATCAGTTTAATATCTGATACGTCCCCTACCCGGGGACCATATATTAAATTGATTTTTGGAACTGGGAGATGGAAAAGGGGCTTGCTCCGTCCACTCCACGCATCGACCTGGTATTGCAGTACCTCCAGGAACGGTGCACCCCCTAATGCTGTCAATTAAAAATTGAGCCTTTTTATAGTGTATGTAACATATATTCTGTATGTGTTTCTCAAGTATTCTATGTAGCTATGCGGTCATATTTAAGCCCAAAATTCGTTTTACACTATTATAACTTGGATTTGACAAATGTCAATGTCCAGAGAATTATAACGCATTTTGAAATCAAATCGTATACTTATCCAAATTAGCTGTAAATTAAAACCTCATTTGTTTATTATACGCCGGTGTTCAATTAATTGTTTATTTACTACCTTTCTGCAAGGTTGAAGATCCCTGGAATTGTTCTCTGCTGAGAATTACTTTGTAAACAAAATATATTTGTGTATCACACTACACACCAGCAGGTGGCGCTGTTGAGTCAGTTTAAGGCCGCCAGGACGATCTTTTTTTCTCCCCAAAATCTTAATTTGATGCCGGCCAACCGTGAGTGGATTCTATGGAAAGCCAAGAAGGCCACCAACTGGTATGGAAGCCCGTTTCCGCCACGTAAAAGAAAAAAAATGCAGGTCACAACTCATTATTTTGAGATAGTATCTCGTTATTTTGAGATAGCATCTCATTATTTTGAGATACTATCTCATTATAATGATATACTATCTCATTATTTTGAGATAACTTCTCAACAGGAGAAGCCTGTAGCCTAATTGTAGCTTATCCATAGGTGCTACATATAGCCTATTATTACAGTAGATTAGCTGGAGATGATGAACTCGATTATTAAAGATTATTTCAGACGGAAGTATACAAATGCTGACATTTTGGCTCGATTATCTATGGAGCACAACATAAACATTAGTAAAAGAACTCTAGAAAGAGTGCTTCATAGGAATCAGCTGTGGCGAAGACGCAATAAGGCGGACATCGGAGAAGTAGCCGATTTCATACATCGCCAATTACAGTCCTCTGGCCAACAACATGGCTACAGGTGGATGCAACAGAAGTGTTGGATGGCAGGGATCATCACGGACAGAGAGACCGTTCGTCTCTTGCTGCGTCAAATGGATGGTGGTGGCGTGGATCTCCGTGCGCGGCACCGTCTGAGACGTAGAGTCTATGTCAGTCGTGGCCCGAATCATGTGTGGCACTGGCACATAGATGGATATGACAAATTGAAGCAGTATGGGATATGCATCAGTGGTTGCATTGATGGGTGCTGGAGTTGTCTGTTCATTACGACAGTTACCCCGATTTCAGTTCAGAGATGAACAAAGTTCTGGAATGCAATGTGTGGGTGATGGACATTGTCTGAAGCTCATAGTCAGTTTATGTTCTTGGAGAATAACATGTTTTGCACTGTAAAACACAAATGCTCTTAATAGACACATTTTCTCTACTATGATAAGCAGGGTTTTTTATGATAATATTGCATGTTCTGCACTTTGAGTAATCACATGTTCTGTGAATATTTATAGGATCAAAGGTTCTGTACGTTTTAGTTCAAGTGGTCAACACAATAATGTGTATGTTTTGGTAAAATAACTCAATTAGATGGTGAGCTCCTTGTTTTAATCTGTTTATATAAATGAACACTACATATTTATGATGTAGTTATGTACACATATGCTGTGATGAATGTAGGTTGCAATCACATATCACTGCTGAGATTTATGATGTAATTGTTTGTTTGTTTGTTTGTTACATAAGATGTATTCTGTCATCAGTTTACGTGATCTTAAAATGTTCTGTGCAGTGAGGTACTGCCAAAAGATATTTGGAATGTTTTTGCAATGCAGTTTTATTCTGAAATGAATAAATTAATAGAAACAGTTGCATTCATTGAAGTCGAAAATAAATCTGTCTGAAAATAGATTGAACATGGGTTTTAACATGAATTTAAAATGAAATTGCCAACAGTACATTTGCTCAACACTTAATATTTAGCACACTGGAGCTTAGTAATGGACACTTATTATTTAGCTGGCAGAACACCTCAGTACCCTCCTTCCCACCACCATCCCAACATTCTAAATTAAGTTTATGCTTGTGCTCCAAAGGGGTATTATGTAGTTATGCATTTTGTGTAACAATGTATATAGGTTAACAGTTGCTCAGCACCATGATGATCAATGAACACATTTAGGCCCAATCCCGTTTCTTTGCTCACTGTCTCAACCCTACATCTCAACCCTAACCCTCATTGCTCATGCTCATTGCTACCCCTCATTGCTACCCTAACCGATCCCCTACCAAATGGGACAACCCTACCCTGTGACGTCATCATGGCCTCCCCGTGCCCCCTAGCAGATAACCAGACCCCTGGTAATGTTACAAGAGACAGACTGGCTGCCATTGTCTCGGGCAACGAGCAAGACCCATTGTAAAGATGTTTAACCTGAAATGGTATTTATATTTTGTAATTGGCCCGGCCTGCCAGACTGGCCACACTCACACTGGCAGATTTGAGCACGGATAGGTGCTAAAACAGCCACGGCCACGGCCAGAAGGCCTAGTGTGAGTGCCCCCTTAGATAATAATCGGTTAAGAACAAGAACACTTTAGAAGAAACCCTTTATTTAAATAAGAAACACTGAACCACACATCTAAAAATACACACAAACACACACCTAAAAATACACACACACACACACACACACACACACACACACACACACACACACACACACACACACACACACACACACACACACACACACACACACACACTCTCTCTCAGCTTTTGAGAGAATGGTGGAGAATCACATCTTCTCCACCATTTCGCCAACTTTGCCTCGCTCTCCTCATGCCTCGCCTGCCCCCTGGCACTCTCCTCTTGGAAGGGGTGTCTGGGGTGGTGGAAGAGGTGCCTGGGGTGGTGGAAGAGGTGCCTGGGGTGGAGGAGCATGAGGGAGAGGTGGGGGGGGCTGGTGGCAGTGGACTCAACGAAGTCCTGAAAGAAAACGAATAAGAAGGAATTAGGAATTATATGCCAGAACTGGTTGATATGGCCATATGTTATGTACAATATATAATAGTTATGTACACAATATAGTACTGCCAAAAAATACATTGATTAACCATGTAATATTACTAATATAATAAAATATCTTAGTATAATAATACTTATAGAATATTACTAATATAATATATATATGAGTAGGTATATATTACTTATAGATTATTAATAATTAATAACTAATAATATTACTAATATTACTTTCTATATTAGCTAAGAGTTTATTGTTTACTGTTTACTGTTTTTTGTTTACTTTTTATAGTTAGTTAGTTAAGAGTTTATTGTTTATCTTATCTTATATTATAATTATTGTTTACTGTTTACTTTTTATTTTACTTTTTATAGTTATCTTAGAGTGTATTGTTTATCTTATATTGTATATAATTTAATATTGTGTTGCGTTTCTTTCTGTAAGCTACTGGACAATCAATTTCCTTGAGGGAGTCATCCCAAAAGGATCAATAAAGCCTAATCTAATCTAATCTAATCTAATCTAATGTAATATAATATAATATATTAGTATAGTAAAGCTTATTTTTAACCTGGAGTCACTAGAACATGGAAGATCTGGATATCATACGACATGATATCCAGCCCGGTCGTATGAGCCCGGTCTACAGCCCCGTCTGCAGCCCGGTCTGCAGCCCGGTCGATGGCCGGGCTGCAGAGCTCGTGATAGGGCATGCATCCCGGCCGAGAACCGGGGTCGGGCGGCCTGCGCAAGTCGGCCGGGGACTTTCGCGATCTTCCGCGAAAATCGGCCACAGACTTCCGAGAGTCCGCGGCCGGGCTTCGAAGCTCGCGGCCGGGCTGCAGAGTATAATTAAGAAAATAATTACTAGTTAATTACAGAGAAAATACTTACATTTGTGTTTTTCCAATCCTGTCGCATCTTTTCGTCCTCCATCTTGTCTAGGATATTTCTTGATTTTCCGTTTTCTCGCAAGGTATTGTGGGAGCAAGTCAGAACTGAAGCGCTTTGAGGGTGCCCATCGAAAATCTCAATTTTGAGGGGATGTTAGCCCTCCCCCCTACCCCTTAAGCTACATTTAAACAGTATTGGGACGTGACTCCACGGCGCGTGAACGCGCAACAGCGAGGGCTAGGGTTGAGATTTTCTATGTAGCAAAGAAATGGGAAAGGGCCTTATTCCCTAAGCCCATCATGAACCAACTGTCGAAGTTTCAGGTTAAGGTCAGTGATTTGATAGATGTCAGTGGACATCAGGAAGTTGTGCTCTGTCATCAGTTCAATGCAAATGTGATACAAATCCTCATCACAAGGATAGTCTTTAAAAGAACAGTCCTCCAGACAAAGGTCAATCCTGGTGTTATCAACTTGCTGAACAAAGTTTTGTGCCCCGTAGAGGTTGGGAACAGCATAGAGCATGGATGGGCGACCACTTGGGGCCCTAGGATTGTGAGATGCCCTTATGCGGTGGTCATTCCAGATAGCAGCAACTTCATCTAGTTCCTCCTATTAGATAAGGGGGGAAACATGAGTAAATCAATTTGATGTTGGGGGATCATTAGCCTACATCTGGAAGCCCCTTAACTTTCTCAGCAGCTTTTTACTTACCTGTATCACCTCCTGGAAGCAAAATTGGACTAATGACTTGTCGATGAAGCTGTCATCATAGAGACCGTCAGCCTTTAACTGGTCGCAATGGTCCATCCAGAACTGAGTACACTCACTCCGCAACGTACACCACCAACGTTCAATACGTTGGTTCCCCGTGCTTGGACCTAGAGTGACACAGTTTGGGGAAATGCCGTTTTCACTGCCGTGCATAAAACTTTGCATTGCGGCAATGTGTGTGTTCTCCGTCCCGTGATCCAATCTCACTTTCAATGGGCGACCATGCTGCATCACTGAATCAATGAAATACCCCGCTATAAGACGTGGGTCGCTGTTAGTTGAGTGGGTGTTTAGCCAGATCATCTTTCGCGAGAACCCATCAATGCAACCACTGATGCATATCCCATACGGCTTCAATTTGTCATATCCATCTATGTGCCACACATAATTCGGGCCACGACTGACATAGACTCTACGTCTCAGACGGTGCCGTGCACGGAGATCCACGCCACCACCATCCATTTGACGCAGCAAGAGACGAACGGTCTCTCTGTCCGTGATGATCCCTGCCATCCAACACTTCTGTTGCATCCACCTGTAGCCATGTTGTTGGCCAGAGGACTGTAATTGGCGATGTATGAAATCGGCTACTTCTCCGATGTCCGCCTTATTGCGTCTTCGCCACAGCTGATTCCTATGAAGCACTCTTTCTAGAGTTCTTTTACTAATGTTTATGTTGTGCTCCATAGATAATCGAGCCAAAATGTCAGCATTTGTATACTTCCGTCTGAAATAATCTTTAATAATCGAGTTCATCATCTCCAGCTAATCTACTGTAATAATAGGCTATATGTAGCACCTATGGATAAGCTACAATTAGGCTACAATGACTGGTCTGGTCCTGTTGAGAAGTTACCTCAAAATAATGAGATAGTATCTCATTATAATGAGATAGTATCTCAAAATAATGAGATAGTATCTCAAAATAATGAGATACAATCTCAAAATAATGAGATACTATGTCAAAATAACGAGATACTATCTCAAAATAACGAGATAATATCTCAAAATAATGAGATACTATCTCAAAATAATGAGTTGTGATCTGCATTTTTTTTCTTTTACGTGGCGGAAACGGGCTTCCATAAACTGGCCCTAGAATGGCGCGGTAAGTGCTAAACCGCACGGAAACCGTACGGAATCCGTGCGGTTTGGCAGGAACAGCGCCACCTGCTGTTGTGTAGTGTGAATCACAGGACATTTGTTTGTCACGTGACTTTTGCCACTAATTTTCCGCCTTGCTGATCCGTGCGCAAATGCCTTCCGATCCACGCGCATCTTTCAGTGTTCCGTTCCGTACTTGTAGAATTGTTTTGTGTACTATAAGGATTTTTTTTTGTACTTTGTGTAAAACATACTGTATTTGTTTCTGAAGCAAAATGCATTCGTTTGTGAATGATGTTTTGTATTTGCAAGCGACACTGAGCGTGTGTGTGAATCTAACTCCATAACCTAACATTATCAAACTTCTCTGCGAATTTTTTTTGTTTTCTTTGGGAGGGGTGTGACTCACTCTATTCTCCTACCCATTGGCATAACTGAAACTCTCCACATGCCCCGACTTATAATGTTTTTCACCTCTTTCGATGCTTTGACTTCGCCACTCTATATATAGAGTGGAGTAGTCACTCCCCTTCCGGTAGAGCCCATGGGACCTATGAGATCGAAAAATATGAATGGGTTTCAATTGAGAGAAAGTAATTATTTCTGGTCCCAGTCTATATGCCCTGGATTACACATATGTTATTTGTGGATTTAAATGATAATTTTTCATGCACGGAAATGAGACCACTTTATGAACTACATCTCTTCGCTGTTGTCGACGAGAATGATATCCGTCACCACCCGCACTTGGAACTCCGGTACAGATATGGCGATCTCTCTGGTCCACTTCACCGCTTTTTTCCAAGGGAATTATAAAAGCATTGAAAGAGGTGCAAACCATTATAAGTCGGGGCATGTGGAGAGTTTCAGTTATGCCGATGGGGGATTGTCGGTCTTGTCCACGCCAGTCGCAGGGAGCATGACATCACATAGCCTACGAGACGTGTAGTCTTTCTCATTGTTAGGTTAAGTTATCCTTTATTCATCCCTTTTAAGGGGGAAATTCTTCTCTGCTTTCGACCCATCTGGGCAGCCGGTGAACACATACACACACAGAGGTCCACACACATGGGGCACACAATCACGGAGCAGTGGGCTGCCGCGGTGCAGCGCCCGGGGAGCAGGTGGGGGTTTCATTTGACTTGTTCAAGGGCACCGTGGAGACTCGGGATTTGGAACTAGTATGCCACGAATGCCCTAAAAGAGACGTTCCCATACCGGGAGTCGAACCCGGGCCGCCTGGGTGAAAACCAGGAATCCTAACCGCTAGACCATATGGGAATATTGTGTTTGCTCTACAGCCTTTAAGTAAACAATTGCACAATAAACGGTCATACTCTTGACAGGAAAAATTATAATTTAAATCCACGAACAACATATGTGTAATCCGGGGCATATAAAGACTGGGACCAGAAGATAATTATTTTCTCTTCATTGAAACCCATTCATATTATTCGATCTCATAGGTCCCATGGGCTCTACCGGAAAGGGCGTGACTTCGCCACTCTAACAAGCGGCAGTCAGTAAAATGCAAAGTAGGTTAGGAGCCCCCCCCCCCTGTCTGCCTGCATGGGGGATTTGCAAAGAAAATTGGTCTTCACATCTTGGTGTGTCACATCACATTGTATATATTTTTTCTACGTAAAAATGCAATCATACAATGACTGAAGAGATCACATGCTAGCTTGTCACTTGCGCCGCAGACCAATCAATTGTAGGTATATTACTCTTGCAAACATATTAAGAAAATCGGTGTAAATGTCCACCAAGGAGTCACGTTGACCTATTTCTCTGTGACTTGGAAACAACGTGTCAGGCGGGACCGTACTATTTGACATGTTTAGAGATTGATAAAAAACGGTATGAAAATGGTATCAGGGCAAGTAGGCAACTGTAGAGACGCATTGATTTCGTTTTCGCCAGTGTTTGCAGTTCACACAATGAATATAGGGTTCACACACAGCTCGGCTTTGTTGAAGTTGGTGACCTAAACTGTCCACTAGATGGAGGAGGAGTGGTAGCTTCCTAACGTGTGCAATTATCTTTCATTGATAAAGGTTACTTTGGTTCATCACCTTTACCAAACGAACACAATTGAATCGTAAAAATGTGTCTGCTGTTGAGATTTACGTCAGTCAGGAGTATATAATGTTATTTCATCACAACAAACTCATTTTACTGCTCTAGCATTCTGGTTGGCGCATGTCAGCCTACGTCATCGGTAACTGCCACGTGTGCAATGAATTGAATCAAGTGTCGATATAAAATAGTTATTTTCGGGCTAAATATAAGGAAGGTAACAGGCTTTATGTGGTTGACAATCAGTGGTGTATATTTTATTAGTTTGTTCTGTTATTTAATTTGTAAACCGTCCGTGAGAGTGACATACCTGGAGAAGTGTTCCGTAGCACTGACAGTACTCAGCATCGCTTCTCGGCCTTTTGGCTAAGATCAAGTGTAGTATCTGTTCTTATCAGTTTAATATCTGATACGTCCCCTACCCGGGGACCATATATTAAATTGATTTTTGGAACTGGGAGATGGAAAAGGGGCTTGCTCCGTCCACTCCACGCATCGACCTGGTATTGCAGTACCTCCAGGAACGGTGCACCCCCTAATACTGTCAATTGAAATTTTTTTCTATATTATTGTATCTGTCACGGTGGAACCAAGCGCTATGTGTAGTGTTCAAGTAGTCTAGAGATGGCTTTGGTTTTATATTTATCCAAAAGTTGTACTTAAACTATTATACTTGGATTTGAAAATGTCAATGTCGAGAGTATTATTCTGCATTTTGAAATCAAAGGCAGTATACTACACCCCCTATTAGGCTATTGTCAATGATAATCTGAGCTCTGTTCTAGCATATATCACAGGTTAAGTATTTAAACTGTGAGAGTGTTGTGAAGATGTGAAAGGCATATTCACTGTGTAAAACCATGTTTTAAAAGGTGCACATGTTCCTGTCAGGCTGTTAGCCATGTAATAGTTTGCAGCTGGGAGGTTAATTGAGCCACACCCATTCTGGTGCTACTAAAGAGGGCCAGCGTTCTCGGCTGGAGGAGGTGATGTTGTGGTGATGTTTGTTTTAAATCCAAATTATTATTTTTTGTGCGTCAAGGAAACTCTTTTTCACAAGTGTGTATAAATTAGTCTACGTATATCGGGCTGCGCCGCGGTCACCGCTGCTGATCGCTTCCACTCTAATCAATGAGACCATTTCCACCGGGTGCGCCGCGGAACGTTTCAGCAGCGTCCCAGGAGCGGCGTGCCGCGCCGCGGCGCTATCTTTCCGTCCAATTCTATTTTTGCCGCGAGCCGCTGCTAAACGGCGTCAATTTCGACAGAGCAGGTCGAGCCAGGCAGGAAGTGAAAAGTAAAAGCCATAGAGCATCCGGTCAATTTTCAAAATAAAACACAATACTCAGCTCATGTAACTTCACATCAACATTATTACGTCATGACCGGTGGCACCAGGTCAGCAGTCAATCAATCAAAGGGTCTCAGAGGGTCGGCAACATGGACGACGAGAGACTCATTGTCGAAGTTCAGCAACATGAAGTCATTTATGTACCAAATCATCCTTTTTATAAGGAAAATGTCAGAAAGGACAAAGCGTGGCATTTAATTGCAATAGTTTTGGGAGTGGAAGGTGAGTACATTAGGTTTAGGATTATCGCGTGTTCTCGCTTGAATACGGCTGGCTCGCAAGGCGGCGCTACGCTGCCGTTACGCGCCCGGTAGGAATGGACGCGCAGGGCAGAGGACGCAGCCGTTCCGCGGCGGGTACGCGTCCGGTGGAATCCCGGTGTAAGGCCCCGTTTACACAAGGACGCTGGCGGGTAAAAACGACAAAATATTTGATCGGAAGTGCCTTTCGTTTAAACGGTGACGGCGTTTTTGGTGCTCAAAAACGCAAAAATCTGAAACCACCGTCCAGAGTGGAAAACGATAGTTATGTTATTATAACTCTAGTTCTATGATTGTAGGCGGGAAAATTTCAAACTATGCACCAATTTTTTTTCAAACTATGCACCAATCAGCACGGGCACCGCCCACATTTCCCATGGTATCGTGTCTATATAACACGGTGTACACCGTCGCTCATCCTCCACGCTTTTCTTTCAGCATTTGGAGGGTACAGCAGGTGGGAAACTAGACGGCTACGCCTACAATCATAAAATTAGAGTTATAATAACATAACTATCGTTCTATTTCATGTAGGCTACGCTGTCTAGGCTTCGCCTTATGGGCTAAGGTGAAGCTGCGAGCGGAGCCCGATCAATGTACTCCTGCTGGACCCCAGTCAAAACGACTTAAGTCACCAGAGCACATTAAGACTCAAAAAGCCACAGCTTAATAAAAAACTAACCAAAAAAACTAACAAAAAAAACGTGCTTCATGGAACCCATAAAAAGGAAAAGAAAAACCAGAGCAATACGGTTTCCATTAGGTCCGCTACCACCGGGGGCGGAGCTACGGAATCCGGCTCTCCAATAAGGGGTCTCTCGGCCGTTTCTTATTTGAAAGAAACGGCAGGAGTGCCATACTGGCAAACAAAAACCAACTGACAATTGGCGGGCCAATAGAAAAAAACCCTAGCCTGTTTTTCATTTGAAAAACGGTGGGAGAGTAAGACTGGTAGTCAAGTACAACTCGCCAGCCGGCGAGAGGAAATCCAACCATGCCGCTTTAAAGAACATGTCTATATTCTTAAGCCGTAAAAGGGGTCCCGGACTCCATTGCACAGAGTTGCAGAGTGAACCCCTGGACATGTCTAACATGTAAAAACTGACAAAGGGGCCGGGGGAAGACCAAGACGCAGCCCTGCAGATGTCTTCCACGGCCCTCGAGTAGAGCTGTTGAAGCGGCCACGCTCCGTGTGGAGTGAGCTTTAACGCCCAACGGTGGCGCCAAGCCCTGCCGAGAGTATGCTAAGCAAACACCCTCACATATCCAGCGAAAATACCGCTGCTTAGAGAGAGCGCGGCCCCTGCTAGCGTCGCTATAACACACAAACAACTGTTGTGGGGAGCGGAACGCGGCCGAGCCATTCACGTACATAGCCAATGCCCGCACCGGGCACAGGAGATGCAACTCCGCCTCCGCCTCACTAGAATGTGCCTTAAGCACAATAAGGCTTAATTTGCCTTAAGCCTTAAGCACAATATCCCTCGACCGAAAATAACTATTAATGTTCTTCGGGAGGAACGCAGGATTAGGTCTGAGCAACGCGAAGGAGCTGTCCTCGTTTAGCAACAAGCAACTCGGGCTGACAGACAGAGCGGTTAGCTCACCGGCCCGCTTGGCAGAAACCAAGGCCAACAAGAGTGCCGTCCTTAAAGGACATAAAGGCATCCAAAGGGGCCTGAGAAAGAGGCTCGAAAGGATCCCTGGACAATCCGCGCAACACGGTGGGGAGATACCAGCGTGGTGTAAGCACGCGTGAAACAGGCCTAACCCGTCTAGCGCCACGCAAGAATCTCTTGACCAGTGGATGGCTGAAGATCGGTCCACCATCACAGCCTGCATGGCCAGCCGAAACGGCTGCCGCATAGACCTTGATAGTGGAAAAGGCCAAACCTTTCTCCAATAAGTTTTGCAGAAACGAAAGTACGCTTCCCACCTCGCATTGAGAAGGGACAGCGTGGTTCCTGTCACACCAATTAGAGAAGGCGCACCACTTTGCCGCATAGAGGGAAGAAGTAGAAGGCGCACGAGCACTCTGAATAGTTTGATAACCGTCTCAGGCAAACCTTTGCCCTGCAGGATCAACCTCTCAGGAGCCAAACCAACAGCCGTCCCGAGACATCGGGCGGGTGGTGCAGCGTCCCGTGGGCCTGTGAAAGCGCATCCGGCCTGAACGGTACCGGCCACGGCGCCGACCGCGAGAGCGCAGCCAGCTCTGGAAACCACAGAGCTGAGCGGTTCTCCGGGGCCACTATTATCAGGGACAATCTCTCCTGTCTGACCCGTTCCAGAAGAGGAAGGATCAGCTTGAGCGGGGGAAACGCATACAAAGAGCCCGCGGCTAAGGTGTGTGTGCCAACGCATCTACCCCCAATGGAAGATCCCGAGGGCTGAGGGAGAACCTGCGCCGTCCCGAACCTCTGCCAGATCAGTCTGACAATGTCGGGATGTAACCACCACTCGTCTCGGCGGGGACCGCCGCGAGACATGAGGTTCACCCCAAAGTTCTGGGCGCCCGCGATATCTCCTCAGGCTCTCAGACTGAGGAGATACTGATGAGCCCAAAGCCAGAGCTCGACCGCCTTTCGGTGGAGAGCAGGGGAGCGGACTCCCCCCTGTCTGTTGATGTACGCCGCCGCCGACACGCTGTCTGTCCTGATCAGAACGTGGCGGCCGCGCACCAGGTGAAAGAAATGCAACAGCACTTTCCTCACAGCGTCGAGCTCCAACACATTTATGTGTGCTGCAGGGGGCGTGCGCCCCTCGCCTCCGACCAAGTGAGAGAGGCACGTTCCTCCCCAACCCGTCAACGAGGCGTCCGTGAAGACCACTACGTAGGACGCCACCCTGCCCAGGGGAACACCCCTGAGAAGGGCGGGGGGGTTTTCCCAATATTCCAGGTCTGACGACACCGAACGGGGAACGAGGAGCACCCTGAGCTTGTGTCACTTGGGGTCCAACCGTTGGCGAGCAAACCACCGCTGGAGTCTGCGCATTAAAAGCAGACCCAGGGGGAACACGGGGTGGGCAGCTGCCATCAGCCCTGACAGGCGCATGGTGGACAGTGCGGTCACGTTTCTGCGAACGCGAAAACGGGAGAGCGCCGACAGGATGGTGTCTCGCCGAGGAGGCGAAAGCATCGCAGTCATGGTGGCTGAGTCTAGGCAAAGCCCCAAGTAGACTGTCAGCCGGCTGGGGAGCGGGGAGCTCTTTTCCCAGTTGATGGCAAAACCCAGGAAGGAGAGATGGTTTATCACCGTCATGGTGTCCCTTCTCGCAGTCACCTCTGAGTTGCTCAGAATAAGTAGGTGGTCTAGGTAGAAGAGAATCCTCTTTCCCTGACGCCTGAGCGGTTCCAACGCCGTCTCCACACACTTTGAGAAGGTGCGCGGAGCCAGGGAGTAGCCGAACGGCAGACACGGGTACTCGTATGCCATCCCCATAAAGGCAAAGCGGAGAAACTTCATGTGCGCCTGCCGAACAGGGACGTGGAAGTAAGCATCCTTGAGATCCAGGGATGTGAACCAATCGCCCCCTCTCACACACCGGAGCAACGCTAAGACAGTGAGCATTCTGAATTTCCTTGCGGCAACGAATCTGTTGAACATGCGAAGATCCAGAATAGGTCTCTTTTCCCCTGACTTCTTGGAAACCAGGAAGTAGCGGGAATAAAACCCTAGGTGAGACTTGTGGGGGGGAACGACAGTGATGGCCCCCTTCACCAAGAGATGGGCCACCTCTGCTGCCAGAGCCGTGCTCGCAGCCGGGTCCCGTAGCGTGGTATCCACCAACCCCATAAAGGGTGGGGGACGATGCTTGAACTGTATGGGATGGCCCCATCTCAACGTGTTGTCCAACCACGATGGTAGAACGCACCGCTCTTGCCAACACGCATAGCGGTCGGAGAGGGGGCGAGCCGACAGCTGAGGAAGACCGTCCAGGAATAACCCGTATTCCTCGGCCCCTACCGCCTCCAGACTGTGTGTGAAACAAGGGGGGCTTCCCATGAAAGGGAGGAGGCTCAGCGAGCGTAGGAGACGTACCAGAATCAGCCGCTGTAAAAACAACGAGCTGTCTAGACGTCGCGCTCGTGCCCGTTGAACAGGGAGCGAGCCGTCCGGTCGCCGCACCTGTGTCCGTGCGCTGTCCGCAGGCTGTAGCCACAGCGCGCGGACCCGTCTCCTCACCTTCCACAAACTGTGGAAGGGAGGTAGAGGGGATAATTTGGGGAACCAGGAGACCGGTACAAGCGGTCGTATCTACGGGCTCGTGCAATGAGTCTCTGGTCCGTCCACGAGGCTCCAAGGGACGCCGCTTCTTAGAAGCAGGTGAAACAGAGGCCAAGTGAACACGCCGTCCGACCGCCACCCTACAGCCACCGGGCTGAGGGGGGGAAAGAGGCAACATGGAGGAACGCACCACAAGCGTCCGGACAGAGAAGCGCTGCCACGAGTATCGGCCCACCCCTCCACGTTGGTGAAATCCGTGAAGGATTTTCACCGGGGCCTTCAGGGTCGAAGGGTCCCCACCGGCAGCAGTGAACAGGTGCTGCACAGGCGGGAACAGGGGGCACTGGGTAGCCCGCCGGGAAGAAGATGGGGTGCGAAAGCACTCGCCCTGCATATCATCAGATACGGGGACGAGAGGCGGGGCCGGCATGGGAATCCCCTTGATGGCCGCCGCCGCACCCATGATCTCCCCGAAGAGATCGGCCATCCGGTTGTAACCCAGGAGCGGGAAAAACCGGACCCCGAGTCACCGAAGACGTCGTCCAGGGAGGCGACGTCGTCGACGTCATCGACATCGATGATGCCGTCGTCGTCGTCCAGGTCAGGGGCCCCGGCCCTGAACAGGTCGATGGCCTCAGCAAGGTCCACCAAAGGGGAAAAGAAGAGATGCCTGGAGAGGATCCCCTCTTCAGGCAGCTCCCGGCAGGCGACACAGGAGACGGGGGCCGCCATAGCAGCCGCGGCGTGGTCGGCGCAGAGGCACCGAAAGCACGCCAAGTGCCCGTCACCCGGTGCCAGGGAGGCGGGACAGGAGGCGCATAGGGGTCCTGAAAAGGACCTAGCTCCAGGAGCGCTCTCAGGTGGCCCTGAAAAGGGCCATCCGTTTTGTCGAAGTCATCTTAATGTATTCTCGATTTTCCACTGATAAGCACAAGTGCTGAAAGAAAAGGGAGGATGAGCGACGGTATACACCGCTTTATATAGACACGATACAGTGGGAAATCTGGGCGGTGCCCACGCTGATTGGTGCATAGTTTGAAATTTTCCACGCACGGGACAAGCCCATAAGGCGAAGCCTAGACGGCGTAGCCTACATGAAATAGAACTTGAATACGCTCTGCCGTAGCGTTTCCGTCTACACTGCCAAGACGCAAAATTCTGCTCAGATCTGCTCACGTCGCGTACGCGTTTACGTCACATACATGCGCCAGTACAGGGAAATAAACAAACATGTTAGATTATTTCCATGCGTCGGACCGTCAAGCTGCTCTGGCAGCTCTAATAAATACAGGAGTACAGGAGTCTTTCCACGAAATGTACAGGATATGTACAGATAGTATTACTGAACGGAGAATGATCTGTAATTATGTTTTGGTTTTCGCGGCGCAGACACAGACACAGCGGTGTTATGTATCACAGCACCACCTAGCCGCCTGGCATTCCATGTACCCAACCGAATTCCACACACTTTGCGTAACCGTATGCACGCAGATTTCCTCCCGAAAACGCTCGATTTAACGCGGATTAAAAACTGAAGACGCGACGCCACTTTTGCGTCTTCTGTTCAGACCGTCATCATGTAAACGTCTAACTCACTCCTCTCACCTGTTCAAACTCAACCTGCAAAACAGGATCGGAGGTGGGATACAGACTGATTTACATGTAGATCTGTTTCACCTCATTTATATTTTTATTTGGCCTACGAAAAGGTTTTCATGCAGTCAATTCAGCTGAACATTTTACTGTATTACAGTAACAAATAAATATTTGCTTTGTTGCCTTTTTGTACTTGTGCACTGATTCCATCATTACATCCCTGAAAGACAGTCTAAACATTTTCTTACTGTAGAGTTTTTCATTTTTCTTATCAGTGCAATTATTGTACTGTAATTTGCCAAAGGTAGGTAACATTGGTGTATTGTCAGAACAATGTTGCAGCATCAATAATAGGTGTACAATATAAATGGGAAGCTTGGATTGTGAGTTTAGCCCATTGGGGCTCATTAGATAGACAAACATGCATTGTATCCTATTCTGATGCGATTGTGTCAATGCAATATTTATATGATATATTCGCAGTATTGTATTACAATATGGCAACAGCCTATATACTAAATGTAACACCTAATTGCAACTTTCAAAAAGAAAATTATTTATAAACAATTTTATACATTGGAATACGTTACATGGCCTCTTGGAGCCAAAACATATGTAAATAGTATTTTGATGGAAGTGTTTTGAATTGATCACACCAGTGTTTAATTTATGCTCTCTAAGATAAATTAATTTGATAGCTGTGTTTACTCTCTGGTGGAAAAAATCAGCTTTGAGTAAATGATTAACTCTTCTCAGGTTTGTGTTCAGAGTTTTGAGAAATTGAGCTATAGTTTCAGAAAACGTGTGTTTGAACGATTGAGGAAAAACTGTAAAAGGCCCCTGGTGTACCACCAGGTGTGAGTGTGATTAGCCATGACAACCCTTTCCTTTGCCTTTGGTTCCACCTAGATGTAGTCCACTGCCTAGACTAGGAGACCTATCTAGCCATCAGATATCTTGGTGGACACTCCCACGGCCACCTGTGAGGTCACCAAGGAACAGGTCTGGGCAGATTTTGAAACGGCTTGTATTACACATGTAAACCAAAAAAGACACTTGCCTTGATGTAAATCAATTTATTGTTTTTTCCCATTCCTGGTCTGTTGCATTAACTTGTTCTGAAAGGCTGTGCAGACACATTTCGTACCATTCTAATAGAGGATATACCCCGGGCGGTTCTCATTTGGATGAGCTCATATTTTTCTGGGCCAAAGCACCCGCCCCCCCGCCCACACGTCTGTCTGCCCAAACAGTCACCCTGCAACAGAAACGTGAGGCCTGCCACAAAAGTACCAAAAAGCTGCCCCCCCTTTCACTTCTAGCTTCTTGTCACCCACTTCCAAGATTTTCCAGTGCAGTTATGTGAGTCAACTCCGGAGTGCGTTAATTTTCTTTCTTCTCTCTCTCTCTAAGTCTCTCTGGCCTTTATCGAAGCTGGCTTGGTGGAAGGGCGTGTCAATATCCACAGCTTGCAATGAAATCATCCTCGGCCCTTAGATTATTTTGGTTGGACGATAAGAATCATTGTTTCGAAGCCACTTGGTCGATGAATCAGTACAGAACACAGAAAACCCCTGCATTCTGAAAATACATCGCAAGGCAATGGCCTGATTCTGGGCCTGTATAAATGCATCAGTACATCCATTTGTGATGGGTTGCAGTTCGCTTGAGGTTAGTGTCTTACATTGCAGATAACGAGAATGGAGTTCAATGAGGAGGGAACACGGCATACAAAGTAGGGGGTCGAGATTTCAGACCCCACCTCAGACCCCAAATACCCAAATGTCTATTGCTAATGATTTGTTAGTAACACCACGGTCACAATAATCGTGTTGAGCTGAAGATCCTCCGAAGCTATATAAAGTTCCCTTACTGAGGGTACCGTATTGTAGAAAGCATAGCTGGGAGTGAGAAAAGGCATTTTTCAAATTGAAAAGATATATACAAAAAGATTATAAAGGTCAGTGTCATGTGCCGTATATCTTTATGAAGTCTTTTGTGCGTTTGTGTCCATTATCTACAAACCAACAAGCTTGTTTTTGGACACAACCCAATACCAGATCAGTACCAATACCAATACCACAACCCAATCAGCATTCCGGGTGTCATAACCTGCTGCAAAGTTGCAATAACGCAGGACCAATCAGTTAAGTCACTGCGGTCTGCCAGATGTTAACTCTTCAAAGAGCCTTTTTTTCTTCTTTCTCCATTTATTTAAGGTCACACGTCGTCTCCGACACACGCATGTCATGTCCGTTCCCTAGCGTAGTCACGGAGCCAGTGGGTGGGGTGAGCGTTGGTCCACCGACCCCACAAGACCCTACCCTGTCCTCCGGGGACGGGCTGATGGGACGGGTCCCGCCGCCAGCAGCCGCCCCGCGGAGGCTGGGGACGGGGACGGGGACGGGGACGGGAACGGGAACGGGGACGGGGACGGGGGGGATCAGATCAGTGGTGGCCTCCGTTGAAAGGCTTATCGTACATGCTGAAGTCCTCCCTCACGGCGTCGCTGGCCCCCGGCTGCTTGTAAACAGGGTTGGAAGCCTGTTGGGAGAGGATTGGTGGAGTGAGTGAGATTGCATCGCTTCCTGAGAAACTTGTACAAAACAAGACGAAACAAAAGAATTAATAATCAGACATTAAATTGACAGCTATAAAGAGGAACGTCAAATCTTTTGCGGTCGGTTTCTGACAAGTTCCCACCCCTCTGGCTTGTTGCTTTTTCCCAGCGAGAAATGAGCCAACAGTTGCAGCAGTGCCATGTCTTTTTTAAGAGAAGGTGTTACGACTATGGTTCAGGTCACAAGGATCGATGTGAAAAGCCTTATTTATGTTCACACTCCGCAAATGATTTGTGCCAGTTAAAGGGGCGCTTGTCTGAAAGAATATACGGGGTAGTCCAAAATTGTTTAAGAAACACTGCTTTGCAAGGTTCAATTTAAAATATTTAATTATTGTGATTTGCTTTTTGTAGGTTGTAGTTTTCCTTCCAATAGTTTGACCACTAGATGGTGCTGTCCATGTATTACCTCTTTTTTGAATTTACCTCCATTTTAAATCGCGTGTATGAAGGAACTGGTTCTTCGGCACTGGAAACTTAATGTTGAAGAGCAGATCAACAGAAGATGGCAACTTGGTAGATCGGTTGAAATTTGATGGTTCAACATGCATGTGATATGTGTCGATTTGAATGTGTAGGTTCCAAACAATTTACCACATATTATATTCTTAGTCACACACCTTTCACTAAACTCGAGAATGGGGCATACGCTCAATTGATCTCCTCTTCCGAAAAATAACAGTAAATTGTATTCAGTCTGCACAATTTATTAAATTACCTCTTACATTTTGGCTAGAGAGTGTGACTTATAAAAAAAAAAATAATCTGAATGAGAAACAACTTTAAAAGGCTCAGTATTTAGTTCTAAACATAAGTGTTGAACAGCTCTATATTCCGACAGCCCTCACTGATCCACAGTGTTTGGTCAGCTACATGGGCCCCCAGTCCTGTCCTTCTGCAGTAAACAGGAAACTAATTTCTCGTGTCCGTGTCCCACTTTCATCCAATCAGGGGAGTCACCTCCACAAAGACGTGTTCCTTTCTGCGTGCACACAGGCAGGCAGCAGGATTTTAGTGTTGACTGAAAGTGGCAGAAAAGGTGAAACTACAATTTCCCGCACTCCTAGTAACACTAGTATCGTTTAAACTACCAAACACCCAAGAGATAGACAGCTGAAGAAAATAAAGAAGAAAAAAAAGGCACTAGGTAAAAGAGACATGAGTCACGCGTTTATGGTGACGTGGGGACGGAGGGGGGAGGAGCCAACTTCTAATACTCTGAATGAGTTAGCCAAAACGATGACAACGCCGGTAGCGCCTTAAATATAAACATTAGAAGGTGGTAAAAGTCGGGTTCTTACCACCTCGTATCGCGCCCGGCAGCGAGCGTTCTGGAACTGTGCAAACGCCCTGCGGTCGTGAACGGTGATGGCCAGTTTCCAGGCGGCTAGCAATATGATTCCCACCATCAGGATGCTGCCCACCACCGCCAGCAGCACCATGAGGGCATCTGGACCTCCACCACACTCTGAAGAGGCAGGAGGGCGGAGAGGTGACAGAGTCAAAGAGTTAATAAAACGCACTTCTCGTTAGAATACGAAAATGGTCTGGGATCAGCTGAGAAGGCCCTTAATATGTGGTGCCTTGGGCCCTAACTATACTTGTTACGTTACATTACAACGCACATCTTAGAGCTCTCAGCGGCAGCCAACTGGAACAGCCAGAGTTTATCTTCATATTTTATTAGTTTACATGTAAATTAGTTATTGGTGACTTCGGGTTGCACTGACCTGGCTCTTTCAGGGCGGTGAGGATGGATTTTCCGTTAGCGTGCTCCGAGTACATGAACTTCATAACGCAGTCGTTCTCTGACTTGTACAGGCACAGCACGCCAGCCGAGTCGTCCGTGTCTGGTGCGGGGAGGGAGGAACAAACAACAATTACACGATGACTAAGAAATCAGTGGACAAAAGAAGCCTGGGCCCCAGATTCTGGATGCCCTTGTTTTCAACCAGGCTACCTCAACCAAAACATTCAGAGCCCACAGGGACTATGAGGTCAGGCGAACGCAGTCCAAACACGACAGCCCCCCCCCCCCCCCCTCAGTCCAATCCTCAATTCCTGCAGCTCTTTTTCAAGCCAAAAATCTTCTGGTATGCACATGTGGAGTCCATTAGGGGACAGCATCACAGTAGGCCTAGCAGGGAATGTTATGCCATGAGCTCAGAATTGGGTCAGAGCCAATATGGAAACGCTCTTCGATTCCGCCTGTGTCCTTCTCGTGGTTCGTGGCCTATCTTCAAGGTCACGGCAGCCATTGCTGTCTCCTACAGGGCCTGAGCCCGTATGGCCTGCTGAACACATTCCCAGACATGATGCTGATTTCTCCCTTTGGATTGGGAGGGAAGTTCGGGAAGCTTTCAGAGATTCTTGGGAGGACTGCTAGCAAAGCACCATTTGTATGAGATGCACTAATAACACAAATGCTATCCTAGTGTTATTATCCTATTTGATCCTTTTATCCAACAAATATATCAGAACTATATCACATGTCTCATACAAAAATGTATAGAGGCCTACATATTAAAAGATGTTCTACATATACATAGAATTCATTGTTCAATAACTGATAAATAAACTGTCTATATAGTTTTCAGATAAAATAAGATAAGGCTAGGACTTGACTAACAACTTGCCAGCGCTGCATGCATGTAGTGGGCGGGGCATACCACCTATGGAGAGCGGAGGGGGTGACGGTGTCAAATGCCATAATTTAATGGAGTGGCTTCAAGTGACCAAGTGCACTGTTTGGCTGTAGCTGCACTTCATTGCAGGCCTCATTGGAGGTGTCCAGACTGCCACGCGCCAGATAATAACATAAACACCAAGGAGGGCCTGCCTGCTCAGCACAGAGTCGACAACCTCCCATCATATCTAATAATAGTGCATTCACCCGCAATCGGGTTCACTTGTCAAAAACAAGAACAGCTCATCCTAAACATGATCCGGTGTCGGCGCAGGTTCAAAGGGAACCAAGAGCCGATGGGTTGACACGAGATGACTTGTAATCATGTGCCATGAATCATGTGCCCTTTAGCAAAAGATAATTGGTTAGCACACCATAGACCATTGTTATTATAACAAGAATAGAGTTTGTGAAGGAACAAGAGAGCACAAAGGAGAGAGGCCTTAAATGCATTCCTGAATGTGCAACGCATGGAATCACCTTGCAGAACCAAATAAAAAGTTACTGAAGTAGTGTGTATTGTAGAGGTTTGAAGTGTCCCTGGCGGATCTCTGTCTGATGTTACGGATGAGGCTAACCGTGTTTTTGTAGCGTGTGTGCGTGTGCGCAAGTGCAAGTGGAGGCCAGTTTGAACTCACCCAGTGCTTCCACGGTGATGATTTCATCCTTGCACAGGCGTTGACAGGTCTGGTTGTCAGCGAGGGGGCCAGAGTTGAACAGTCGGCACTCAATGCACTCCCTGCAGGGACACAGAGCGCATCAGACCTGCGGAACCGCCACCACTACTCTGTTTGTAGAGGAAGACATCAGTGATGCACAGAAAATCTTTCTTTACAGTCAGACAGACAGACAGAACGGACGAAGGTTACTTCTTAAGGTAGGTCAAAAATTAAATGGATCTAGATCCATCTATGGCAGGGGTCTCAAACTCACGGCCCGCGGGACGATATTTTGTGGCCCCCTACTTGATATCAAAGTTAAGTGTTAGTGTGGCCCGCACGTTTTAATTATTATTATCATTTTTTTTTTTTTGCCGAGTCGCTGCGCTTGCCCGTTGGCCTCATTTATAAAGCTTGCTGCGCACAAAAACCTTGCATAAGACGGAGGTGAAATGTGCTAGGCCAACGGTATGGCTTCTCCCAAGTCTGTGTGCGCTGGAGATACGCCCTTTCTGTGTGTATCTCTTTCCAAACACCATGCACCTGACCGGGTTCTCTCCTGTGTGACTCCTCTGATGTATTTCGATCTTACTGAAGCATCTGAAACTAACCGCTTAGCAACCGAGTTCCTGTTGTGGAGCTTCATATCCCTGTGCCTGAAATGTGCGTCAGTTTTTTTTCACTGCAAACGTTGGTAGGCTATTTATAGAAAATGTCTATGTTCTGACATGATTGATTGCTTTTTATAACTGCATGGGCCTGGATACGTCAGTAGGGGTGTGTGTGTGTGTGTGTGTGTGTGTGTGTGTGAGAGACCAGATCATAATAACCTTTGTTATTTGGGTCATCAGTGGCAAAGAAATTACCATCTCCTCTCATGTACTTTGCTTCTAATCCAAAGCAACACTGTTAATTCATTCATGAAGTAGGCTGTCTAGATCTAACAGATATTAGATAAGTGTTTAGCATAAAAAAACAAACACTTTATGCACCATGATCAATTGCCAGTAATAGTTGGAAATTCAAACGTTTTTCAGTAGACTTCTAATGAATACCAGAATTCTATCATACGTCTTTCGTTATCAGGCAATCACTGCTTGTTAGCATCATACTAACAACTACAATTACTGAGTGTCTTGGCCTACAACTGCATTATGACGTCCCTATTCGTACCAAATGGAACATGGCCTGATCGTAACAGAGTCTATACTAATGAAAAGGCTGTACAATGGGTTTATCTGATGGGAAGGATCTTCTCAAGACCATTGATTGACTATTAATTGGTTTAGCTCAACTTTTGGCCATTATTTTTCTCTCAATTACTGTTTAGTATTTGTACGGCAATAGTGCAGGGGCCAGGAAACTGCCATGCTGTCATTTCAGTTACCGCCATGTAGCCAGAATTACCTTTCGAGAGTCTGTGTTGACATTTTCTACATTAATTAGATAAAAAAAAAATATATATAAATATATATTTAAAACATATAGTCTGATTTTAGGCTTTGCCATAACTCACGCCTCGTTTCCACATACGTACATTCTCGTATGCGATCCAACCGTGTCCGTAATATACGTTAAAAATTTTTTACTTTCGCCGTCGTTTTACGGAGATACCGTATGAAAGTTTGTATGTTGTCTGAGTCAAGCCCTGGAGCAAGTGTCGACTTATTTACCCAAAATGCCTTGCATTCCACCACATTTGACACAGAATTAACCTGTTCAACCCTCAAATAGATCCTTAGATCCTTCTCGGAGGAGCTCAAACCAAAGTGAACAGAAGCCGAACGGTCTCAACAAAGACAACAATATACCAATCTCTAATTCAGCGGTTCCTAAACGTTGTACGCCCGTTCGCCCACGACGTCATTAGCAACCACAACGCCTCCCAACGCTGTGTATTCGACACCACATATATCTGATCATTTAACCCAACCTGCGAATAACATCCCCTTAAGCCAGAGGGCCCCTACCTCTTGGTGCCGCAGGCGTCAGGGCATGTGGGGCACTTCTCACAGGTGTCTCCGAAGGCCCCGGGCTCGGAGCAGTGGCAGTGGCCACACACGCAGTGGCCCCTGCCGCTGCACAGCTGGCCGTCGTCGGCAAGGCACGAGGTGGTCTCCGTGGAACAGTTGCAGTTGTCGCCGATGTAGCCGGCGTGGCACTTGCATTCCCCGCAGTGGCACTCTCCGTGGCCTGGGGCGGGGGGACAGGAGGCGGCCGGTCATGGTCGGGGATCGTTAGCAGTAATTACACTTCAGACGTTGCACAGCAGGCAATTTTATGTTTAGTGCTAAGCCAAGACCCGGACCCAGTTCATCCAAAAGGTGTGTAGAAGTATTGTTTAAAGAACTGTGATTTGTTAGGTAAATGTAGGATGCAAGACATATCCAAAATGGTAGTAAGTATCAGGATAAAATACACAAAGTGTAAGCGCGCGCACACACACACACACACACACACACACACACACACACACACACACACACACACACACACACACACACACACACACACACACACACACACACACACACACACACACACACACACACACACACACTTTATGGTTTCCTTTTCCTGATGTAACCTCCTAAGGGTGCCTCACTCAGACCAGGGGTAGTGTACAGCCAATGAAACCGTGTCGAGTGTCTCCATAGCAACCGCGTGGTCATTCAAAGCACACCTCGACAGCCAAATCACAGCCCCTGGAGGTAATGGTGTTTTCCCAACCCCTTCCACATTTTCCCTCCTCCTGGCTCCAGTCCAATGAGACGGCTAAAAGGGCGCGAGCTCTTCAGACAGCACGGTGACCTACCAGTCAAAACACTGATTCGTCCCACCCTGTCCTGCGTGACCACGGTTCATACAGCGGAAAAACCACGGACATGAATCCATGCCACGGTAACTTGGTGGCCGTGTTGTTAATAAGGAGGCCTGCTTCGCCTCCGTTGGTCCGTGACCCGTACAAAGAAGGCTCTCATTCAGTCGCTCTCCAGCGTTGAGAACTGGGACCAACGTGGAAGCTAACTGAAGGGACAAGGGCGTATTTTGTCAAGGCCAATCGTTTGTGAGATGTTTGTTTATGTAGGCTTTTGGGCAAGCAAATTAAGCAATAAATATATGCCTGCTTATGGCGAAAGGTGACTGGGTCAGGTTGAGGGTTAGAAGACACAAGGAAGGGATACTTAAACTTTATAGGAATGAAAACTACCAATTCACCAAGTGGCTCTGGGCTGCCGCACGGTTTAGTTTCTGTTCAAATAAATTCCACAGGCCATCATTAAACTTGGGTTTGGCTGGACAATCAAGACAAATACTGCAACATATTTCAGGTGTTAGCGCAAGACCTGGATGTTAGCTTCTATTAATTGCATGGGGCTTATTATATTACACGTTAAAAGCACACATCTCTACATACAATACACAACATGACAAATTATATAAATGAGATTATTTAGGAGAGATGGAAGAGATATTTACTGATGGCAACTGCAATGACGGCAAAAATAACTTTAAAGCCAGCTCTAGACTTGACCAGCAGCCAGTGTACTTGGGGATAATGGGAAACAGATCGCTGTACCGCTTAAAGTCACACAGACACTGAAGGAGAAAAACCACTTGCAGACACAGCTGGGAGGTTACCATAACCCAGACCTATTACACAATACACTATCTGGAGATTATACAGACAGAGCTTTAACACATAAAGGCCTTTTTTATATACATGTAAAGATCTTGCCTACTTAAAAGGGTACATTGAGCCATTTAGTAGATGATGTTATCCAACTTAAAATCTATTGGCGGCTGTAGACTATTAAGATTTAATAGTAGAGCACAATAAAATGGAAATGCTTTTATTTGAAGATGAAGAGTTTTTTCCTCACTACGTGGCTTAAAGCACCGCTCCCAAAATGGGTCCAGTGCTAGGCGGTTGCATGACCAACTGGGCTGTCTGGATGAGTCCCAGCACTAAGGTCATGGGAGCATGTCGTTACCAGGATGGCAGGGCTCCAAGGGAGTCAATGAGGAAGAGCTAGAGGCAGTTTTTCTCTTTTTAAAATCGAGACAGGGTTTAGGTGGTGTCAAGTGTCAAACGTCTAATTGTCAAACAAGATGCTTCAAGGTGTGCCTTCAATATTCCTTCCTGCTGATGGTGAGATTATTGTGCAGGTGTGCACAAAAGTTACACAACATTGACATAATTTCACAATAATGCGTTTTTCTTGTTGATGTTGAAGCTGCAAGTCCAAAATGTCAACAGGTGTATTAGTCCTCCGTCACCTGTTATGTTTAGCTCTCCTACAGTTGAATGCCATCATACAGTGATCAATACATCTCTTAGTTGACCTTTCCACTTGTTAGCTGTAATGCAAGCATTCTTTTACATGATGAATTGTTAATGAGTTAATCATTTAAACGTGACATATTATGATGGATATGGACGAGGCCAGATCAATTAGAACTGTATGTCAACAAACTCTACAGACCGGTCTGTCCGGTCACTTAATGTTAGCAGAACAAACGTGACACTTCGTTTAGCATTTGTGATCCTATGACCCTGGCCCATTATTATTATTATTGTCTTGATCATCATCTGTTCCTTTAACGTCCACGACCAGAAAGAGAAAGGACAGAGTTTGAGCTAAGCACGCAGGCTTTATGGAGTAAGAGCTACACCCTTAAAAACAGATGAGTGGGAGAATCAGGTTTATGAATCATCCTAACTTTGTTAAGTTACGCAATTTCCCTCTTGCTTTTCCGCCTATCATTGTGGTGTCCCCGACATCACCTGATGGTCACTTTAAGTGGGCAGTGTAATGACTAACTAAGCCGTGGTAGTGGAAAAGGAAATTAGGAATGTGTTAAAAATTCCTATTTCCTAAAACAAGTATGACACTGCTTTCTGACCATTTATTCCACCTTCTCGTGTGGCCATATCACTGCCCAAAGTTTATGTATTTCAAGACAATGAGGAAATCTCAGTTCAACATTGGCGCGTTATTTCTGCCTTAATGTGACACGCATCCGGTCGTGAACTCTTGAACCCTCTCCTTCCCTTTCTCCACTTCTCGGTGCGTGGAGGTCGCCGGGTCAATTGATGTCGCACACCCATGCTGTGGGGCAGGACAGGATACAGCGGTCAAAAAAACTAAAGACAAACGCACAATAGAGAGGAGACCAAAGTGACATGGTTCAGACCCAAAACGCAGAATCGGCTTCCTGCAAAATGGAAATCATCCAATTGCATGTGTGGAGGCGGGTCTAACTGGGATCCGGTATTTAACCATCGCCGGTCACCAATGCAGCACTTCAACACACAGAGGCACAAGGTGGAAAGGAAAACTGACAATTCAAACACTTCTATAATGACCTATGAGGTGAATAACAGTAGCAACTGTTTGGAGAGGTTTTGGAACATTAGCGTTATGTTAGGGCTGTCAACAATCATGTTTATGGATCTAGGTAACGATATTTGTTAAAAACATCATCAACCCGATTCATTTTATCAGACACATTGCTTTAATTGTCCATAAAATGGATCAACTGTTGCTCTCTCGTCATGGGCATCGCATTTTATGTGCTACGGCTTTAAAACAAAATGCAGATAATCACAATCTCACATGGCCTGATGCGTAAAAAACACAATCACATAGCCGTTACGCTGGTCGTTACCACGTCTGGAACCTGCAGAACAACAAACCCGTTTATTGGAAGGATGCCCCGTCCATGGCATGAATCACGTCCAGAGCACAGCGCCTGACTGATCAATAACAAGCCAACAAAAACACGGATTGTGAGAGCTCTATCCCATCAGCCTGCTCCATTAGTCAAAGGTCCGCAACACTGTCCCTGTTCCTGGGAGCAGAGGTGACTCATGTAACATTTCATGAGTTTGATTTGTCATCTAAGCCATAAATTATATTGCACATTCAGTGTTCGCGTAATAAACAATCTGGAGCAAAGCTGCTTTGCTGCTTCTGTGTTAAAAGTATTAAAGTCAAGTAGTACAAACAACTCCAAACTTGATTTAAAACTGTATGAAGGGTTTTGAGGATCGAAGGCTGTTTTAGTAAGAATGACCACCCGGCACAAAGAAACAAACAAAAATCAATCAAAAAACAAGATCTACATTTTAACGTGCGTGTTATCACCACATTGTCAGCATTCTTGTAGCTGTTGGGAACCAAACGACCCCTTGCAGAAGCCAAAGCCCATGGACTGGACATGATGAACCCACTGACCCTCATTATAAATAGTGGGCTGGATGCACTGGTGGTTGCTGCACGAAGGCTTATTTAAAAGCATACCGCACTTCACAGTACTAGGAGGAATATTGACTCCCCAGTGCCTCCCAGTGTGGACAGAGAGTTGGGGAGGGAAGGCTGAGACAGAGATAGAGACAGAGAGAAAGAGAGGGACGGAGACAGGGACAGAGAAAATCAAAGCAAGACCTCCTCCCCTAGTGGTCGTGGAGCTCAGAGCCCCTTTCTCAAGCGGATGTTTCTGTGTGCAAACTGTGCATGCATGTTTCTGTGACACTTAAAGGTCCAGTGTAAACAATTTAGAAGCATCAAGCGGTGCGGTGCTAATTATAATGCTCCACACAACGACGTACTAAAAAGTTGAGTTGCGTTAGAAAACCCTCCATAGAGGTTATTCATGGTAATAAAGTGACATCCTCTCTGACTTTGTACTGAAATTACAAAATATTTTTTATTTTAGGGGGAAAATGAGCTGTGGCCTCTCTGACTTGGCGATAAAAATACGTTCCTTAAAGATCCTTCTCTTTTCTATTGGATGGAGCATTTAACTGTAATCTGCATTAATATTCTGTCTACCCAATCATGAGGTCTTGCAAACCAAGCCGTTCTTTGGCTTTGTGGGATCGCTGCTATTTTCAAATTTGAAGGAACTGGACTACCAACTGTGTCTTTTGTGCATCTATTTCAGTTTTAGGGGATTGCATGCATTATATGATATGTTATTATGGCGCAAAGCCCCTCCCTTCTACTATGAAGGATTGTAAAATACTTCATTCCAATGACAGCTTTAACAAAAGAGCTGTATCGCAACAACCACACGTGGTATTTCCACAGCGCTTTGTTCGATCTGATTACAGGCCCTTGTGTTGGGTCACGGCTACAGAGGGCTGGCTCCGAGGGGACATCTTTCGAACCGTTATTGAAGACGGAGCTAAGAAAAGAGGGCTTCTCTATTTTAGTGTAGTGTTTAGTGTAAGGGAAAGCTTGCCCTGCTCAAAGAGTTGTTTCAAGGGCAATCTTTTAATCGCACACGCAGACAATGCACACAGACGTGGGAGGATGGAGTAAAGAATCCCGCAATCATTGGTTAACCTAAAAAAATAAGCCCTTCGTGCCAACGGCGATGGAAGGAGCAGTGATACTTTGATGACAGCGAGGAGAAAAACCACTAAGACAACTGTAGCAGAGACTGTGCTCTGGGTACTGTCAGAGATAGAGCAGGGGGTTCCTGTACACACAGGGAGTTAGAAGTCCATGCCCATTTTAGCGGCAGATCAAACTGCAGACAAGGCATTCTACTGGATCCCATGACTGACAGGAGAAAAATAGCTGACACATGAAAAAAGAAATTACCACGAGAAAACCAATAAACGATACTTCACTAAAAACGTCAATGTCATGAGTTTCTTTGATTCCTCTTGGACTTTGGGCTACAGTCGATGAGACTCGTCTTTTCTTTTGTTTAGACTAACTGATGTTTTGGACTTCAGCTTTGCTTATGTTAATCTTGGGTGTTTACACCAGCAGTAGTGGCTAGTCATCACTGAGAACCATGTCAATGCAAAAAAGCGTGCAGCACAGAGACATTCTGTCCTATAGATAAGACAACAGGCTTGTCGGGGGCCACTCTCTCTTCGCATCCCAAGGGCCCAACCCCGTCTTCCTTTGTTGCAATGCCATCAGCTGCCTGGAGGGAGATTATAATGGTGAAATAAAAAAATAAAAAATAAAATCAATTCATGACAGACAAAGCGTATGCAAATAGATTCTAAAGGCCCTTTTTGTACCAGATAAACATGAACGTCTTAAACATTAAAAGGAGGTGATGCAAAGCAGCCAGCATCTGCTGAAACAAACCCTTGCCTATCCGTCATCAGAGCCCAGGGTCTCCCCAAACCCCACAGGAAACCCCACCAGCCAGGGCCGGGAACTGAACCGTCAACTGACATCCAGGCAGAACCGGCTGGAACAAGGATGGCAGTCAACATCGTAGGCCGTGACGCTGTCCACACCCACAGCCACACCACCACGACATGTGTGTGTCTCCTCGCGAAAAATGGATAGAAAATAGAACAAGGGTTGGGCAGAG
This sequence comes from Gadus chalcogrammus, assembly GCF_026213295.1. Taxonomy (NCBI): domain Eukaryota; kingdom Metazoa; phylum Chordata; class Actinopteri; order Gadiformes; family Gadidae; genus Gadus; species Gadus chalcogrammus. The sequence continues at coordinate 12,771,359 of NC_079431.1, forward strand.
AGGGAGTCTGAGTCTGTGAATGGCTTGCATGAGAAAGCCTCGGTGGGTTGAAGGATCGTTTTCAGTGGCTTTTTTGTCTGGACTGCTGTGCGAAATAACAATAGAGGATTGTATTTTCTGTAACACGGCCACACACAGGCAGACACAGACACAAATACAAATAACACAAATCGAGTTGAAGTCTGATATAACGCTGTTCACCAAGCATCCCTGGGAGAATTGTCAATCGATACGCTCTGCATTTTAATGGTGTCAGCATTGACCAGACACATAATACAAACACGACAACCTCCATCCCCGTGGTTCTCCCGCTCAGCAAAACCTCCCAAATATGCGGGTGGTTGAAGATATGCAGGCCGAGACAAGCTCCCCAGTGTACACGCCTGTCATCAGAGCCAAAACACACAGTCAACAGTGACCCAGCCCCAGATACCAGGACGGAGGGCAAGGTTAAGGTGAAGGTGTCGTGTCTTTGTACTGCTTATACCTTCACCTTTTAAAATACCTAGTCTGAATACCTCACTGCAAACCATGTGGTGTGTGGACCTTGTGGCGGTGGTGGTGGATTTACACAAATTATCGTTATTAAGAGCTGTGATGCCGTATTTCTGGGGGGGCTTAAACATAGCAACAAAGCCAACATCGTCGACAGACAACGACCATTAGAAGCCGTGAAACCAATGTTTACTCTGGTGTCGTCAGTCTGCTTCCTAATAGACATGTGTTTCACCAGCCGTGCTCTCCCCGTCATAACTCCATGAAAATGAAAACCACACACACACACACACACACACACACACACACAAAAAGACCCATGTAGTGTCACAAACTATTCCTGGGGAGTACCTCGGTCAACACACAGCTGATATTTGTTTAAAGAGTATGTCAGATATTTGTTTTGTTTTGCTGAGACCGCATATAGTCAGGTCTTTTGTCTGTGCTGGGGGAAGGGGGTAGACTTGTGATCTGAAATGGTGGAAGTGGTGTTGTTGGTAGAGCTAGGGGTATTTTTGTTGATGGTTCATGATAAGGGCCAAAATAAAAAGGCTAGCCAATTCTGATGGCACAGAAGGCCATCTCTCACTGCTGTTTATTTGTTCAGCTAAAGCATCGCATTCATCACAAGAATCTCAGAGATAATTTCAAGGGCCCACTCAGTTGATATGAGCCTCTATTCCATATTCTTCAAACTCTTTCTTTTGGTTTTGGAAATTGCCTACCGAAAGGAAAGCCCTCATGAAACCATGCATGTGGATTGAGAAACAGGTCGTTATTTACACTAACAGCTTGGGTAATTATCCAAGCGTTTTTCCATTCTCAACACCTCAGTGTTTCAAACAGCTGCTTATAAACAGACATACGCACAGTCGCACACTCTGAACAGCAATTGCACGTTAAAAAAAAAAGTGTAAGAAATGCAGAAAAACAAGGCATAATTTAAAAGTGAAGATGAAATGAGATTTTCCAAGCACAGTTGTATCACTGTATCAAACAACAAAGGAGCATTGTCTTCCCAAAACACAGACGCAAACTCACCCAAACAAACAGAAACGCACTCAGTGTTGGCGCACATGGAACAACTGTATGCTGAATGCAGTCTCACTAAAAGGTAAGCCCTTCACAGCCATGAACACTTCAAACATTAAAGCGTTACTATCCATCTCGGCCGGTAAATAAACAGCAGGAGAACTACATCTCCATCTGGATCCCACTCCTCAGCACACAACCCGGCCCAGGAGCTCTGCTTTTGTTTGTTGTGTTACCATCTCCTTCTGCTTCAGAAGCCTAGAGTCCACACACCATGCAGGCAACAACAAGCAAGCAAGCGAGCGAGCTGCTTTTGAACAGCTGGGGAAATAAAAGGAGAAAAAGATTCACAAATGGATTCAACAAGGGACTTTGGTCCATGGTTCTGTTTTGGGAATGGAATGGATGGGAGCGGGGGGAACCACCCAGAAGCTTGAGCCGACCATAAGCGTGCCTGAGTGAACAGACAATACAATGAGAGCGATTAAAAAAACATTTCAGCAACACACAGCTCTGTGTCAAGCACTGATACTGTGAACGATTTATGCACAGTTTATACACATTTGTATCTATTTTTCCTGTATGCACGGGGCAGCACACCGAGAGTCAGGCTTTATACAGAGCCATAGATTAGACCACTGGCCTGGGGTCAATGACCTTACATCACTGGTGTGACATTGAGGAAGAGGCACAGCCCCTGTAAGCCCAATCACGTTAGCAGCGTGTAGCAGCTAAGCGCCTCGCGGCTGAAATGTGACCTGGTGCGATCCCTTCTTTAAACACAATGGGCTGCCAGAGCTGGCCGCCAGAATCCCCTTTCTGCGTTGCATTCTGCTAAATACTCCTGACCTCTTGCACTTTTGTGTAGCTTAGCATGATGCTGTCGTCGACTGCACACTGGCACTTATTAGGCACGGCCAGATGAGAAAGGGCTGAGTGCATACGATAGAGAGAGGATAGAGGAGAGGGAGTATAAAAGGATAAAAGAGGTAAGTGAGTAATGCTTAATCTTAGTTTGACTACCAGGAAACACCTTGAAGTTGTTTTTTTTCTACTTTACTGGAAGTATTACTACCTTAAAACTGGGCTTAGGGTGCTGGTAGGGTTTGAGGTGGGGCGAGACTACCTGATCTGAAGGAACAGGGGGGGGGACGGTCAAGTTCAGTCATGTCTAGCCTCCACAGAGGGCTGTTTACCTCCAGGGGGGCCGGGGATGGGGCAGGGGGGAGGGGGGCGGAAGAGGGAACTGAAAGTTTTCAGAGTGCTATATCAGAGTGCTATTCATGGAGCAGAGGCCTATGGAGTTGCGGTTTGAGTCCGGTTTTGAGTCTGCATGAGTCCGATGGGCTTTATATGGTTAGTTGGTCGTTGTCTTTATATGGTGGTATAGGGTCTACTTGCACTAGTCCAGAGCAGACAGCTCACCACCTTCATCCAAATGAAAGGTTAAGGCCACCGCTAAGATAACTCAAATAAGATCATTGATCGGTAGCTCTTCAGGAAAATACTGGATATAAGACTTTGTGAATGTTCTGTATGTATACTGTATGAATGCAGCCCAATAGGTGGTGTAACGTCCACATGGCTGACATTATGAAATGAAAGAGATCATATACCTTTCTGATTATATCAAGAGAATGAGGAATGAGGTTCTGTTTGACATTCTGCCTCACAGCTGATTATCATGTACGGTCATGTATCTTTGAAAAAGGTTTCAAAGCCTGTTCCACAGGCCCTCATTCAATATGTATAGTTTAAGATGTTCAAAGAAATATCAAGATGTTTAAATAATAAATAACCAACAAAATGGTCACAATTTCAATAAATCACCTTTAACATGTTTCATAGACTGCGCTGTAGCGTCTTCTCCTTTGTAATTAGTGTGGAATGAAAAGGCCTCCGAGGTCGACAACGGGACCAGCCTGCCAGGAATCAGCCCTGAACATACACACTAATTGCTTCACGTTCTTCTAAAACCACAATAAAGACCAATACAAAACACAGCCAACCAATCAAACACACTGCAACGTAGAAGTAGTAAAGCAAAAGCTCCCAATTCCAAAAGTTGGATCCAACTGACTTACAGCCGCCCGACTTAAAGGCTTAACCTTAATTTATTAAGAGTGTTGGCCCTCAAATCTCTACAATCGTGTGGCATTTCGTGGCAGATTCCAGCCATTAGCGCCGTGGTTTGAGGTGTCAGAGGGAAATAGCAGGATGGAAGTCAGCCTACGCATACGGTTTGAAAAGGGAATGAGCTGTGTTTGGACATGTTGTAGCCAGCGCTACTGGGATCAGCTGAAACCATAATCCATCGCACCCGTCTATGGCTGGAAGGCTCCATCTTCACTCTCAATGAAAGACAGACTTGTATGAATTATCACTGTTGTAAGTCAAAGGTCTGTCTTCCCCTCCCAACACACACTCCAACGTCAAGGAAGTCATCATTCTTTTAATGTAGCCTGGCATGGCACAAACACAAATCAATACACACGCCACTTGAAATGACATACAGACAGACAGACAGACAGGCAGGCAGGCAGACAGACAGACAGAGAGTGGGGTAAGTGTGCTTCAAAGTGTGCAAGCCCGGGAAATACAGCTGTTCTATTTCTGTATTTCTGTACGACCACTGAGCAGCTGTCTGAGATCACCATGTAGATCCAGCTGCAGTGGGCTGGGGAGATAATTGTCATGGTGTGGCAAAGGGGAACTGGAGCTCTGCATGCATGCCTCCACTGGGAAATGCTCTCTTAGGACTAAACATGTCTGCTTCAAACGAAGCGTTGACGCAGACCACCACAGCCACGTGCGACTGTGCCAGATACTGCATAGCTGTATGTCCTCATATTCATTTTTTTTGTTGTGTGTTTAACATTTGTTTTTCCATTAGACATTCAGTTCGCTTTCCGGTCACAGGGATACAGACATAAACACAAAGAGACTACTAAGAGTGTTGTGAAGCAGCAGTGATTCAGTACATTTCCATGGATTGGGTGAGGCAGTTTCATTTGTGGAACTTTCCATCGCTTGTGTATAGACCGCAACATCAAGGGTGCTGCTGGGAGAATGAGGAACCATGTGAGACAGGATGAAGAATTGGGACATGGAGGAGAGTCTTGCATCACAAAATGTCAAGAAACAAGCAACTAAGAAGTTGGGCTCATTTTGAGACCCATCTTATCGTTTTGTGTTGGGGGGCTGAATCAACGATGAAGAAAGATAAGAACTAATTTCATTTCACTGATGCTGTAATTAATTTATGAAAAGCTTTCCGGCTGTGAAATTCACTTTTCCTGCAGGATTACAGCAAGAAAAAAACAAAGAAAAAACTATCAAGTTCCAGCTTATCAATATGTTTCTTTTAGCACTCGAGTCGTTGTGATCAAGACAAGCCCTGTTGTAACTAGTGTACAACAGAACAGTCTAGATCATTTAAAAAAGAAACCTCATGTCGTCACCACACACCACATATGCACATCATGCATGCATGCCCACCCACCCACCCACCCACCCACACCCACACACACTGCACGCCGGGACAGATAGGAACCACAGCTGGGTATGGCGTGCGTCCTGCATACTCCACTGTGTCCAAAGTGTCTGGCCTCCTGCTGTGTCCTCCCCTTCAACTCTATTCCACGCGATATTGGAAAACCTGCAAGATGAGTTGCTGCTAAACACATCAAATACCGTGGCCCTTAAAGGTTAAAGACGACGACAGCGCTGCAACACAATAAACTAGGGCCCCGGAAGTAACAACCAAGCAGAACTCTAAGCCTCTCGAACAAGTCTGCGGCATCCGTTGTGCACGCCAGAGACTCTCTTTGAATGAGCATTCCTTTGAAATATCAACAGAGAAATGGCAAAAATTTCACTAAGGAATATAAACTGTGGTTTTAAAGCGCCAATCATCTTTAATTCAGTTTTCATCTGCAATTAAGCAGAGACCAGGCCAACTCGGACCACTGTGTATTGGTGTAGGAGAGGGGCTCTGGCACACTGCAGGCCAGCTGTCTCTCTGTAAGCTGGCATCCATTTGCCTTGGCTCATGCTAATGCTGAGGCTTAAGACCCACTGATGCAGGACTCGACATCAACGTCTTTTCTTTAATTCTGTTTAGGGGCTACTGCCACCTTGGTCATTCTTCCATCAGTGTTAGCATGCTTCAGTTTACTTATCTCACAGACCTCACAAATTGAGTGTTGATGTTCAACAGGCCCTCTTCAGAGTAAAGGTCTCCGAAGATAATGGCCAGAAGAGGTTTATGATGAGATTACAATTTAGGAAGACAGGGAAAATGCTCAAATTTGCAGAGTTGTGAGAAAATGCATCCTGCTGGTTCCCTCTTTGCATAACCAGCTGTGCCTTAAAGCACTTTACCAGTCGGACATGGACAGGAGCCCGACTTCCCAGACGGCAACCTCAGTACAAGTGGGCTGCTCTCGACGGAGCGTGACCAATCACGGCTCTGCTCAACGCTATTTAACACTTTACATGTTTACCAGGATGAGTGACGAAAGGCTGGCCTTCCCTTCCTGTGAGGAACACGATCAGACCGACACTGTGTACTATACAGGCCGCACTGTGGTAATAATTAACTGATTAGGAGAAGTGAAGGGAGGCAGTCGTTGGAGGACTACCACTTGGTGTCATTAGGGGCTCATTACTGGGCACGCCATGCTGAGAAAGGAAAGTAACCAGAAAAAACAGAGAGAGGCTTCCAGAAGGAACTGGAGTGTTAACATTTAATGACCGTCTATGGATCACCACCAGCTTAGAAACAAGCAGCCCTTCTATTACGGGAACGTTCAGAGAGGTCCAGCATCGCTTTATGTTTCGGCACCGAAAGCACCAATCGGCTCTGCATGGACAAACGGAGCCAGGCATTGTGTGAGAGGAGCTGGCCCCCGGCTAATACAAAGCGTTCTCTGTGGTTTCTGAGGCACATCTATTGGCTTGGGGATGAGCCATGTCCCCCCCTCCCCTCCCCTCCCCCCTCCCCCCTGCCTTCCCTCCCTCACCAAAAACACACAGATACTCTGCAGAACTGGCCTCAGCACACAGTGAGGAATGGACCCGATGTTCTGGCCGGAGAACCGGCCTTGTTGGTTAAGTATGGCTGAGCAGATACACCAAGCCAACCAGCCTGTGGAAAACAAAGACTTGGACCGGACTGTAGGGAGGCCAACTGAAACACGGACGGCTTAGAAGGAAAAGTGGGTTTCTAGAGGCCACTTCTTCACATGCATCTTTTATTAAGAGAGTATTTGAATGCTTTGGGGTGAAAAAATGAAAGCATGGAAGTGTTTTGACAAGTGTGGATCTCTGTGAAGCTCTGTTTCAAATAAACTTCACATGCATATTAAAAACAATTTTTTTCAAGACAAGAACACAAGCATCCATCAACAAGCCGTACTCAAGAGTTTAAAGAGCAAGAGCTCCTTCGCTGTCACCGCCACAAGATGCATTGCAAGGCCCACCAGATCAGAGGTGGCAACTTTGAGCTGAATCAAGTCAAAACACATCCCTTTCTCACAGTTACCGAAACAAAATAACTTTACAAAACAGCTTCCCAAATTGAAAAGGGCGATGTGAAAACAGAGCACTCAAACAATACTCTCCAGCCCTCAAAACAGCCCTCAAAAACCACTGCACCAAACCCCGAAAGGAAATTGAAGAAACTTTGAGAAGGATCCTGCTTATAGCATGGCTAGGCCTGCAATAAGTGCTGTGTGGGCATATCAACGAAATAAAAACAGCAATTAAATGAAACTACCAACTTTCAGAATAGAACAGAAGACTCAAATAATTTCAGCGAGTGCAAGCAGACATGCCCAGAACATGTTTGAACATTCGATTTTCAATAATGATTATAACCTACACTGTTCCTCAGATTTCATGCATATCTAGAACTTTTTTTACCTTCACATACCATAAATACCATAATCCCCATAAAATCATCTTTAGTGATCAAAGCCAAGACAACCTTATACTTCACCGCCCCACCACTTAGAAGAAACGACTCAACAAAACAGCTCACGAGTTGAAAGACCATAGCCTTCCAGCTCTCTCTTTCTTCCTCTCATGCTCCAGCAGACTCCATCATTCAATAACCAGACAGAGCTCAGCTCCCAGAGAAGACTGCACCCTGGGGGGGGGGGGGGGGGCAAAGCACAAAGCTCTCCTACCTGCGCAGAGGACCCCCTTGTGGCGGGCACACGAGAAGTCGTCGCACTCGCAGAAGCTGCCGTAGACCTTGCCGAACTCCGACTCGTAGCACAGGCACTGGTTGCAACTGCACTCCCCTCGCCCGCTGCACATCCGCTTGCCCTCCGCCTCCCTGCAGGCGCCCAGGGGGTTGTTGCCAGACTCGCCCTCCTGACACTCACAGTGGGAGCCCAGGTAGCCCGGTTCGCAGTAGCACTTCCCGCAGGTGAAGGTACCTGGATCCGGGGAAGGGTTGGACTCGGTCAATAATGGTAAATGGTAAACTGCCTTTTTTTGGACCCAGAGGCCACCCAAAGGGCATTACAATATTGCCTGACATTCAGCCATTCATGCACACATTCACACACCGACGGCGGCGTCAGCCACACAAGGCAACAGCCAGCTCGTCGGGAGCAGTTAGGGTTAGGTGGCTGGCTTTCTCAGGGAAACCTCGACACCCAGCTAGGAGGAGCCGGGGATCGAACTAGCAACCTTGCAACCCGCTCTACCTCCTGAGCTACATGCTGCCCGTAGAACACATGCGGCGTGCGTGCGGAGAGAGAGCGCGGTCGACGGCGGGGGAGAGGGGGTATGCTCACCGGTGGAGCTGCAGACGCTGCTGTTGGTCTGCGCGGCCCGGGTGCAGCCGCAGTCACAGCTGTAGTCCACTGTCACCTCCAGCCGGTCTTTGAAACCCACCGGTTTGATGGTGAAGCTCTGGCTCGCTGCTCCTTTGGGGCAGCTCCTCGCCTCCACGTTCACGTCAAAGGACACCTGCAGAGAGGTGCCAAGGGCCAGACGTTAGGAAGGTGTCATGGATTCAATCTTTCACCTTCAGCGCTCTCTCTGATTTAACTCTGAGCCTAGGGTTAATGCGGAGTTTGCGTAAGAGAGCGAGGGTTGGGAACTCTACGTGACCCCCCTGCTGTGTGTCCTGTCCTATAGCCCCGGGGGGAGGGGGGGGAAGAGATTTCAGTAAAAGGTTTGATGTGGCTTGCTAGCATAAACCGTGCAAGTTCGTCAAGATAAAACATGTTGTTCGGCGGAAGGAGCTTGTGTAGACATGCCGGTTTGGACCCGTAACGAATTGAGCCTTTGAGGCTCCACTCCACTACGTGTTCATCCGAAATCACCGAACAGCAACACTGTGTCTGCCAGCTCGCTGGGGGGGATTGCAATGCTCAAACTCTACTGTTCTTTTCCCCTCAAAATAGGGAATATCTGGTTGAAAGACATGGAAACTATTCAAGGCTTGAGCGTGGGCGTTAAGACGATGGGATGAAGACAATAACAGTTATGAAAACTTTTTTTTCCTGTACTGAAGGCTGTGTGAATACAGCTTTAAGGAGGTTTAACTAGAGCTCCCGGGCAGTGGACGGCACACACTTGGTAGCAACAGAGAAAAAGACATTCTATGCTTTGAAAATCCCGCCAGAGGTTTAAGGTCTTGAGAAAGGCAACGTTTGCGACTCCAAACCAACACATATATTAGGCCTTCGCAGCCACCGTGGGATCTGTTGATGTTGACTACAGCGTGTGTGAACGAGCAAAGTTAAGGGGAAAGGAGAGGGGGGGGGGGGGCGGGGGGTCTTTAAGTCACCTAATATAAACAACAACCTCTGTTTATTACACCTATTGACAATAGCGTAGGAGCGGTTCGAAGTGCGGCCGTCTCTGTGTCCTGCTGAGAGCAAATGGACCCCACTCTGTTTCTAATCTTCAAAGCACTATCTAAACCAGACTAAACTAGAAACTGTATTGGCTATTATTAAAGCTCAAACAACTTTAGAAAGGCGGTAAAACACCCCGGAATCAAGACTGCCTTTCCTCCGAGAGTAAAGAGCTAGGAGACTAAACTCTAGATGCAAGTAAGGGAGGGTGGGGTGGTGATTGAGCAGTGATGCAGCAATCATGTATTTTGCCGTTTCCAGAATGTATGACAGACAGTTAATTGCTCGGTCAGAGAGGAAGTCAAGCTAGTGGCAAACCTTTGGAGAATGCATGTTAATTAGATAAATTTCTACTGGCATGGCTCACCAGTAACCTCAAATGAGCATGTGGAGTGACAAGTCAACAAGTCAGGCTGAAAAATAAAGTAATGAAACTAAAGCTGGTTTTCCCGTTGACACACAGGGTTGGCTTTGCGCAAACCCAGGGAGCAATAAACTGTTTGGTTGCCTTAAACTGTAGTGGACACATTAGCGACACAGCAGTGTTATCGACGTATAAACGGCATTCATTGTAATGCATTTTGTGTGATTCAGAGCTGAATGTGTTTGTTTATCTTTCTTTTGCCTATTAATGATAAATAGCTGATGTTTGTTTGAGGTGTAATTCTAATTACTGACTGGAAGACTATCATTTGACTGCATAAATAAATGATGGAATTTACTTTGGCTTTCGTGTTTCGTTAAAATAATCGCTAAATGTTTAAATGAACGATAATGATCCTAATGGGAGGGGATGGCACGTGGCAAAATTTGGCAGAAGCCTTCCCATAGATGAGGCCCAGTGACCGGGCAACTGCTTGAACCGAATCCGTACACGGGTACCATTTCAGAATGTCAAAGCATGGTGGCGTTGTGATGCGCACGTGGCTGTTCTCACATACGTGGCTGTTCTTACATGTGATTGCAACGACACGTTGTACAATCACAGGCGTCATTCTGACAGACAATTAAAACAAGCGTGATGAGGGATACCGGAAATCATGGCAGGAGGAACAGTCCTCGAGCTCAGACAGTAAGGGGCAACTTAACAACATAACAAGCAACCAGATGAGATTTACAGAACACGTGAGTCACGAGGAGAGCGCCTCGCCCAATCATGAGGCTTCGTTAGGACCACTACGAAGTTGACCAAACCAAGGGGGTTGGTGAGGAGACACCAAGGGTGAGGTTGGGTCAAAGCAACCCAATTTGACTAGATTTCATTCTCCAGGATCATCCCAGGGCCAAAGAACTGACGGATTCAACTGACGATTCCATCTTGATTGAACCTCCCTGGATCAAATTAAAGCAACAAGATCTCTTGTTTGAGGTGTAGAGTAAAAAACATGTCCTCAAAAGGGTGGGGTGGGGGGGGGGGGGGGTGGGGTTAAAGTAGCTCATGTAGGTTGGCAAAAGGCCAGCCTACAGTTATATCGCACCCAAGCAATAACAAACCAGCAAAGCAGAATGTGTTTCTTGTTTCCTCTTATGAGATTCCCATGACTAAAGTGTGTGTGGGGGGGCGGGGAGCTTCATCATCCAAGCCCCATTGCCGTGGAGGACAAAAATATATGTTGATTCAATGATTATGACTTCCTGGTCGTAAAAAAAACAACAACAACAAAAATAGGATGCATCACGCCTCGAGTGTGGGAAAAAACAAAACGGCCCATCATGTAATTAAAATGTTTCTGTTTGTTTGGACAGGACAACTTGTAAGGAGATGAGCGAGGCGGTGGCTCCACCCGGGCCCATTCATATACATGAGGCCCATTCAGTGCTCTGTTCCCGAGAGTGTCGCTCTCACAAGGAGGCCGGCTCAACCTTACCAAATCCGGGGCGAGAATTTCTCCCGTTTCTTTCAGGGCTAGTGGTCTCACAAAACCCCCCCCCCCCTTCTGCCCGGCCTTTATGGAGGTTCATTGAGATGCACCGGCAGTGGGCAGGGCCATGGAGGCCGAGCACCATAGAAATACCCTGGCTGACACCTAGGTCGGGTCCCCCATCCCACATCCCAAGTGGAGGGGTCCCAGGACTCAACTGAGTCTCCCTCTGACAAATGTGGAAAAGATTGAAGCTGAGATAGAGAAGAAGAGGAAGAGGGGGGAAATTCAGAAGGTTGGAGCTTGCCTTTACAAAGTAGCCACTCGCTAGCCATTTCAATTGATCTCTGAGCTCACGAGCCAATACGATTGGTCGCCCTGCATAATGTGCAGGAGCTGGCGGTGGGAGCGCGGCAGGGGTCAGTGTTTGTGATTTGAACTGAACAAAACTCAAAGCGATTAAGCTGTGTAAGGATCCAGTGTCACCTGACCTGGCTTTTTGTTCAATGAGACAGGAGGGGGACAATGCATTCCACTGGGGTTGACATGTTGGACATGGGCCCATGTTAGGGCGAGAGCACGTAAGAGAGAGAGACAGAGACAGAGAGGGAGAAGAAACCCTAGTCTTCTGCCATTCAGTAGATATGAATAGGATCCCAACTTCTATTCTAGCTCATAGCTCTGAAAGCCAAAGGAGATCAGTCTGTGAGGTAAACAACTCAAGTTATTAGTATTTCATTTCCAAGCATGGCCCCCTCCCTCCTACCCAGCTTAACCAAACTATACACAACTCTCAGTTCTGCCTCCATTACAATATGATTCATGAGTTCATTAGTGTAGGCAATCCACAAGCATGGAGGAAACTAAACAGACCTACAGACTGTACAGTGACATCTATGGAGTGAAATAACTTTATAAAATAAATACATTCCAGAAGTCATTGAATTTCTTTTTTCTAAGAATACTTTATGAAGATAGAATGAATTCTGAACTCCTCCGACTTTTCTGGTCTTCATTTTGAAATTTGAACAAGTGAATCGCGACCGGCGTCCCTAGTGTTTAGCGCTCTGCACAGCCATCACAGACGGTCAGCAGGGAATACGTCTAAATGCATGTACGTCATTATTTGACACCCAAGTATGGTTAAACATGACTACAAATCAGTATAACAACGTTTATAGGTCATAAAAGTCAAAAAAGCATAATAGGTGCTCTTTAAGTAACAGGCTAAATCAGTGGTCAAATGTGATTAAACTTTGTTCCATAATACACAAAAATATATAATTATACAAGCAATCACATTGCAAGAGTCAATGATGTCATTACTATAGCAAAATGTAAACCTATAATCTGCAATTCATGCTGATAGTGGATGGCCTTCAGCCCTACAACATTTGTTTTGATTTCGGTAATGCTACTTCAACTACAAGCCAACTCCACTGGAAACACTCTTTTCACTTCCCATAGCGAGGGGCTGTTGTTTCTGTAAAAAATGTGTACTTTTTAATAGAATGAAAGAAGAGCCATATGCAGCTTTCAAGTGTATTCTTACATTGAGTTAAGTCGGTTTCCCAATTTATGTAACCTACACTGGACTGTGTCCTACAGTGTACTGGCTTCACAAAATTAACCCATACTATATGCAATAACGGTGGTAGAACAGTATAAGACTCAATCATTGGCCCACACGTGCTGGTGATTTCCATTTAACGATTTAAAGCAACACAACCTTTCCTCCACTCCTACAACTGTTTTATTTGATCAAACAGAAACTCCACCTAGAGAGGGTTTTAAAGGTCTCCAGGCGTTCGTCACCAGCTGCCCGGTCACAACCTCACAGTCAGTGACTCGACAGGGCTAATGCTAGCAGGGAATCTGTTCACAGCATGTGGACATTCCTCACAGCCCTCCTGGGCACCCTGGTTCAGAGGAGGGCACCCCTCCCGTGTTCAACAGGAAACAGAGGAAGGCTGAGAGAGTCATTGTGATCTCTGCCAAGAGCTAATCTCTTAAGTCTCTCGCTGTTTAGCGACATGGAGCTGTGTAAAGCTTGCTCAAAATAACAATAACAAACGGAAGCATTTTTTAGATGTTCTTCAAAGTTCTGTGTAATTACCAGGCAGAGTATGGTAAGAACAGCCAGTTACTGCGGAACGCCCTCAATTTGACTCAATATTATAACATTGTGTAACACCTCTGGTATAATGCATCAAGTATCTTCATTGTAATGTTAGCGGATTAAATACATACATTATACGTGAACTGTGTAAAACTGAAACCATTCTCTTCTGAATAATGCCTAAATGATGTGGGGCTGGAAGGCGGTACTCACGGTGTCCCCTATCTTCAGGTCAGAGCACTTCCGGAGGCCCGGTAGCGGCTGTCCGTCCTGGCAGGTGGCGGTGAAGGACAGACTGATGTCCTCTGGTTGGTCCGACACGGTCAGCTCCACTTTGGACCGGATGTTCTGGAAGGGATGAGCATGTTCCACTTATTTGTTAATAATCTTAATGGACAGGAAAAAGATGAAAAAACTAACAAAACACAATTTTAATGCCATAAACATTCAAGACAACTAGAAGTTTTCCGACTCCTTGTGCATCAAAGTTAGCATGCAAACATTTTGCAGATCCTTGAAACCTAAGCTGTGTTAATGTGCTACCACACAGCTATTAATAATAAAAGTGGTAGATATTTGAGTCTGCTAGCAGGCTGGCTGGATGGGCAAAAGGCCTCAAGTGAGGCAAGCCTTAGAATTGCTTGGGCGGGTTGCCACTGCTAATTTACACCAACTGTAAACCTCAGAGTGGGCATGGATCCAGGTCATATATACACAGGGGAAGAGACACGACAGCTTGTACAACATGTGTCAAATGAAACACTTAGGCACAGACTGCTGTGGAGAACACCACTGCAAAGTCCCGAAACCATCAACGCACACAAACAAACGTTGTCACTCTCACACACTTAAGACACTTAAGTCGGTTTTGAATAAAACCCTTTCTCATTTCGAGTGGTGTGCGCAACCAATCTCAGGTTGGGGAATACAGTTTAGCAGCTTGGATGGGAATAACATCAGACGGTTAACATGTTCTCCTGAGCACAGAGCCTCCCACTGAAACTTTCAGTGTGAGGGCTTTGTTTGACACCTGCTTTATTTAGTGAGGACACGCTGCCCCTTTCCTGTTGCCATCAGATGCAAGAGTACTTCTTTGCGGCTGAAAGGGGCAAGGAGAACTGCTGTGCCTATGGACAACACTGACTCAACAACAATAATGATTTAGATATGGTCAATTAATTTGCATTACTCCTCTGTCATTGAATCTGTTAATTAAGGAAGGGAAGGTGTTTTTTTAGGGGCTTTTGGGGGTATTTGTGTTAGTGGAATGAGGACAGAAGATTACCTCCTGAATTATGAACCTCTCTTGTTTGAGTGTGGCTAAATGAACAGGGAATCTGCAGATTTCAACCAGTTCAAAGACTTTTTAATATGTTTATTCAATTCAAATTAAAGCACAAATTAATAAAATTGTATTACCCAATGGCTGCTATCCTCAACCTCGAATGGTTTTTAAGTAAACAACATTATTTGTATGGATATTTGTTCTTATTTGTTTAACTCATGCACGCAAATTAATAGCTATTTCACATTAAATATCGATGTTTGACAGTTATTGGTTGGAGGTGTATTATTTTTCATCTCCAAACCGTCCAAAAACATAATTAAGACCTATGCAATTTTAATTAAAACTTTTTTATGCCTTTTGATGGCCTTCAATTTACATATCTAATTTCATGACCCTTTAATGTGTTAAATATCTCCTTGGATACACAGAATTTAACCTTGGTTGAAGCCACAATACAAAGCTCCTCTAAAACCACACATCAATCCATCTTTCCTACAATCCTCACATTCATATAAGAAGCATCCATGTTCTTTACTTACGTTGTAGGCATTGACGATCAGTTGAATGATGTTCTTTGAGTCCATGTCGAGGATTTCAACTGTCGTTCCCGGAATGAGGGCAGTATAATTCTTCAACAAGGCAAAAAAAACACAAAACACAAACAAAAGACACAAGGGGAATTACTTCATGATCAAATCATTGATACGCATTAGCTGAGCAACAGATAGAAAGACAAAACTACCTTGTAAATGACGTAATACCTCCTCGTCACCGCAAAGATGAGATAGATATTATTTTCGGCCAGTTTTTCTCCAAGCAGACCGAGAGAGGGATAATCCTGTGGAAATAGAAACATTTCTCTATCATAACAGAAAAAAAAACTTTGGCCAGACAGGAAGTGGGTGAAAGGAAGTCATCACCATACTGATAACAGTGTTATGTTTACATAGGACTCCCTGCCAAGGGAACAAGTTAAAAGAAGAGAGGCTAAAGGGCAGAGTAAGAGAACCAGCGTCTTATTATATTACACTCATTCCATTACCCGTCTGTGAGCCAGGCTTCTGCAGTTAACTGCTGCCGTTTGTGGTGTTCTTTGTGGCCCTGAATTTGAGTCAATGTGCGGGGGAAATCTAGGATCTGACCAATGACAACTATCCAATTGAATCCATTCTAATTTATTTGGGTGGGGAAATCCAGGCAAAGAGAAAAAATCTCAGTCAATCCACTACATACAGACGGAGGGATTCAATTCGAAATTCCTGACTTCGTACTAACAGAATTTCCGCACGTCCTTAATCAAATAAAATTAGCCATTGGCCCAAGTTATTGTGGAATAACTGACTTTAGAAATCTGTGTCTGTTTAAGCCCCTGCAAATGGTTAGCAGGATTTAAGTGCTTTAATACAGAGATCCACATTTACAGTTTATTGCCGTTCAGTTGATTTGTTTGAAGGGACTATTTGCTCTGTGTGTTAGTGGCATCACCGTAGATGCACATAAAGCCAATTAGGTTTTACTAAGAGCCATTGACCAATCACATGATTCTCAATAATATTAATCTATATCCACTATTTCTTTCTGGGGTAGTGTTTTTATATCCAATATACATGAAAATAAGTTGAGAGCACTTAAACTCAGTTTAAACAGGGCCTCTTTGTCTAGCGATACGCGTCGTAACACAATACATGTGCCACTGCTGTCAAACAACTACAAAAAGAAGCAGGATACAACACTGCACTTTCTAGAAGGTGGCTAATCTCTTCTTCCAGTCTCAGATGATCCGATTAAGTGTGGAGCTGTATCGTCGCCACGGTTACCATCTGGGTGGAAGCACTGTTCTCGTTGTTCTTGTCCAGGTGACACTCTCCGTCGTTGGGATTGACCAGCCCTCCCAGCTTCCCGTCCAGGGCCAGGTGGGGCACGTCGTCCGTGGCGAACACCAGAAGGTGGAAGGCCTCCTTCCTCCAGCCGATCTCCTCCTGGTGGGGGTTTGGGAGGAGCAGGGCACAGGGATCAGAAACGCCACCCCTATGCAAAACTTGAGATCCATTATCGTGACTCGTGGATACCTGGAGCTTCATATGAACAGGGAGAGGTTCTGTATGGTGGATTTTTACAATATCGCAGTCAACGATTTATTTTACTATTGTATAATGCAGATCATAGACATATTGGAACATGATTGCAAGAGCCTGAAACCTTGCACTATGAAGCCATTTAAGATAAACAGCAATTTTGTGAAATACAATCAAAGATAGTGCATTCAATAGAACGGACATGACATCACCTGCCTTATTCTTGTTAAAAAATAATCCAGAGCCACCCAGTGCAGGCCGGGCCTGGGTCAACACCACACAAAAGGAGCAGACAATAGAACAAGTGAGGATTTGACAGGGCCGCTGACTAATGCCATAGGGCTCATCAAACAGAACCGTTGTTGCAACACCAGAGGTATGAACACCACTATTTACACTTCCAGTAGTTCCCTAAATCCCGGCTACATTGCACAGTGGCCAGGTGTTCTTCTATGGCTAATAAAAGGGCCCTTTTGAAGTGGCCACCAGAGGAGTGGCCGTATCATTCAGCCTTCGCGGTCTACAGATAGACCACACCAGGAGCTTTGTGTTCCTATCACGGCCCTGGTGGGTTCAGTCACCATCAGCCCCTCTTGAGGGATTAGGAGACACCCCTTAAAACGTGCAGTTTCTGCTGGCGCTGTGGTTCCCACAGGGAAGTGAAGCTAAATAATCACGTGATAATAAAAATACTTTTGCAATCGTATATTTATCGAAACACACTGTTTCTATATTTCTTCTTCATGCTGGGAAAAGTGACCCAATTGCCTGCAAATACCGGTGATGTAATGATTCCTTACACTGGATAAAATATAAATATCATCACCCGCCACCCCCCCCGCAGAACGTGGCAACGGAGGAGTTCCAGTAGACTTAATTACAAGGCAGAAGCTACTGGAGGGGAGGAGGAGGAGGCTATCCTTCACTTCCTGTGGGAGACAATTGACCGGGGGAGCCCCTGTTACAAGATTGCGACCTTGCTGGTCAAGTCTTTCTCGTGCATGACCAGCTGCTCCACAGTGCACTTCCTCATGACCCCCCCCCCCCCCCCCCAACACACACACACACACACACACACACACACACACACACACACACACACACACACACACACACACACACACACACACACACACACACACACACACACACACACACACACACACACACACACAGCCTTTAATTAACAAGTTAAAAAAGGGGGAAGATGCCTCCAGTAGCTATACAGAGACCTCCCTAACCACTTCCCCACCCCAACCCCTGCAGCTGTATTCATGCTTACTCAGCAGTCTCTCCCCATAGTCATGTCAAGCCGCCTCATTCATTGATTCCCATCAACGGTTTCCATCTACATCCTACATGTTCGAGAAATGGTAAAGCAGAATCCTTCCCCCCCGAAAACATCCCACCTCAGAAGGAGAGGCTTTTCCCGCTCACCTTGCAGACGGCGGCCTGCACTATGGCGTCGAAGCCGCCCTCCGGAGCGTCCCGGTTGCGCGACACCATCTGCTTCTGCACCTCCTGGTTGAAGCGGTCCACCTTGTCCGTGAGCGACAGGACGTGGCGGAAGCCAAAGGATGGCACGCAGTTGGGGAACAGCTTGTATCTGTGGAGATGGAGAGGGAGAGGGTTGTGGGGAACCAGTCTGCTACATTAAGGGCAACCATGAGCCTTCCCCAGTGGCGTTTTGATGTCAACTTCTTTTGCATTACATTTATGCATTTGTATTTTAGCGGCTTGTGACCAGGGCTTATGTGTCCTGAGGCCTCCAATATTATACAGTGGTTATGATTCGCTACATATCTTTTTACACATTACTTCTCTGTAAATATGTACAAAGCTTATTTTAATTTACACACAAACACAACCGCAATTACCAATAATATCCTCTCCCAACATGATCGGCTGTTTTTGACCATACATCGCCTGAGTAAGGATCAAAATAGTTTATATATGTGTCCCCTTAATGTCGTCCTGCAACATGGCAGTGTCTGACACACACACACACACACACACACACACACACACACACACACACACACACACACACACACACACACACACACACACACACACACACACACACACACACACACACACACACACACACACACTAGCCTAGTTGGGAAGTGAGGCGCGATGGCAGCCTGTTAGCTAGTCCAGAGTAATCTAACCTCCAGGGCAAACATACCCTTGCCTTCTCTCCCCATCTATTCTAGGTCTTTTTTCAGTCAACAGACATGCACACACATGGATGTAGAGAGGCAGTGGCCATTTTGGAGCACTGGCTCTCTCAACTATCAGAGGTGATGAATAATGAACCATGCATGGGATTCTCTCCCGATACATCTTTCATGAATGGTTCAAAAATAAACCCTGTGGATGTAATTTTTGAAGAGCTGTGCCTGGCCTTTTTGAGCTCTCAATAGGTGGAACGATGACATGTCAGGATCATTTTGGGCCAGAAGAGACTAATATTCAAATTGGATATTTGGACAAGTGGTCATGATCATACGGCCCTGATAAAATGATCATGATCAAATTATCATGATCAAATGATCAGTCATGTGAGTATGATGACCAGACTGATGGAGGCGTCCATGTTAGTTTAATTTAGTCAGAACTACCATTTCCTGTACAAATATCCCGAGTGCTGTGATGACGCCTTTGATACCTGAACCACAGAACAGTAGTTGGTTTCATGAGGTCAAAGTCTCAGATCACGTGTTGAAAGCACAATGATATTGTTCTGCTCAGGACACAAAGGCATCGTGCATGACACACATTCTGCTCAACATAAATTTGCCTCTGGATAGCATTACATTAGGACCATGAATCCCGCATCTCTCCCCTCGCCTTACCCATTGCAGGGGTTGTTCTGATACTTGGGCTCTGTGTAGGAAAAGGGGGAAATGTTCTTGTCCACGAAGGTGCCGAAGCCCAGCCTGAAGTTGCTGGTGAGTCGGCTCATCTCCTCGGTGAGCTTGGTGCCCAGGTTGTGGATGGTCACCAGGTCGTCCTTCATGGAGAGGGAGAGGTCCATCAGGTAGTAGAGGTCCACCGGGTAGTCCTCCACCTGCCTCACCTGCACCTTGAACGACGTCTGGTCACCTGGACCCCAGGGTGGGGGGATGGGGGGGAATGAGAGTGATGATGCAGAGGCGTAAACTAGGCACAAATCGGCGGCCACAATATTTCGAAATGGAAAAAGGTTCTGGGACCGCTCTTTGCAGTTTATGACGTGAGTGTTGTTGAAGGAGATAATGAGGTGGATGGCCATGGTGCTTTGGACAGGCCAGGGGTTCTGTGGGGTTCTAGTCCGGTGTGAATTTGAGTGCTTGACAAACCTGGCCGCAGGCTCACAGAGATCTTCTGCGGCATGATCTGGGTGACCTCGTTCTGGGAGGGTGCGGACCCTTTAGTGCTCAGTGGGTTGCTCTTCAGGATGGAGGTCTGACTGCTGGGGAACTCGATGAACTGGGCCTTGCAGCCCCGGATGTGTAGACTTTGAGTGAGGTCACATCTCACTCTTCCGAAGCCCTACAATGATATTAAAAACAGAGCTAACTGTCAATCACTGGGCGTTGGAATGACTTTGCTTTGCGATTTGGCTTCCTCTGGTTACAGACAATCTCTCAGGGATGCTACATTCAAGAGTAGGATTTTGCAACTGTTGTGCAAAACGATGCCAAAACAACAACAATGAGCGCTTACCTCTTGTGCGCACCAGGCGCAACTTGGGTGAATTAAGATGCATTCTTCACATGATGTCGCACTGCCACTCATACACACGTTGAGACCTGAGGAAGGGGGAAACTCGGTATAGAAACTCAAAAAGGACTGACCCATTTATCGCTAACTAAATATAGAGTGGCCTACTACCACAATGTCATAAAATAACATTAGGCTACCTATATCATACAACAAAAACATAAAATGTAATAGGAAAATCATGTACGCATGCATCAATGTGTAACAACAAAAACATAAGATAGCGATAACATTGCAATAGGCTACACTGTTGCTTTGTGACATTCCAGCACAGCAGTCACTGAGGCATAGAGATTAGTGCTGATATCTCAGGGCATGAGTTATATTGTAGAAAACGACAGTGTTGTATATTTTACCTTGACCGCTGTGCCAAAGTATCTCGAAAACCATGCAGCACAGAGTTGCACGCCGCAACAATGTCGCTGGGTTCATCATTGTGTCACTTGTTGGGGAAACAAAATACCTCAAAATAACTGAGTAGGCCTAACCAATACCGTCTCGTGGATTGTCCGAAGGACGTCTTAATGGATGGAGTCCACTCGGTCAATGCAAAACACCGAAGTAACGTCCACGTTGACCAGATTTGTATTCCATTCCGCGCTCATTCCGTCAAGCTGGGGGCGCCTTTACGCTTCATGTTGTGGTTGGACATTATCATCCATCATTGCAACTGCTCAATGAGCAAAACACGCAACTCAATCACGTATATAGGATCAATGACCACTGCATGTTTTCTTTAGAAACTTCGGTATCGTTCCATCTCAGTACTGGTCCACAGACGACTCCCGTTGATCCCAATCATTCAGTCACTCCATGTCTTCGAATCACATAGTTCTCTGGCTGTGGCGAACAAGGAATACAAATGTCAACAAAAAAATAAATCTACCACGTCTGGAAGTCGTGATTTCGCTCTCAAGTTTGTTTCTCGGCTTCTCCTGTACGCGACGCGTCCCTCTTGGAATCTCCGCCTATTCCCGAGGGGTCTGGCGGGGAGGGGGGCAGAGATGACCCGTTAACCCTGTCGCTGCCGCGGCGTAGCGTTGATTCCTCTGGACGGATGTTTTTTACACATTTGGAACAGGTGCAATGAGTAAATGTCGACTATCGATATGGAAACGTGTACCACCCCCTTGTCGTTTTCTCAACGCGATTGCCTGATTGCCATTCGTTAAGAACTCGCTTTTTCCAACCCTTGGTGACATCCTTTGTGTGACGTCGTGTGTCATTTACATTCCTATAGTAATACGCGCATGTCTGAGTCCAGAATCCAATAAGGCGTTTGCCTGTGACATTTAAAGAAATACAGCTGCATTATCAATATGGGCGTGAAAAAACCTTAAACTGTTAGACAATTTCTTTACATATATTTTTTTATTGATGAATAACCACATGACTAACATTCTATGGTATTCAAACACCCATAAGTTCAAAGAATACTAACTTATGAACACAGCTTTGGTGCCTATACAAATTGAGCATATTAGAAAGAAAGGATAAGTAAGTAAAGACATAAGGAAGGCACAAAAGAAAAACAATGTCTAATACAAAAAAAACCAATAAACTCAACCATTCCGGTCAAACAATTAACTTCTTCATAAACAAACAAATCACCGCTCCATAAACAACCTATGGAGCAGTGGAACAACCTAGGGAACAACCTTCCAAACAAAACAAACATATATAGGCCTTAATATATATAAACATAAACAAAAATGTATTTATCAAAAACTTGAGGGATCCGCAGGGTGCCGCGACGCCTCAACTATCCCTTCAGGGTGCTGCCACGCCCCCCCAAAACTACCTCTTGAGGTTGCTGTGGTGATCACCTACTCCCTCCACTGGCTGCTGTGGCGCCGGAAGAAGACGTAGCAGCGAGCTGCTTGGACGCCATCTCCACAATGCTACTGAGCGGCAGGCCGCTGAGGCTGCCCCGGTGGCGCGTCTTCATCTCCTGCAGAGCGCCCACTATGGCAAGCCTCCCAGCCTCCGGGTGGCGCTCCTTCAGCGCGACCATCAGCTTGTCGAAGCTGCCCATGGAGGCGTGGTGCTGCGGCACGCAGGTGCCCTCCGCCGTGGGCGAGTCGCTCAGGACCTTATGCTTGTCTGGGCCGGGCACCTGTGGAGGGGAGGGGAGGGGAGGGAGGTTTGGATGGCTGACTGGCCCAAAGCTTACTGTATTCACCGTAAAGAGTGTACCTCGGTTCACCGTTTCTTAGAGCTGGGAGTTATTGGAAAATGTATTAGCACGATAATTATGGGGAAAGGTTCAGCATGCCATTTAAAACATTGTCCATGAGGGTCATAACATTAGAGTATATGGAGTTTAAAGTATCGTATAGGACCATAAAACAAGTTTCTCTGTCTCACTGAAAAACTCATATGAACTAATACATTTTAATTCAATCTCGTTTACAAATGGGTATGATGACGAGTCAAATTCTGAATACCATTGAAAGACAATAAATGACAATTGGATATGTATGATGCAATATTGTTCATCACAAATAATGTCATCAACGGGTATTTGAGAATAGGCTTTGCCCATGGAGGTGTGAATCACATTGCTCACAATGCTGCTCAGATCCCCTCACCTTTCCCACAGTGAGGCTGGAGTGGGTTTTGTTGGCACTGGGTTTCGTTGCACCACCTGTCTCCTCTGGTACCTTGCTGGAGGCGATGGGGATCTGCAGGGCTGGACTCAAGCTCTCGGTAACCGGTCTGATGTGCTCCACATGTAAAGTGGAGCCCGGCACGCAGACGCCATTCATCTTCCCAACGGCAAACTCAGCAGCCAAAGGGCCCTTTATGGTCACCATGGCAACTCTGGAGAGAATAAAACCACCGTGAGATAGATGCCACGGATGCTTAAGATTGTCGCAACCAAAGCGTTCCACATTTACATTGAAATGAGGCCAAAAACAGAAAACAAAGTCTTGCGTTGTGTTACATCATGTATGTTCGCAAGAGTTCAGCAGTATGCGTTTTCATTGCCAAGATGAATTCAAGCAATGCCAATATTTATGATAGGTCAGTGAGGTGACTCACGTTAGATGGTTGCTGAAAATGAAGAATCTGACATCAGAAACGTGGTCCTTTTCAAACCACTGCATCACATCGCTCTTAAAAGAAAATAGTATTCATTAATTAGTTGGTAGGGCCCTCTACCTGCTCAAGTGTGAATTGTAATGCACGATGAATCATTTGTCACTGCCCCCTGGTGGCTGTCATTTAAAACATTCTTTATAAAACGTCATGATTTGATACTTTTCACTCAACATGCCCATAACGAATCTGGTGACTTATCAGCTCTATTCTTAAACGTCTTTTTTTTTCCCCGCAAATTAGAGCTGTAGTTCAGATAATAAAGAGGAAATATTCTGAAAGATGCTGCAGTGTGATGTCATGTTTAATCCACACAGGTGTAGTGGATCACCTCAGTCACATCCTTGGGGAGTCCAGAGATGACCAATGAGCTCCCCTGTTCCTCCACCTTCTTAGGCAAGCCTGGGGTAAAACAAGAATTTCAACAACCAATAAAAACAGATTGGAAGTTGGCCTACTTCACAACATCATCATCAGACCTAGAGCCTGTCGTGCTCTTGTTGAAAGCAGATACGTAACAACCCACAAATCAGACTTCAGACTGATAACCGAGTACATGCATTTCACATTCCTTCGCCTCTTATTTGTTTTGACAGATCACACAGTTAATGAGGCGGGAATCTGTACGGCCGAACTGGCAATAAACAGGGAACACAGACCCGACCAATAGTGGAAAACTGTGAACAAGTGTCAGTAAACGTTTCGAATCAACACTGTGTAGACATAATAGAAAGAAATAATGAAAAAACCTGTCTGAAAGTTTCCCATGCAAGTAGATGAAACAGGAAACAATGCGTAACCCCGCCCCTTTCACTTTTCTGAATTCCTCAGACCCTATCCAGTGTGTTCTTGCCTTCTATTATCTCTTCGTCACTCCCTGAATGGGTGTCTCCCTGTCCGGTCGGCACCATAACGACGGCGGGTTCCAGGTCCTCCTTAGCATCGTACCACACCTCGCCGGTGCTCAACTCAGTAGATTCCCCCTCCATTTGAGACTCCACGGCCACTACCTCAGTCACACGATCCACTGTGTAGACAGATCAATACAATACACAGTTATAGGATGGAGCGGTGGCCGTGGGTGTCCTCACCCGTCTGCTGCAGACAGATCAATACATTAATACACACAATAATCACCCGTCTGCTTGTTGTCTTTCCCACTGTGCTTGAGCATTTGGGAAACCGCTCTTCTGCGCTTCACCGTGGAGTGAGCCACTGGGGCATTCTGTCTCTTAGCCTCCTGGGAATGAATTTTGTCAAAAATGCGTCCCAAAAAGAGGAACTCAGGGATAGACGATGAGTACAGACATGGGAAATTTCAATGCATCGAACCTAACCATACAGGCCATATTATTGTACCATCATAAGCTGTCAGATACCAGCTGCTAATGATACCAAGTTTCAATAGTTATATTGCAAATGCAACGTGTTTAACGGCTACAGACAGGGTACATGCCTACCCATAATAATGTAATGGTCCAATATACCTTTGGGTCTTCACTCTTTCGAAACAGGGGACATTCTTTCCCTCCAGGCATTTCCATGTCCCATCCCTCCAGTGGCCGAGAGCTTGTAATCAGATAAACACATGATGCAGACAAGCATTTGGAAATCGTACACATTTGCACACACTAAGAACATACCTTGTCGCGACATCCTCCAAAGCATCACCAATGAGCTAAAGTAAATCAAAAAACAGACCAGAGTCAATCATGAATGTCAGAGTAAACCTAAAATACATGAAAAATATATTATAGTGTCGGGCAGAAGCAGACCTTTGGAGGACCGTAGGGGCAGCCAGAGGTTAGTCTCGCCGAGCTGACGAACAGAGGCTCCAGCTGCTCCAGGGTCACACCAGCCAGGATCTTGGTCCTCATCTCTTTGTAGTCACACTGGAGCTTCTCGCAGACATTAACAAGCTTGGCCGGAGGGTCCTTGGGCCTGCGGGAAGAGAAAGGCAAACTGATGGTACACCATCATTCTTAATTGACGGTAGCTTTCGGGAGACTTTGCCCTGGAATCTTCTCATGATTTAGCTTCAATGTAAATCTTCATCAAAGTCCACTTGTGTTTTCCTTACTTCAACAAAGTGAGGAAGGGGAAACTGAATACTCCTTGAAGTTCATCAAACACTAACTCAAGTTACAAGAAAAATCATCAAAAAACTAAATCATACAAAAATGGTTTGACCAATACTCAGAGTGTGCTGTTGTCATGGCGAAGTCATCAGGGGAGGTGAAGCAGTCCCTCCAGGCTTGCTGCTGGCACATGGTGTAGTGCAGGTCCAGCAGACACAGCTCAGCGCACTGCGCCCGCCGACAAAATCCCTCACACGGTACCCTGTCCCCGGCCTCCTCTGAGCTGAAACACACGACCACAAGGGTGCCACTGAAAGACCTCCCTTCTGGAGGCCAGGGGGGCGGATGGAGTGAGCATGCCAGTGCACGGAGTACCTTTTCAGTTTCTGTCTTAGCTCATCAAGTTCCTTCTTGGCAGACTTGAGTTTCACAATTTCCTACAAACAGAAAAACACAAAAAAAAATCATGCGGCATGTTGACGAACATGTCACCCAATCGCCCCTTCCTTCCTCATCCCATTAGTATACCTCAGCCAAGTAGTCCAGGTCGGACATCTGCAGCATGGTGAGATGATTCTGGTCTGCCGTTGCGGGCACCTTCGTCTGGGCCTCTACCGACACACACCGTGTCTCCGTACCGACTGATACATCGGACGTGACTACGCGGGGGGAAGGGGAAGTGCCCCTTTCGACAGTGTGCGGGGCCTCTCCGCCGGCCCCCGCAGAGCGGTCTCGGCCTGCCCCGGGCCTGCTGCTACTCTCACCCGAGACAATGTTCTCGTCCTCCTCCAGGAAGCTGTGGAAGTCGGAGCTCTCCTCCTGGTCCATTTCGGGGACGCCCGCTTTGCAGGACGCGACGCGGCCCTGAATGGGGTCCCCCCGACGACCCGCCTGCCTGGGGAAGAGAGGGGACGACCCGCGAAGGGGGTGGACGACCTTGGGCGTGGACGACGGGCGTGGACAACCTCTCGCACCAGGGGACGACCTCTCGCACCGGGCCATCTCAGTCGCCGTGGCCAGGGCGGGGCTGTCCTGCTTGGGCCCCATAACGTAGATATCGGCGGAGGGGTTGAGCTGAGAGGTAGACGGCTGACTGCCATCGAGGCTGTAGGGAGAATCATTGTAGAGAATAGTTTACCATTGGCAGAATGCAGGGCAATCCCATGATGACATTCAGTTAGTTATGTAGAAATATAAAGTCGAATATACGCTATTTAAATCATCACAGGCAGGGTTCAAAGTACGGCTCACAACACTTTTGACTATGCTGACTTCCACGACAGACCATCAATACTCACTATGAGCGACCAGTCACAGTGCAAGCAGAGGGACCCCAGCGCTGTGCCTGGCTGGGCGGAGACTGGGGGGCTTGCCAAGGTGCCCCCCAGTAAAAGCGCTGTTCAAGCCCTGCATCCAAAAAGGAACTGGCCTGGGCTGAGGAGTCCTCATACAGTGCAGCGTTACCGCTTTCCTCCTGCCAGCCTTGGGCCTACACCATCAACACAACACAGCTATAGTCAAGTCTGTTTGGTTGTTTTGGTTACCGAAAACTTCTGCAACAATTTCAGTTAGTGCAGTGGTTCCATTTTTGTCATTTATTTTCATTGATAATACACTTAAAATGTACAATGGGAGACTGTACAATACCCCCTTCAATTATGAGAGAAATAATAATAATACCACAGAAACACTCAAAGTAGGAGACCTTTGAATTTTGTGGCACTTGCTGCATAGCCCACACGTCTTCACTGTTATCCAGGAGGTCCAAACTCTCTCTGACAGTGTTCGGAAGACACTCCACCTCTCTATGGTCAACTGCAAGGTCAAAACAAAACCCCATTGTTTTCACTCTGTGCACCAAAATATTGTTCTGTGTCTATTAAATTGGAATAATTAATAAACAGGGTAAGAGTATGAGCTTGCTCGTCGTGTGTTACCAGCGCATCGTCGTGCTCTGGATGGATCACTAGCACAACTGTTCTTCAATGGCACTCTTTTTATAAACATGGGCCCTTTGGGTCTGAAAACAAAAAGATAATGTAGGTGCCATTGTAAGTCAGTCACTAATTATGTATGCGAATGTGGAGCATACCTGTCCAAGTTGCTCAACCTCTGGGTCCCGGAAAGCACGTTTTCTCGGGAAGCACGAGTATCTATGCACCCAAACAAATATTTAATCCAGTTTATTCAGGTTGTAGAGCCATACACACACACATGGATATATAAATATGAATGATGAATCTGCACACACACAATAAAAAGTGAAAATAAAAAAGGAACACTCAGGCACTCAATACTCAAGTAAATTAACCGAGGTCCGTGTTTATCATTTTTTTTTGTTTTCAACGGCCATTATATTCAATGCATACGTTTGTTGCAGACTTACTTGAACCGGGCACGGCCAATGAATTGATAAATACAGGATTGTTATATGGGATCATCTGACAGGGCACTGCAAACCCATGAGTGGTGTGATCATAGAGATAGGGGTTGACAACCACATGGAAGGGTGTCGGAATGGAAGACCACATATTCTGAAAAATAACGACAGATTAATACTTCTATACACGTTGATTCAATTCACCACATTATACCGTTTAACACGATAAGTAAAGTGTACAATTGACTATACATGCTAACTATCAGAACGGCGACACCATAAAGATAATTATGGTGGTTTAGTATGCAACTATAAAAGTTAAGATAATTGTAAGGAATACGGGAAAATTAATACCCAATATTTGTGGATGTAGCTGAGGTGAGCGGCATGTGGCTCTGGTCAACGGGCCGAAGTGACCAGCTTCCTCTTCCACCCAAAGTGCTGTGACGTAGGCTAAATTAAACACGATTCAATCCACGTGGGGTCTTCCTTTCCTGTCCCAATCACAGAACGGGTGGTATTGTTTTGATTATAATATCGCCGTTATTTGGAGACACAGTACAATGCTCTGTCATTCGCGCCATATTTGTAGCTGCAGCGGCCCAGACGACCATTCCGGAAGGACGCAAGGATCTTCCAGGACCTCACCTAGCATAGCCAGAGAAGTGTCCTATTGCTCCCAGTCTAAGCCTTTGTGTCCAATTCAATACCGATGATTACAGATTCAAATAAAATATACAAATTGTATGTTGAAATGCCTCTTGAACATTCTGGTAGAATATTGGAAATTAACTAATTGATCGGAATCCAGTGATGTTCCCTTGGTAACCACGAGGGGTCATTAGTGGTCACATGAGTTTAAGGCCAGCAGACAGAGTCCAGGACAGGCTGGCAGGTGGAGGATCACTGCATCGATCAGGGACAGACAATTTTTAAAACAGTTTTATAGGCAAAGACTTTCCCTATCCCTGTAGATGTACATAATATACCCGCCAGGGGGTTGTTGAAACCTAATTCCTTTCATTATGTAAAAAAAACCAAACGCTCACTGCACTCATCGTTCATTTTCCGAAGATAAATATTTTAATCTGTATTACAAAATAGGAAAAGGAAAACATAATTAAAGGTTATCTCAACTACATTAAATGCATGGGCTCTTCACAACTTCCGGCGGTGAATTATTATTATTATAATTTAACGTTGCTAATTATAATTGACCGCTGTCAAGGAAAACAATGGACTTTTTGCGACTATGACGTCTTTGGTAGTACTGCGCAAGTAGTCCGGTAACTTGTCAACCCCAGAGACTTCGGTTGCTAAGCGACGTCAACGTCTTTGGGGGACTTTCTCTGATGATCCACACTACGAATGCTGGTAAGTGTTAACAAATAAATTGTAAAAAGACACACCATGTGAAGTTATTTTTTCGTTTTGGCAAGTAGCCGTGTAATAAGTGGGATAATATATAGAACGTTGCCGGTGATTATCGAAAATAAGCCCCTTCAGGGCGAAGCGAGACACCTCCGCTGCGCGTCGGTGTCCTGTTCGGCCTGTCGGAGCTTATTTTCCCGATAATGACCGGCGTTCTATACATTATCCCCTACATATCTGACTCATTGTCAAAATTCGCATAACCGACCGGTAATGATTATCCTTCCAATGAGAAGCCATTAACAGATTGCATCGTGCTCACTGCCTCCGTCCGTTGACTGATCATCACCATAGAGTGGCGAAGTCACGCCGTGACGCCCCTTCCGGTAGAGCTCATGGGACCTATGAGATCGAAAAATATGAATGGGTGTCAATGGAGAGAATTTTTATTTTTTTCTGATCCCAGTCTTTATATGCCCTGGATTACACATATGTTGTTTGTGGTTTTAAATGATAATTTTTCATGCAAAGAAAAGTAAAACTTTTCGTGAAGAAGTTTGATAATTTTAGGTTTTATGTGAGGCCGCTTTGTGAACTACAGCTCTTCGCTGCTCTCGACGTATATGATATACGTCACCACACCTACACTTGGAACTCGGCACAGAGATGGCGATCTCTCTGCTCCACTTCAACACTTTTTTTCAAGGCGAGGATAAAAGCATAGAAAGAGGTGAAAACCACTGTGCATGGGGAGAGTTTTAGTTATGTGCATCTATATGTGCCATCTCTGTGCCGAGTTCCAAGTGCGGGTGTGGTGACGTATATCATATGCTTCGAGAGCAGCGAAGAGCTGTAGTTCACAAAGCGGCCTCACATAAAACCTAAAATTATCAAACTTCTTCACGAAAATGTGTAGTTTTCTTTGCATGAAAAATTATCATTTAAATCCACAAACAACATATGTGTAATCCAGGGCATATAAAGACTGGGATCAGAAAAAAAAAAAATTCTCTCGATTGACATCCATTCATATTTTTAGATCTCATAGGTCCCATGAGCTCTACCGGAAGAGGCGTGACTTCGCCACTCTATCGACTTGATTGGGGACGGACGCGCAATGCATTGTGGATCCGTGCGCTGAAGGCTCCGTCAAAAAGTTGAAAAATGTTCAACTTTTTCGGCAGCGACGGATCCGTCATCCAATCAGATCACGTATGCAAATTTGAGCACCGTGACACTTCTCGGGCTCTGACGACCCTGGAAACCTCCCGCATCGGTCAGCCACGCCTTCTGAGTCCTTTGACTGACGGTACAGTGGGCATGGCGTCATGGCCGTAGGCCTACGGCATTCACTGCCATATCTTGAAGGTCCCTTCACTTTAGATTCAGCTAATTTGTTTTATGTTGAAGGACTGTCCATTTGATTTATGTTCTTCTACTGTGGAAAAGCCAGGCTCTCAGTGGGCAGGCTTCTCTAATAGTTATGACTCTTATTGTGTTTGAATTGTGTGTATTATTCATCAGACAGTCACTTATTCATCAGACAGACAATGTATCGAACCTTTGACCCATGGGTGGGTTTTAGCTTCATAATGTCATTGAATAAGACCCAATTATCCCACCAATATTGTCAATTCTGTTTTCTAAAAGTCCACATTGAATGCAGATAAACATTTCATTTGACTGCTTTCCTATAAGAGAATAATAATCCCTGAATAAGAGAAAATATCTTTGGAAAATATTCGATAACTGTGGTCCTATGGACAAGCTAACATAGATCGGAGGTAGGGATGTTGTAGTTAACTATGAGGCGGACCTTGCACTGTGTCATCAGTATGTTAGCGAGAGAGCTGCAGATTGAGTAGTATTCCCTGCTGTTGATGGAGAGTTTCCAAGGTGACGTGACATCCTCAAAGCCTCAATCCGCTCGTTTGTTCTTGCTGAGTGGATCATGACCGTTAGATTAGGATCATGGCTTAAGCTCATGAGGGAAAGGCCTCAGTGTGTGTGATGCGGAAATAGGAAAGGGGATGATTGACACAACAGGCCAGGTATTCTCAGCTTGCTGAAATACATTCTGTGTTGTATGGGTTACACGTAATAGTGTCCTGCTAGCTGCATCTGCGACATTTGTTCCTTTTGTTTCCTAAGAAATGATGTAAAACTGGTTATTGTGTAGCACTTGCTTGTTCTATGTCACTTACCCATGAGAACAAATCACAATAAGGAGTACAACATATCCTCTGTGTGAACAAAAGTAGTATTTTGTTGTTTTGTGTGTTGTTCCTGTGCATAGACAAAACTAAACTGTGCTTAGCCCTAGACTTTCAACCCCACTCCCAGAAACACAATACAATAAAGAACAGCTAGACAAGTGCACATTAAGTATACATCACTCATAAATAATGACAGAAGCAATAGAGATAGGGAGAAAGGGAGAGCGAGAGAGACACATACACATACACACAAATATCAGGGCAGGGCATCTCCCTAGGGCACAGTAAAAAGCCTTTTATAGCATTCAAAAGCACTCCTCTCCCCTCCCTCAATCAATGGGAAACTGCCTGGCTCGCTCTGAGTGAACATCAGAGCTAGGCTTTCACACAAGACTCTGTGGAACTGAGTGGAAAACTGAGAAAGTCACTATTAGTAGTCATTAAATAGCAAATGTACCACATTTATGTCATACATGTATTCACCAATAGCAAAATAATAACTCTTTAATGGTAGGCTACATAATGACACATATGTCAAGGAAATGCATTGGAAATTGTTGTTGAAAGGAACAACAAAAGGAAATGGGCCCTACTGACATTTACAAGGCCATTACATCGGTATTACAGGAAAAACTCATGTCCTGAGATGGCTACAAAATATTTCAAAGAATGCGTGCGTGCGCGCACAGACACACAAAGATTGTTGTAAGAAAGTGGTTGGCCAATTGCCTGCGAAGTAGATCCAAATGTTCCAAATTCAAATTAACTTATTTGTTAATTAAAAGTAAAAGGACATTTAAAACACCTCAAGCCTGATATGCTTATTAGTTGGGGAGGGGGAGGGATGATATCTAATTATACTAATGTTTTTTTTTTTTTTAAACTAGAGCAGGACAAACACACCAATGGCTTTGGGTTAACCCCCCTCCTGATTCACAGAGAAAATGATCAGAAAGATTGGGAGGCATGTGACTCGGTAATGAGGCAGGTCAAGCTCACAGTGGCCAGCAGATCACTGCAGCTGATCAGCTGACTGTCGGCATGCTGGGAGAGACTGATGAAACACAACACCAGGACTGCAGGCAGTGGAGCATAAAGGACATTTTATTGTACCCAGTACAGATGGTCATCGAGTCAGCAGTGTAAGATACACATTGTGGAGGAAGAGAGGGATCGAAGCCTATACAAGTGCAGACGATCCCTCTGTTTGGGCTCGACCAGATGCTAAGTTCCTCTCATAAAAATAATAAAAGACATAGCTAGAGAAACTGCAACCCAACACAGCGGACATTGGTTGACCTTTGCGTGCAAGCGCTTGCCATAGTAAAGATAGCAGTTCCCTCGTCCATCCTGCAAAACCAAGTACAGTGGTCTCCGTGGAAACCATCAGCGAGACGAGCATCACAGGGATCCAGATTAGGTTTCTTGTATAAAGGTACCGAAGTAGGCAGAACTATACAGCTTATACATTAAAATCAAAACAGATGCAGACTTATAGCAAAAATATATATTTTATATAAGTTTGTCTATTTTCCCATTTAGAAACAATGTTTAATGTGAAACAAAAACAAAAGCAAAATCAAAACAAAGCGTCACAAATGTCTTCTTTGTCTAAAAAGAGCAAAGCGATATGTTAGTGGACAACGCAGTCTCTGTTGAGGATATCATGCAAAAGACAAGCAGAGGTCTCCAGTCAACAACGTTGGATTGTAAGAAAGGAAGAAAGATGTCAAATTTCATTCACTTTCTGTCTTTTTGCATGCAAGGCCTCGATGCTCCTGCCATCCTGGGGCATCGGAGGAACAAGTACACTGCCGAGAAAACATTAAATACCCGATAGAAGTAAAACAAAAGAAGGAACAATGAAACAATTTCATATACACAATGTAGAAAACCATTACAGGCTCTGGGAAAATATGTACTAATCTATCCCTTTTGACACGGTGAAAAAAGAGTGCTTATTGTTTGGAGATTGTGGGCCGATAAGGGAAAACAAAGGACTCGAACAGAGTGTGAAGCAGAGTGTGGAGTTGACACTTTGGAAAGGAGCGTTAGCTTTTAGCAGGGGAGTGCAGCAAGTAAAGTGGTTCTCTGGAGGCCGGTCCACGTTTACCAACCGCTATCTCCCTACCATCAGGAATCCCCCAGTCACTGGGCGTAGGTTCTCAGCCTTGGTTTATATTCATAGACAGAAAAAAAGGAAAAATAATAATACACGGAATACCTTGGAATATCTACAGAGGAGTAACAGCAGAATTTAATTATGGTGGTTTATTCTTTTGTGTAATTCTTTTCATTAAATTAAAGCCCTTTTAAAATTTATTTTTATTCCAGAGGGGTTCTCGATCACTGAGGGAATAATAAAAAAAAAAAGGCATATATAGAACAGTGCTGCATTTTTGATGATCTTTTTTTCAGAATTATAAACTTGAAATGTTCCACTATAGGTTATTCGATTCTCTTAAGAAAAGATTGT
Source organism: Gadus chalcogrammus (assembly GCF_026213295.1). Lineage (NCBI taxonomy): Eukaryota > Metazoa > Chordata > Actinopteri > Gadiformes > Gadidae > Gadus > Gadus chalcogrammus. The sequence goes on from NC_079431.1 coordinate 12,805,504, forward strand.
CACAAAGTCTGAATTGCAACAACTCTTGCACAGGAGTCAGTTCTTTTTGCAATGTTGCGCGACAACTCGGCTTGCTTCCATTTGGGTCTCCATAGTAACAGCCGGCCCCTCCCCTCCTTCCCTAGGGAGTGATAACGGGGGGCAGAACCGCTGGAGTCCAATCTGCCCCTCACCTCTTTCAACACCACCTTGCTCCCTAACTCTCCTCACTTGCCAGTGCAAGACTTCAACTGTGTGCATTCATTTTCTTGTTTTCCGGGGAGTGTGGCGAGTTTTAATCAGGCAGTCCAGCAACAAGAACTGTGTGTCGATGGCAAAAAAAAAAGAAAGAAGGGGGAGGTGATCTTGGTTTCCAACCCTGGGTTACTGGAGCAGGCCCCTTAAGACTGTAGGGCTGCTCTGGGTGCACGTTAGGTTGAGAGAGAGAGTGTGTGTGTGTTTGTGGATGATGCCTGTGACGTCATGTGCGTCATTGGAGCCACTGTGGCGTTTAGTAGCCGTAGCTGTCCGGGAAAGGCAGGCTGGCTGTGCACTGCTCGGCGGTGTCCAACAGATAGGGGGTGTTCTCGTCGTAGTGGCTGAGCGGCAGCGTCTCGTCCTCCGTGCCGGGCAGGCTGTCGGGGTCCCCTTTCAGGCTGGGCCTCTGGTTGTCGGGGAAGGCCATGGAGAACAGAGCCTCTGGGTCGCACACAAACTTGTAGACGTACCTCTCGCCAGCCACCTGAAGATGAGACAACGAGAGAAGGTTAGATGCCCGGGTCATGGATCATATTTCATGAGCACAACATGAAACATGCAGAAGCTTTGTAAAAAGTTTCTTGTAATATTATTGCAAACCATCAGAATTTTGGGAGTTAAGACAATTTACCATGGTTCGGAAACACAATTGTCACGTGGGCATTAAGTGAAGTTATTGTAATGTTTTGGGAAAGTGGAAACTAGTCAAAATCCTAGACTCCAGAACATAAAATACCTAACATGTGTTTACTAGCAGGAGGGAAACGGCCTACTATCGCATGACGTGCTTTATAATCAAATTAATTCTAATTCAAATAAACTACTCAGGCTGTGCTGTGACTTTTTAATGGGTTGGGTTAAACGGCTTAGCTCCATGCCAAAGGACCGCTATGGTGAAACTAGGTAAGGGGGACCTATTGATTATGATTCAAGGAAGAAAAAAAAGGGGCTGAACCTGCCTTTACCTTCTGCATGATGCCCTTCTCGTAGTAGTAGCGCAGGGAGCGGCTCAGCTTGTCGTAGTTCATGGCTGGCCTGTTCTTCTGGATGCCCCAGCGACGGGCCACCTGGGGTCAGAGGAGGACACACCGTTAGGTTCTAGCACCGGGCAAGGAGGTCATCAACACAGCTCACGTGATACCGAGCAGGTGGTGGGATTAGGCAGGCCACGTCGGGTGAGAAAGGTGGGGGGGCGGGGGTTTGCTCACCTCCTCAGGCTCGATGAGCTTGAACTCCATGCCGCGGCCCGTCCAGGCGATGAAGTGGCCGTTGGCGGGGTCGTCGAGCAGGGTGACCAGGAACTGCCAGAGCTGCAGGGAGCCGCGGCGCTGGTACGGTGGCCCGTCACGGTACACCAACGGTTCCTGCTTTACTTTACCTATGATCAGAGCGAGCAGGAGACAGGAGGAGAGGGAGAGGGAGACAGCCAGATGGAGAGGGAGAAAAAGAGGTGTCAGTGAGCACTGTTCTCTGCCACAGCCACACTGTGGTGAGACATTCCTGGCAGCATGCGACTGTGAAGTGGCCCGGCTGCTCATTCTGCACAGCCGTGCCACTGCCATTCAGTCAAAGGACCCTTCTCTTCTTCCAATGCGCAATCTTATTGACTTAGGCCTCATTTTACTTCTATGCAGCATATTATCAAACTGGAAAGGAGGACAAAAGTCTGAGTGCATTTTTATTTTATTCTGCAATGTGACATTCACTTTGGTTTAAATCTCACCTTCCAGTCTCTCCGGTACAACGCAGGCATCGTCAAAATAAAGGTGAGGTTCTCTGTCGAAGGAGAAGCCTGTGGTCGGAAAAGAAGCAAAAAGGAAAGAAACAAAATTAAAGAAGAGTAATGCAAGGAAGAACGGCAGCTTGTGGGAAACGGGCCCTCCATTTTATCCCCTTCCGGGTCTCTACTAGCACAACAAACCAATAAAAAAGCAATAAATCCTAGCAAACATCCCAGTAGTAGCAAACAATTATTTTTGTTACTATTACCTGCAACTGGGAGGAGGACAGAAGCATGCTAGTATTTTGGTTGCACTCCAGGTGGCATCATTTAAAGGCTGCTGACCTCCTGTTCTTCCATGTACTTTCACTGATTTAAAATGTCAAGTGGTTTGGGTGGATGCGTCAGGGCTGGACTAAGCCATTTAGATAACCTTGTTGTGTATGTGCAAGACTAGACAGTAAGTGGACTGTATGAGCAGATTTTCTCAGATCCTTACCTTCATGGTTGATTTGGTAGAAACCTGATCTTCCGAAGGACGACTGACAGTTAGGCACTTCTGTAACACAAAGAGGAGGGGTTTGTTTAGAGCAGGCGCCATAGCCAAACTCAATGCCATATTGTTTTCCCAGCATGGCAACATCCGCCTCACGTCATACACCAAAACATTTGTAACATTCTTTACACCTGCCTCTGCACAGGCTTAAGTAAAGAGTCCTTGATGTCCCTCACTGCGCATTGGCAGTTCTTGTTTGTACTGGAGAGACCGGGTCTGAAAGGTGATATTGATGCAAGTGGTGACCATCGGAAAACCTCGGCACATGGCTGTAACCATAGAAACACTGGCGGGTCCTTTCAACTTGCCCACTGTCCACCCCCATCTGCGGCTTCTTACACAACTGGCCATGACGCAACAGCTGGGCCAAAAAATGCCTAACCTACACCCACGCATGGAGACCGACACACACAGAGGCCCGTTGGGAGTGGAGAGAGCCCTGCCCTGTATCACTTGCGTGTCCACGGAGGACAAATAAACAGGATTAGTAGCAGGGTCGCTGTATTAACTCTCATTGACAATCAAGTTAGGCCGGTCCCCCGCAGGGGCAGACATCTGTCTTCTGTTTGCTGTGTCACTGCGGATCCTCATTATTCTGCTTCCTGTCTACTGATAAGAAAACCAGAGATCAATCAAGACCAAGTGTTTTCCTCTACTGGCTGTCCCTATTTATTCTTAAGAAGCAGCGTACTCTTAAGGGAATAACAGCAGCAGGATCTTGCCTTTCAAATTCCTTATAAACACTGTGAAGACATAAGGGCTACTCAACTTTGTGGAAATGTAACCGCTCATGTTTTTGGCACTGCGTTATTGCCAACACAGTAGTTCATGATGGTCATTTAAATCTACCGGCCATCGGGAGAGTCTGGCAGTGACGTTGGCATCTCAAGGCCATACAAAGCTAAGAGGATTTATCATTGCATCACTGGCTGGCTTGCTTGCTTGTTCCGCATGGAATGGCAGTGAAAAGCACTGAGACAGAAGGGATGAAACAGTTTAGGAGCACGTTGGTATAAATGTGGAGGAGGACGTGGGCAATGAGGAAGAACAACAGCTGGCGGTGTGGGCGACAGATAAATAAATAAATAAATAAATAAAAGATGAACCACAGCAATTGCATATGGACATTTGTAGTTCATACCACATAAGCGCAGCACAGTTGATGGTTCCAACCATGCTGGAAGAAGGATTTTGATGGAAGAAGGCATTCTAGCACCTTCTGCTAAAGTTAGCCGTGTATTACGACCCTAGAAATGTACAGTCAAACTCCATCGCTTGACTGTATAGCATCGCTCTAAGCCCTTTGTGGCCAGTGACCCAGATCTATTTCAAGGTAGGTACATTGAAGACGTGTCTCCTAACCTGGCTGGCTGACCCACTTACTTTTTGCCCTTGGAGGCTTAAGCTGATATAGGAGGAGACCCACTTCTACTTGCCGTGGATGGAGGGGGGTGGGGTGGGGCTGGAAAGATTAGGACCTTTAGCGTGGTTGTTTGTGCGGGCCTGGAGATCTTCTACCCTCTAAACCTCACATACATGCGTCATAGGCAAAACAAACAGGGCCTGGAACATTCCACCAACCCTGCCTGAAAGCGTACACACACCTGGACCCTCGGTGTGTATCCTTTGATTTGTATCCACTAGTAAACAGCTACGCACATTACTAAATCTACTGCATGCTGACCACTCTCAACTGTGACAACTCACCAGAATCAAAGCAGAAGTCACGCGGCTCCTGTTTGATGGCCATGGGATGGAAGGCCGCCTGAGGCTGTCCCTGCGGGGGCCCCGGGGGGCCCATGGAGGGGACTCCTTGTTCTGCGTACCGCGCGTCCATCAGTTCTTGCTTGAAGCCCTGGGGAGGCACGGCGACCAGGGGCTCCGACATCTGGCGGTGGTAAGGGGGCCGCCCGTCGCGGGCCACTCTGTTGGTGCTGCTGCTGCTGGTGGAGGCGGTGGCGGGCTGGGGCAGGAACTGGGAGCACTGCTGGCTCTCTGACGGGGGGAACGGGAGGCATGGCTCCGACATCTGCCTCTGGAACCTGGGGCAGAGCAAGACGTAACGGAAGGTGATGAAGTTATTCGTTTTGACAGCGACCAAATAGATCATTTATATGCAAGGGGGCCACATGCATGTCTATTTCTGGCACCGGTCTTACAAATGCATTGGACGACACTGGAACCCTTACTACTTCAGTAGAGAAGTCCAACTGATCAAAAGGCATCCTACTTTCTAAAAACAAAACCAACCAACTATAACTGTATGGGATATTAAAGGCTGGTTTCAGATGTACAGTCTTGGCGCATCAATTAGGGCACATTGGTTTGCATATAGACTGACATTTGAGTTGCTGATGAAATGTACTGCAACCCACAGCACTCAAAAGATAATGGGAGCACAGCTCGCAGAGTGAGCAGCATGAGGGCTGGGAGCTTGTGCAAGGGGAGAAGGTGTTTCGACAGAAGGAAGGCTTTCCAACAGCTCTCAGATATTCAGCGGCCATCCATATGAGGAGCTGTCACATTGCTAGCACCAACCCAATCCATAACCCGGTCTGTTACCACCCTCTACATCCCAAACAGCCTCACCCCCAATATCAGCATTAGCGAAAGCTATTAAAGTGGTAACACAATCCCACTGAGCTTCTCCCATTAGCAATGGAAAAGTGCATTTACAGCAGTGACACACACACAGGGTTAAGAGTTAAATATATCTGCGGTCCTCTCTTCAGCCGTGCATGTTTTTTTTCAGCTATTGGCATAGCAAGGACGAAAAGCCATCCCTTCTCCCCAGCGGCTTACCTGTGCTCGGGGCTGAAGCTGTTGGCATCCTGGTTGTGGGGCGGGCAGGGCACAGCGAACGGCGGGCTTTGGCCATGGAGCTGGTGCGGCCGCTGGCTGTGAGCGCCATGGTTCGCCGCGAGGGGCTGCTGCACCTGCAGGCCGGGATGTTGCCTGGACTGAGTCTGACCCTGGGGTATCCGTGGGTGTGAGGGGGAGGCCTGCTCGCTGAGGGGGTGTGCCCCCGTGTTGCCGGCAGGGCCACAGGGAGAGACTGGCGTGGAGGGGGGAGTTAATGGCTTGAACCCCGGGGTGGGCTTCCTGTCGTAGGCACTGCAGAGGAGGGACAAGCATAAGACACTTAAAACATTGTCTGATGAGAAGGGATTGATAAGCATGCCATACAGTGGCGTTGGCTGCAAATGTCATGCGAATCGAAGCGGTACGATCAAGATCGAAACACATACCTGTAGCTGTAAAGGCACTTCTCTCCGTAGGGCATGGGACTCCTGTCCTGGCGACAGGGAGAGAGTTCTTTGGAGGGAGTCAGCTCTCGTTTGATCTTGGCCGGAGGCGGGCCATGAAACATCACTGAACAGGAGGAGAGAGCAGAGACAAAAACACATGAGCCTTGCTGCAGATATCCCCCACTAATCGAATCCATAAACAGAAAGTGCAGCAGTTATCTTAACCACATTTCAAATTGGTAGATAGATAAATGGACGTATGGACAGTGTCTGCGTATTCCCAGGACTGACAGAGCCACTTAGAAGCCATTTATCACAGGCCTTAATGACGGTTGACAGAGGGATCTGAAAACCGCCATCTATCCACCATTACTGGCCAGCAAAGCGCTGTATACACACACATACACGCATGCACAAACAGGACTATCAATGCCCTCTTCGCTGATACCATTACTGGGAGGCCAGTCAATACCCATGAATCAGTGTGGTGTAATTCAATGATTGTGAATGATTTTCTTCCCTGGCAGTGTAACCATTAGACACTGGCTGGAGCGCAGCGCGTATCGGCTGCAGTTTCCTGGGCGCCACATAATGGCAAGGCAGAAACTTGATCCTCAGGCACAAAGGCGCAGCAGCCAAATACATCACCTTGGGTGCTGATGGACTTATGGAAAGCTAACAATGGGCACGTGAGCTCCCCCCGTGCACCCCACGTGGTGAGATACCGCAAAATACCGGGCCCCGTGTTTGCCTTTACAACGCTGCCCGGCCGTATTGTGTGTTCCACAGCCAGGTTTCCCTGAACATTTCTTCAGAACTTTTCCATCCTAATGAGATATGGTTAATAGTAAATATTGTGAAAGATATCTGAGCGCCAAGTTGCCTGATTCAACACAGTGAATTAGGCCACATATGATCAGCAGTTGGAATTCAAGTTGTTTTTGTCTTTTGGTTCTGATCGCTAGCTAGAACCCAAGCTCACCGACAAACGAAGCCTTGGCCCAGCTTATAAAGAAATACAGAGGTTGCCAGACGGTTGCAAGAAATTCTTCTATTCATTCCAGGCCTAGTTAAAAGGGGCACTCAGGGGGCAGATGGAGAAGGCTAACTAGCTGGGTACAGTGGGAGAAAGGGAATGCCCCCACCGTCATGTGACGTCCTGCTGACTGCAGGGGCAATGCAGTCAGTGCTGGGAGCCGGGACCACTGAATAGGCAGCCTGTGTGAGAGGCTGGCCCCCGGCCTGTCCATAACGGTCTCTGCCAATTGCACGTCGCACACACTCAAAGTACAAGGTCAAGGGCTATATGGCTGAGACACTTGACTGTGAACAGAGCATAGCCGGCCTTACGAAAGGGCCCCTGTCTGGGCTTGGGCTATACGGAATGTACTGTACATGTCAAAGCCTAAACCACAATAATATATTGCATCGCTACAGGCAAGCCAGTGGTCACTCTGACGCCCACTGTGGCTTTAAAAAAAGGCCAGGACAAAAGACAGCCGCGGACCACGCCCTGCCTCTACCTCCCCCTCCTTCTCCTCCCAGACACAAATATAAACAAACTGGGGCAATGGAACCGGGGCAGAGCAGTGAGGGGAGGGACGCTTGAAGAGCTCCATTGAACATAATTCTAATATTTTCTGTGGCATCTCTGCCAAAACGTTAAGTGCAGAGACAAATGAAAGCTATGGCTCAGTGGTGGGGGGGACGGACGATGGGATAGCTGCACCAGAGTACTGGGTCAGGAGGTAGCTCTCATACAGCTCCTATCCTCTGTGATATGGGGGGAAGGGGAGGGGGGGGGGTGGGGTGAGTTGAGTTGAGGAACCCACCACTTCACCTCCCCACCCAGCCTGGTGGAATCCAGCCCGCACCAACGACTGGGTCTGAGTGCGGGAGAGTGTGAAATCAGATTAGTAAATGGGCTCATGTGATTCCCCGTGCCAATCGGATGATTAAACTCAAAAACGGATATGAGGACCAGGGAGAGGGAGATAGATTTTGTGTGCAAAATAAATATGTATTTGGAGGCACCCAAAGACTTCCTGGAGGCCAGCCAAACAAGGCCTCAAAAGTAGCCGAGAATCTGCCAAGGAAAGCTGTGTTAAAGGAACAGTCCAACGCACCAGAAACTATATCCACACCGGTGTTCGCGATTGTAGGGGAAGACTCTAAAAGGGTGGTCGCGTGCCGCACGCACATGCACACGCACGCTCCTGCACATGCACACACAGCGTGAATAATAGAGGTCTGATACTCACAGTTATCTGACTGGAAATCTGGGACAAACTGTTCGTCATCAGGCACATGTGCTGTGGAGATATGGGAAAATGTCAAACATACTATGAGCAGAAAAACAGATCGAGCTTCCCTGCTGGGTCCCTGGAGCGGTCAATCTTCCACTGACATTTTTATGTGTCAAGAAAATAAAAGATGAGGGGATACACAAAGGGCCTGTGTTAAATTTAAATAATTCACTTTTTCCATACTAGAAAATGCCTCAGTGTTTTGGTTGCAATCGGTAAAAGTAATAACAGTCGGACATAGCTATAAATCACTATAAAAAAAATCTAATATTAGAGAAAACTGAACCTAGGATCGACCACGGGGTAGAAAGCCTGCAGGAGTTCTTGGTCAGCAAGTTCCTATTTACAGAACTTTGTTCAACTTGCGCCAGTTACTAAGAAATATTTACCATTCTGCCCTCAAGTTAATCTTTAGCCACTCATGTTTCCAAATGTCACCCCAATTGCCATTATACATGGTATGAAAAAAAACATTACCCCCTTGGCTGAAATTGTAGTCAACAAGGGATAAAATAGCTTATTCGAGAGAAATACAGTAATTCACCAAGCAGGCTGACCCATTCTCTACTGAACCACAAACAATACACACAACGCACCTTCCGCAATCCAGATCTCTTGCAACTGACAGAGGTCTTGGAAGAGTTCTAGGGGGGAATATCAAAAGAGAACAAAACGTGAATTACAGTTTATGTACTAGTACTTGCGTGCACAAAACTCAACCATGTTGACCACTGGAAACCCCCCTATTTAGCGTGAAGTCTTATTACAAGTTGCTGCAAGATAATTACAAATCAAGCCCACATCGGATGCTTTCCAAAATGTTGAAATCAACACCATGGCAACGCTGAACTGCCCTTAAAAATATGCCTTTATATGGGGGTGGGGTTTGGATACAACCAATTACCTTCTGTGTCCAGGGCGAGTTCACTGTCAACAAACTTCCTCTTTCTGTCATTGAAGGGTCTGGCGTAAGACGGTTCCTCAGAGTGAGACTTGTGCTGTGGCGAGGGAGAGGGCGACATGTTTTCCAAACAGAACGATTCAAGGGAGATCATCCCAAATCAACCCATGCGTGACAGGACTAGGCTAATCATCAGACATTCAGCGGACAAGAATATGCTCTTGAAGAGGGCTTGTTGCTGGACCAGCATGGCCATGATGCAGTCCGTCTATTTACATCTACATTGTGTTAGAGTGTAGTGGGTGGGGCTGCCTTGGGTCCACTTACGTTGGGTGGGACCATTAATGGTACTTGCTGATCATAGAATCCGTCCATGTTATCTGGGTCTAAAGGGGTTCCCAGTTCCAGGGGGGCTGGGGGAGGGGGGGGTTTTCGCTTTAAAGCGACAGCACCTGGCTCACCTCTCCTCGATCCGTTTAACTTTGGACAAAAGATAGGGGGAGAAAAACAAGTGTAAGAAACGGAATTGAATCATCAATTTTTTTTATTAAATTACGAGACGGAATATATAAAGATTATGTTTTTTGAGGATCATGGTCATAGAAAAGAGAAGGCATTTTAAAACTTGATTTAAAAAGAGAAAGATTAAACTTTTTCTTTAACTTTAATAAATTAAAAAGTTTTATGGCGGTTAACATCCTTGTAAATACACTTTGTCGTTGTGTGACGAATTCTATGGCTTATAATCAATCCCAGCCATCTGTGAACCGCGATTATATAGGTTTAAACTTAATCAGCTTAATAAACTTAAAAGGAAGAGTATCGTTATTACGAGACGGCTTGAGTTGTCTTGCGTCCTGTGCAACACAGAAAAAAATAGGCCTATACTATTAAGCAAACAGTAGGCCTAAATAGGCGACTGTTATCCAGCAACTTTGCCCTCCCCAATAGAGATGTAAATTATTGTTTTACAGCATGAATTATGTTAGATTTAAAACAAATTCATATTGATATTTAAATGAATAAAATACAATTTAACATTCACATCTACACCAGTGCCTTGCATTCAAACTCCATCGCTCGACAGATGCGAATCCCTCCCTTCACTTATCTATTTTAATGGATGACGAATAAAAAGGTTGTTTCTAGACAATCATTAAAGGTGTCAGGCAGACCCATTTTTGCAACGACCAGGGAAATAAGTTGTCTTCCTGGTGATGTTTCAAAAGCATTCGTGCGTGATTTTCCTGGGTAAGGCTAATAACGAATATAAGACTCGGCGTGTTATTATTAAACTTGTTGAATGGGCCGCCTTATTTAGAGCAATGTCTTTGAAACTTACGGCTTTCCACTGAGAGGCCCAAGTAGACTACATTTAAAATGACTACTTGACGTAGGCCTCAATTAAAAAAGTTTTCTTTCCTTGAGAAGAAGGGGCCGAGGCTGGGGGATGAACCCCCCCCCCACCCCCCTCCTGATATCCTCCACCCCTCCCCCCCGTTTCCCCTCCCAGCGCGGCCCCTTGTTTTTCTCAATGAAGTGAAACTTGATCCGTGTGGAACACAGGAGGGAAAAAAACTGACCCTCCATTCATAAAAATCACAGTCGCCGGACCGCGGCGATCACCAAAACGCTAACATCAAAACACATAAACAGAGACGTGGGCTACCGAATACGGTTTGATTACTTTAAAAGTATTACGCACAACGTTTACTGAGCAAGATGTTAACATGCAAATAATATCCCATATGTAAATAGCGCAGGCTATTTGGCGTCACACGCAATTTCTTCCAAAACAGATCTGCGTCTGCAACTGCTGGTTTTCGGAAATTTAGAAGCAGATAACTGCAAACGCTAGCGCTAGCATAAACTCGGCCGCTTACCTTAGATGTAAGTGTTTATCCAAAATTGAACGTATGCCGTTTAAATATCCACAATTTAACCGAGAACTGTATGCGCGCAAACTGATGTATTCCCTCCGACTCACAGAACTTGACTGAGCTTTTGGGTAATGGCAGGGTTGATTTTCCCTTGGGCTCAAGCGTTGCGCACATACATGCGCTCATTGGTGGAACAACAGTGCCTTTCAATGAGACAGCCAATCGCATCCCTTCTTAATGAATTATGCATCGCCTTCCTCTAAACCTATCACAGGGCAGCAACAGTTTTTTTTTTATGAATGGCTTGATTTCATTCACATTTTTCTATCGTCACAGCCGACATAATTTAAAGGGCACGCGACAAAAACGCAAAGTGCCACAGAAATTAAGACGGATCTGAAATCTCTTGTGGAATCACATTGTAAACTCGAAAGAAATTATTTTAAGAAAATGAAAACTTAGGAACGGTAGTTAAATAAACACCAGCAATAATAAAATGTACATAGAATGTGTAATAAAATATTTTATTTCATAACGTTGCCTATACATAACAAAAATAAAAATAATGAAAACTGTAAAAACCTGTAGCTGCCTTCTTTCTTCAACAAACAAAATGAAACATAGGCTATTCGATGATCTTAGACAAACAATGATAAGGTTTTATAGCTAGGTGAGAGAGAGAGAGAGAGAGAGAGAGAGAGAGAGAGAGAGAGAGAGAGAGAGAGAGAGAGAGAGAGAGAGAGAGAGAGAGAGTGTGTGTGTTCGTGTGTGTGTGTGTGTGTGTGTGTGTGTGTGTGTGTGTGTGTGTGTGTGTGTGTGTTCGTGTGTGTGTGTGTGTGTGTGTGTGTGTGTGTGTGTGTGTGTGTGTGTGTGTGTGTGTGTGTGTGTGTGTGTGTGTGATGGAAGGGGTGTAACAACCAAAAGGTTAAGGGTCACAAAGGAGGGCGACCATGTCATTATTACTGCGGCCCCCATATAAAGATGTCCCTTATTTAAAACTCCCCCACTCACTGGAAATTTCCAACAAACCTGTGATATCAGCAGCTGGTATAAAAACCTTAAGCCCCACTGAATCCCCTGCGCTGCAACGGCAAGCTTATGAGCTTGTTGAAGGAGCAATGAGAATAGGAATAGACAAATACACACACAATTTACTCCATGTCACATATAGGATAACATGCTATCTTTGTCAGCTGCCCTTGAGGTCTCGGACCAAAGGCAAACAGCTTGTCTTACATCCAGATATATGTTTCATCAGAGCGCAGTCTTGGAGCATATGCCTGAGAAGAGAAAGCCCAGTCTTAGGTTCGAAGAGTCACCGTGCCAAATGCATGTGCTGATGATCAGGTCATTTTGTATCATTAATCTACCAACAATCTATGCAAGAATGAATGAGAAAGTGTGTCCACTGGTGGCAGTGTGTAAGAGCTAAATGATCCAGGCCTGATCATGCATAACCACAGCCATTCCCCGCACCATCCGCAGAGCGTGGACATGGTGCGTGCTCGCTGGTGGGCGGTGGCGTGTGAACAATAGGCACTCTGTGCCATTTTGGTTCTTTCCCTAAATAAATGTGACAGATAGGAGAGAAGGGGGAACTGTGTGTGTGAGTGGGGGTCCATACCCCGGCTCTTTATTGGACTCTGTATTTTGGGGGTGTTTGTGTGGAGGCCAACATGGTCTCCTAAAGCTGTGATTTCCCGTTCCCTTGACCATGCAGGGTTAGGTACCCTGGGGACTGTGTGGGTCAATGTGGCTCTGACATGGCGGCCAGATCAATGCCGTGCAGCGCGATACGGCCCATAAGCCCGATCTTAAACAGCCGAGGCAAGGTCATATTTCTGTGACTATCTGGCTCTGGGTGCTACTCTCTGGGAACACTTTGCTACATTGTAATCCTGCAGGAGGAAATATACACCTGGCGGTTATGTCCCGCATAAAGCCTTCAGAATAGGAGCGCTTCATGTCTGACATACAAATAGCAGGAGGGAGAGAGAGAGAGAGAGAGAGAGAGAGAGAGAGAGAGAGAGAGAGAGAGAGAGAGAGAGAGAGAGAGAGAGAGAGAGAGAGAGAGAGAGAGAGAGAGAGAGAGAGAGAGAGAGAGAGAGAGAGAGAGATATCCAAGCAGAGAGTGAGGGAGAGAGGAATCGCAAGAAAAAGGTCGCTCTCTCCCTCTCTTTCTCTAATAGAGAGAGAGTGGGAGAGAGAGGGAAAGAGAGTGTGATAGCGAGGGAGAGAGAAAGAGAGAGGGATAGCGAGGGAGTAGTCCCTCTCTCCACAGTTTGGAATAATTGTAGTCCATATAATGTAATTGTAATGAAAATAATGAAACAACAAGAACAATTATAACCGATCACAATCTGTCCTCCAGTCCTCCTTGAAGAGTAACCATAGAGATAAAGAACACTTTGGCGCTGTGTCCAGGCCTGCCAATATGTGGCAATTTTCTGAAAAATAAAAAAAGGCTTCAATGGGAAAGTGGAGCCTGGGGCCAGAGGATGCTCTTGCAGAGAGGGGACGAGATGTGACTTGCTCGCTATTAATAGCAAATTGGGAGATAATTCCTGCCTTGTTATCTTAGCAGCTGCATTGAAGACGCCTAGCCACAGGCTGACTTCTAAGTGAGGGGCTGTTGTATAACCGACCCGCTCCTCTATTCTCTCTCTCTGTCTCTCGCCCTTGGCTTTGCTTTACCTCTTTGCGGTTTTCTTCGCGACTGCCATTGGTTTTGATTGTATCGTCCTTCTTCTTCTCCTTCTCCTCCACCAGTCCTATGTGTCTCTGTCTCCTTGCTTTCAGGAACACGGGAGTAGTCTGTAGAGGCCGAGGCAGAGGGCATAGCCTAGCCCGTGTCCCACTTTTCCCCACAATCTCATATAACATATATATCAGCAAACAACCCTCCCCTTGTCGTCGTCCCCCCCGCTCACATACATAATTTAGCTGAAAGGAATAATAAACAAAGTACAATTATGCTGCAGAGAGAGTTTCATTTGGAAATAGGCCTACTGTAGATGGAAACCACAATGCTTCCGTCAACAAATAGAGCACCAACTTTATTCAATACTATAGTGTTGTTATCATCGTACTTAAATGTACATACTTGTTGAAGGAACAACCATTCATTCATAATATCGATGTGAATGTACATAAATAGACTCATGCTGGCGGCCTTGTGCTCTGATTAGGCCAAAAAATGATTGTCACTCACTCTATTGGACGATACTTGGCATTCAGGGCAGGCTTAATCTTAGACCTATAGGAAAGGCCGGGGAACGTCTTATTTTGGTACAGTAGGTCACAGGGACAACTAATGTCCCAAGGCTTTCTACTTCTTTCTATCACCCTTTCTAAAAGGGTGGTCTATGCCATTGGTGTTCTTTTGTGTAGCTAACACATGGCCTCACTGCAGTCTGAATTTAAATCTATAACACCATCAGTGGGAACATGTTGGTGTATGTCCAATCAATTCTGCAGAGATAAAGAGAGGGCTGGTAAAGACCTAATCAGACTCTGATTGACATGGTGGTCACTGTTGGAGGTCACTGTGAACAAAATCTGGTCATGCTGGCATTTGGAGAATTCTCTGCCATTATCATTATCCAGTGTCATTATCATAAAAACGATTTGATCTAATATAAATCCAATCATTTTAAGGTAAAACCCCAAATGTGCCAGCACCATTTATGTCTCTGGGATTTAGCTGATGTGTGTGTAGAAGAGGGGACAGAATGCAATTCTATGTGTTTATTTTGATAAATCTTTATTACATTAAAATGCAGACAGCAAACTAACAATGAGGGTGACGTACGGGCAGGCATACAGAGAGAGAGAGAGAGAGAGAGAGAGAGAGAGAGAGAGAGAGAGAGAGAGAGAGAGAGAGAGAGAGAGAGAGAGAGAGAGAGAGAGAGAGAGAGAGAGAGACATAGAAAAATAAAGGAAGAAATAGAGACAGAGAGAGGGAGAGACAGACAGAGACATAGGGCCCATTGCAGATGGCTGAGGAGGACATTGATTATTGGCCTCTTTCATCCAATCACAGTGCAGATATTGGGGATTGTGTCTGCCCTTGACCCTCTATGGGTGAACGCAATACTGCTCTGCGCCTGAGGGCCATCCCATCGAAATAGAATGTATCTATCAACCATGGAGTCATTTGAAGAACCGCACATATGATTTTTCCCTCGGTAGCGGCCCTAGGTGGTCCTAGCTCTCACAAACACTTTTTTTATTCTTAAAGTCAATGCTATTTTATGAAATTAGTCTCCTCTGTCTGGATATCCTGATGGAAGCAAAAACAATCCCAGATTCCCACTCTATGAATATGTCTGCTATGATGTGACGTGTGGTGTACACGTGGAGTACATGTGGTGTACATGTGGCACCACAACACACCGTGCTTCTGCTACATCTGTGCCACTGAGGTCACTCACTGCTGCTAATCTGTGGAGGGCTATGAATAGGAACACAGTGTCAGGTTGGTGGGCTACAATAACCCATCCCTCTTCTTATTAATGGGATTAAGAGGATGCCACCGCTACGCCACCGCCTTCAACAGGGAATACGAGAGGGGAACACGAGTGCAGTTATGCTATAATACCAGAATGTATATCAATGAGGTCAAAGTTGAAAGACCAAGGCAGTAGTTGCTGTACAATAGGTATTAGTCCTTGGTCAGGCAGCAACACAAATGTTGCAATAAGCAAAACTGTGACTTCTAAAAGGCCAGTGAAATGAACCACTTACCATGCACCTTATACCAACTGCTAGGAATTGGATGAAAGATGATATGCTCTGGGAAGTTCTACTATAGTTAAGATAGGGATAGCAAAGAGGATGTTAAGTTCTTTTGATTACTACTCATAGAAAGGGGCCTTTTATCCCATCATAGTCATTATATCGACCCTCTTATATCAATGGTGGTCTTAGATAGTAGAGATTGTGGCTAGTAGATAATGTTATATGTTGTTGTAACCAATCGAATGAGAGCTCTGGACTATGGGGTATATGTGTCAGGGTCTCGTGGTGTGTTTACATAATTCAAAGGTCACACTTGTTTACAACCAGGGTAAATAACCTTTTACCATTGAGCTGCCGTTTTGTTGTCGCAAAAAGTATAATCCTGTCTCCTACACTCTCTGGCTGTCGCCTCATTCATGTTTTTAGTGTCTCCTTTCGGCCCCTGTGCAAAACCTCTGGGGGGAGGGGGCTTCCACTTGGTAAGTTGTTAAGGCTATTGATCACTTCAAAAGGACAAGACTGGGCAGGAATGATCACACACGCACGCACGCACGCACGCACGCACGCACGCACGCACGCACGCACGCACGCACGCACGCACGCACGCACGCACGCACGCACGCACGCACACACACACACACACACACACACACACA
Source organism: Gadus chalcogrammus (assembly GCF_026213295.1). NCBI lineage: Eukaryota > Metazoa > Chordata > Actinopteri > Gadiformes > Gadidae > Gadus > Gadus chalcogrammus. Next base: position 12,821,748 of record NC_079431.1, read on the forward strand.
CACACACACACACACAATGGGGGAATGGGTCAGACGGACTCTGTGAGTCCCGCTCTGCAGTCAGATGCCCTGTATTCTATCAGAAAATCGGTTTAATGAGGGCGCACACTTTTTCTGTGGATTTTAAATTTCTTTTTACATAGCATGACAGTTCCTTCTCTGTCATGATACCTCTATCCTTGCACAGCACCCATTAACATGCTGCTACAAAAAAAAAATGCACAACTAATAAATATATCAGATACATGATTTTTTTTAACATAGGAGTAGGAATAGGAGTGTATAATCTGTTCCACAAGGGAGAAACGGCAGGGGGAATGAGCTTTGAAATAAGAGCGTGGCCTCTCCTCAGTCACATATGCTTTGCATACGTCTCCTTTTGTTTTGGCAGGCATGCGGTGGTGTAAGCTAACTTTAGATAAAGAATTATAAACAACTTTGTACACTGTAATTGTATAACTGTCTAAAATCATCCTTTCGATAAAGGTAAAAGAACTGTAAACATGCACTCTTTTCCACTGAAGTGTCATGCCACCCAGGCTCCAAAATGGTTCACTAGTTATCTGTGGCATTATGGGATGTTGTTTGGCTTGTAACATTCATTAGCGTAGGAATGTATTGGAAATATGACAATAGGAATAGGGGTCATTTGAGATTCCAATCAACATATCTTCAAATGTAGACCGCTTAAGTGGATGGTATAATAAAATTCCGCCCAATACCACTTAATGAATACTGAATGCCATTCAATGGAATGGAATGTCTAATGGTTGGGTGTGGGGCGTGGTTATCTCAGAACAAAGCATCGGCACCAGAACAGCATTGACCACTTGCCCAGACTCCTGTGTAGTAGGTGATGGTAATGCACCTGGCCCAGGTACCTCACCAGGTGTGATTCCTTTGGTCTGAATCTGCTAGATAACCACGCCCAACTCATTTGAATATAACAGATGAAAGCAAAAAGAGCAAAAATATTAAACTAATAATACAATTTATGTGAAATTATGAAATACCTAGTTAGTAGTAAAAACAGATTTTTTAATAAAAACCTATTTATCAATCTATTGAACTAAATTGTCTCATTCATATATTTATAATGACGTTTATTTATTTATTTCATAGCCATATTTATTTGGAGTCTATAACCATTTGTGGTGACCGTGCAGCACAGGATGTGCTCTAGAGATACTCAGCAGCATATCCTGTTTGTGTTTATGTTAGGGCCTGGGTGGCTGAATAGTGACTCTGTGTTTTAAAGGGAACAAGGGAACAAGGCGTCAGTGCCTCAATCTAAGACAGAATTCAGACAGAATTCTTTATTTTTTTCGTTGACCACCCAAACGGGTGTTGGGGCGTCTCCCCTGCCACGTGCTTTGCAGAGGTCCATCTAAGCAGGGGCTACAAGGCAGCTTTACCACATAGTATGCCTTTCACAACAGATCCATCTCAGTGTACTTCTAACCCCCTACCCTCCAACCCCCCCCCCCACCCACTTTTACATTCCTCTTAACATTAAAGTAGATGATGAATTGCATCTCAATTGTACCATCCCCCCACCCTGTCCCCCTCCCCCCCCCCGAGAGAAACCCACCTGAAGATATACTGAGAGGTAGAGAGCGAGCACCACATGCTTTCAGATGGGATCTCGTTTGAATCAGACCACTGGTACTAAAACTGCCCCCAGAGAGAGTTGCCACAAGTCCACCAGTTTACCGCGGAGAACACTGATCCGTACTGCTATAAAATCGAAAGGACCTCACGCAAATATCATCTACCATATGCTGTTAAAAACACAATCACGTGTATATGTGCACTACACCTACTTTCCATGAATATACAAATATTGTGTCTGCGCACATGGATTTATCTTGCCATGATACTATGTTCATGTCTAGTACATTCTGGATATATTTGGATCACACTACAGTCTCTGCCACAGCGTCTCCCCCCCCCCCCCCCGAGATGAACCGCCAACGGTTAATTTCTATCTCGACTCTAATCGATGTCTAGTACTTGTGAAGGTATAGCTTAATTTTTTTCAATACATAAGGTAAGGAATTTCGAGCTTTGGGGAAGAGAAGCAGAAATATGTATAAAATGAAGACCTCCTTCCCATCCGACCGGCCTGTTGAAGGACGACCGTCTTGCCATCACCAGTCCGCTGAGAACCCCCCTTTGACATTGTGAGTTTGATATTTTGACACTATATTTAGGCATAGGGTTTCAGGGAGGGACTGATGGGCCGACCCTGAAATAGAGGGATAACTTTAGTTCCCCTGGCGCAGCTCGTGGGTAAATAAAACCCAAAGGGGGCGGTGGCGTTGCAGCTGGTACACCCAGGAGGGCATTTATTTCCGTTGCTTGCCACGCTTAAAGTGTCGTTTATCGCTGTGGCGGTGGAAGGGTCGGTGGCAGGAGGTGGGCGGGTGATGGACATCGGACGGCTTCCTCTGGACGGTGACCTCTGATTCGAACGGTCAGGTGTGTATCTTGATACGTATCGCGAGGAACAACGTCACAATCCCGTAGGGCTACGATCCCGCCTAGTGAAAGCCTGCCTCCAATCGGATTAGGGCTGATCTAGGATAACCTGTCGAGCAGCTGGAAAGAGAGAGAGAGAGAGAGAGAGAGAGAGTGCGAGACAGGTTTGTGTTGCCTCGGGTCACACACCAGATCTTCTCCTGAGTGTGTAAACACAGCAGAGGAGATCCGTGTTTGTGTGCCAATGATGCAAGAACCCTTAAAACCCTGGCGTGGTTTTCGTCCTCACAGGCCGCCGTTATGCTCTATCGCCATCTGCCCATGAACGCGTTTCAGCGGTCAATAATGGATGAGGCTTTTCTGCTCTCTTTCCTCGGCGCGTAGTGCACCGCTGGTCCCGCCGAGCGCTGGGGTGAGCGCTCTTACAAGCACTAAGCGCTCCATTATTCATCAAGGTGCTGTGCGAAAAAGAGTGGATCTTACTCTACTTTCACGCCGGCCTCTTAAAGAAGGCCAAGTTTGCCAACCCTAACCCTTTAACCCTCTCTCTCTTTCTCTCTCTCTCTCTCTCTCTCTCTCTCTCTCTCTCTCTCTCTCTCTCTCTATCTCTCTCTCTCTCTCTCTGTCCTTCTCCCACCATTGCCCCCCACCACCACCACCACCACCAAAGCACCATCACCACCATTCTCAGGGCTCCGTCTCTCCTTTTCCTTTTCGTTGCAAGTGTCGCTCTCCTCCACCTGGTATGTTCTCCATCTTGAAACCATTCGACATACACCCCTGTCCCAATGTCTCTCTCGCTAGCCGTCCGTTTTCTGGTGCTCATCCTGGTTCAGTCGGAGGTGCAATGATGGAAGGAGGCTGGTGTTAGTACTTGCCCATGGCTGAATGCTGTGGCCTTCCACTCCGAGGGGTGGAGCTTGTAGCCAAATGTTGGCCTTGTTGCTAGGGGGGACGGAGCGTTTGGACTTGGTCCCTGGTAGGGTCATCGCCTCCGGAGAGGGAGGACTAGAAAACGACTGTTACATAGTAGGCTAATAAGTCAGTATACCTGCGTGAGCGCTTTCATTTTCTTTTCTTTTGGGAATGAAATGTACGCCGGGGACATAGACACTGGGAAACCTTTCCAGTCGGAATGGAATCCGTTTGACAAAACTGGCGACCCAGTTCGGTATTCCAATCCGAGAACAGTATAACCGTCGTCTGTCAGAGCTGCGGGGGGGGGAGCTTTGTGTGTGTGTGTGTGTGTGTGTATTGGTGTATGTTTGTATGTGTGTGTGTGTGGAGAGTGTTTGGCTCCTAGTCGCGGCTCCTGTTGCGTTTCTTGAAGAAGAAGAAGGGCGTCTTCTGAGGCGGTCCCAGTAACATGGGCACCTGGTTCTTGTGCGTTATCCTGACCTGCAATGACGCGATCAAAAAATAAAAGTCAAAACACATTCAGTTCCAAATCACAATACCACCTGCAAGACGTATTCAAGTACTGTCTGGGATTATGCTTCAGTTCCCCGCAACATAATTTCCAGCCTTTCACTGTAGATTAACAGATGACACAACAGCAGAAATCCTCCATTACGGCTAGTTCATTGAGGTAACCCACTCAGAGGGCACAGAACATTTCATCTTCTATTTGCTCTTCCATGAAAGATGAAAAATGATGTGCAAGCCAAACAAGACAAACATACACACACACGCAGACAGAGGCAGGCAGACTTTAGATCAGTATAGGGTATAAGTAAAAATAAGTTCCGATCGATAAGACCAATGAAGCGGCCAATATTATGATGTTCTCTTGTAAATGGATTCCAGAGCCAATGTCCTATATATTGCTTGGTGGGTGCAACCAAAAATTGGTGTGTGGTGACGTAACAGTATTTGAATAAAATTGGATTTCACATGGAGTGCTGGAGGTGTGCGGAGGAGGAAGCCAGAGGGAAGTGAAGCAGGGAAAAAGGTGTGTATTTTAAATGAATATAAAAATGCAATAAAAAAACTGCATTGCATCATCTGAAACCCAGTTATACGGGTGGAATCCAAGATTAACCAGTTGAGAGTTGAAAGTTTGCAATGTGCTTAGAATGAAGAAAGACTTGGTTTGAAAAAGAGCATGCCTCAAATAAACGCTGATCGTATTCCTAATTATACCTTTGTATTTCCCAATAAGTAAACTGTTGCACTTTGTTGTTTGATGTTCCCAATACATTATACGTTTTCGGAGGGAATGTGGATGCCTGTGATTCGTCCCTAAACGGGACGTCTGTCTAGCCTGTCTAATTTCCCGCCTAAAGACGGTGGGTTCCTACCGTGCAGGGGGGCTGCATCCAGGGCTCTCCGTCAATCTGCATGGGCAGCAGCCGGGACGTCCTGGATAGAAAAAGAACGGGCAGAGAAGGGCGGAGCGGGGGTCAGATCACACACACGTCCAAGGTACAGGAGGCCTGTTCACAGTTGTCCCAGGAGAGGGTCCAACACTGCACTCTTTGTTCCCACGAGACCTGCTGCCAGACAGGCCCCTGCACTCTAAACTCACAGGATCATGGTGGTATACACACCCACAAACACATATACACCCACGCATGCAAACACACACACAGTCCAACGCACATGCACACGCAAACCTTAAGACAAACACACACACAAGGTGCCATACAAACACACGTAACGTATGTTTAAGCGTTCCATGTCTCGGTCCAGTGGGGAACACAGTGTGGGGCCGTGGTGCATGAACAGACTTTTTCCAACTGGTGAAAGCACAGCTTGGAAAATGTCACCCCTTCTCCACTCTGCATCAACACATTCTTTTTTTATTGAATGCTTCTCCACTCTGAGTTACTGCATCAACACATTCTTTTTTTATTGAATGCTTCTTTTGCAGAACACCCTGTCAGACTAATGATCTGTTACCCAGCCAGCAAGTTCCTCGAACTAAAGGCTGAAACAGTTTGAAAACGTTGTTTGTGTGTTACTGTGTGCGTGACTGTGTTTGTATATGGTGTCGCTAGAAATCAGAGCGAAAAGGGGGTTGGGTAGAATGAGATCTCTTATCCAGGAGGACGAGTGGCCAAGGAAGGATGGATGGGGGGTAGCTAACGAAGGACTACAGTATTGGTGTGTGTGTATTAGAGGAGAGAGATGGGAGCAAGGAGAAAGAGAGAGAAAGACAGACAGACAGACAGACAGACAGACAGACAGACAGACAGACAGACAGACAGACAGACAGACAGACAGACAGACATTGGGCCCACTGCAGATGGCTGAGGAGGGCACTGATTATTGGCCCATTAAAGAGAGCTCTGACCTGATGATGACGCTGGCACACTGAGCCAGCCTTCGCCCGGCACTCTTCAGCCCCGTGTAGATCTGTCCCATCTCGATGGCCCCCTCCAGACCCACCACCTCCAGCAGCTGGTCGCTCAGGTCTGTGGGGGCGAGACAAGGAGAGAGGGCATGGGACGTCATGGAGTTGTCGGTTTCCATCCCAGGCTCACGCGGGGATTGAACCCACCGAGTATATGGATATCCCTGAGCGAGACAACTAACCCTAACTGCTCCCGACGAGCTGGCCGTTGCCTTGCATCGGTTTATGACTGTGTGTATGAATGTGTGAACATGAGGCATTCATTGTAAAGTGGTTTGAGTGGCCACAGGTTTGCAAAGCGTTATACTTCTAGTTCCCATTGGCCTAGATTTCACTCCATGCGGTAACAATACTGGATGAACTGGCGAACACTCTATGTACACCTTGTGTCTTCACTGAGCCTTTCAACACCACACTCCTACCATTGCATCGCCACAGGGAAAAGAGAGCCAGAATGATTGGGCTAAGTCTCCCAGAGCTAATCATGCAGGTGTCTGTCTGACTCTCAGCGCTAAATAACATTGTCAGGCAGGCGTGCAGGCAGGCTGGTGAAAGCTGAACAACTCCAGGTATTCCAGCCCCTTTGTTTGCCCCCTGGCCTGCCTGCGGGCCTGCCCTGGTTGCTGAGTGACAGAGCTGTGTGGACGTGTCCTACTGTCTGCGTAAGGGTTGAGAGAATGGTCATACACAGAACGAACACAGGGAAGTTATACAAAGAGATGTTCAAAGGGAAAGCTTTCCGCTCGGATATCTTCTGATAAGAGTGTACTGTTTCATATGCGTGTGTTGTGAAATAGATGCAGCCTGCAAAGTCCAGTCTGTTTCCGCAAAAAGATTGAAGAAAAGACGGGCCATTGACGTCACTGATCCGTCGATGTGGTAGGCTGCAATTTGCAGCCCTCTGACGGTTCCCCTTCTTATTCATTAATGTCTCAAGACATAAATGTTGTTTGTAAGTGGAGAAAAAAAGAATAGAAATCCATGTCAGGAGGATACACATGGAAGCGAGACAGAGATCAATGCTTCGGGTGATTGTGTGCCCTGTTAATGGTGCGTGTGGGACCAGAAGGAGAGAAAAAGGAAAAGGGTGCGAGGAACCGGTCATACGGTCCCCCGAGGGCCTTGTTGCTCTAGCTCTGTCTGGGCCAGACGAGCTGGAGCTGGCAGGGGAGATGGTCTGTTTTGACTGGAGCTATAGCGCTGTGGGCCTTCCTTTGCTGTTGCAGTGTAAACACAGCTAATAATTTCCCAACGTCGCCCGACCTTGCCTGGCTCGTTTACATGGTTTCAAACAGGAAGTGGTCGTTGTGTCCGCTCGGCTGACTGGATGTTTTTTTGCAAAAGGCCCCTGATGTAATGTAGACCTCATGCTGAGCTGTGTGTGTGTGTGTGTGTGTGTGTGTGTGTGTGTGTGTGTGTGTGTGTGTGTGTGTGTGTGTGTGTGTGTGTGTGGAGGCACGCAGGCGTGTGTGTGTGTGTGTGTGTGTGTGTGTGTGTGTGTGTGGCAGCACGCAGGCGTGCACGCGTGTGTGTGTGTGTGTGTGTGTGCGTGTGTGTGTGGCGGCGCGCAGGCACGCGCGTGTGTGTGTGTATGTGTGTGTGTGTGTGTGTGTGTAGGTAGTGCTTATTTTTCTTTCCGTGTCATCCTCTGCACCTTTCACTGTCTAACATTTGAATACCTCAAAGGATGTGGTAAATGTTTTGATTGAAGAGGACGCGCATCAATGCACCGAATGTGAGCTATCCGTGGAGACCCTGTTCCCACGCGGCTGATATAGGATGTTTATCATCTATTTATTTATGCGTTCAGTGAAGTACAAATAGAGTTTGTGGGCGGAATTGAAATAAAACAGGTGCCTTTCCCTGCTACCAAAGTTGAATGCTGCCAATGTTGATACAAAGAGAGGCTTGTGAGTCACTGACACTCATTAATATACAAGATGGCAGTTTAACAGAAAATGTCAGGGTAATGCTTTTGGCGAGCCTCAGTTTGAAATCACTTAGTGGAATATGCCCTTCAAGGGACGACGCTCCGGGACGCGGCGTGCTGCCGTACTGAGAGGAGCTCAGCATTTCAGGGAAAACGGGATGGATCACAGAGTCAATTATGTCACTCCCCATCATTGTAAAATGTAAACACTCCGCAACGCATTAACCCCCTAATTGGTTTCCAAAGACAGTGGGAAGCACCTCAACCAAGATAGGATTTTACATTTTCCAGTTTTTTGTTTTGTTTTGGTACACGGGGTCTGCACAGCGACTACAGTGAATCAACGTTGATCGACATGCAAATATGTGTGCTGAAAATGAGGAGGTGACAGACCAAACAAAAGGATGAATCAAACACCCTCGGAGCCAAGTCTCGCAGTAAGCCCCCATTGACTCGGTAATGATGTGGGTTCCAGCAGTCCTACTATGTTATAGCAGAACTCTGAGGGGAGACGGCACACAGCCTGGCTCGTAAAACAAAACCCTGTGAGGGGCTGAGTTACTTCTTGTTTGCTGTTTCATTACGGAGATTATCTACAGAAGTGGCTGCGTGAATTGATGAAGCTTTCAGTAGGGGATTTATATTTATGTTTTTCTACCTTAAGAGACACCTTTTTACGATTTACTATTGCTGGCCGAGTCTGTGTTAGCCAATTACACGCATACTGATCGCCGCCAGCAACACGATTGGTTCAAACACATAGAAAGCGAAAAGAAGCATCCAAATTTGAGCTGACTTTAGATATAATGATTTGTGAGAATGACTTTGTCATGGCACACCCCCATATCCCAACTCCCCATGTTGTCTGTGCAATTGAGGAAGTTGCAGTCAGCACTCTATCTCTCTAAATCCTTCCCCCGGGTCCACTACAACACCGGCATGCATTTCCCACTGTGTCACTAACGTCTCAGTGGAAACGCAGAGCTTTCCAAGAAAGAATAATAGGATTGGACATCCATTAAGCACGAACTGGACAGTTGGAGCGTAAGGGATTAATGACGGGGGCGGGGGCGTTGAAGCCATGGGGTCTGGTGACACTATACACACACACGCCAGCTGGGCATTAAGGCTAGGAGGCTGGCCGGACGCAAGGAACCAGGACCTGTTGTCCTAAGCATGTGATAAAAGCTCTTGCCGAAGAGCCTTTTAGTGTTTTTGCATAATTAGGCCAAAGGAAACAATGACAGCAGAAGAATAAATGCTGACGAGCTATTTCGAGATTTAACTGCATCTCCACAAATAGCCTTTCCCACTTGCGCTGGTCCAACCCCCCCCTTCTCCCCACCACTACTCGATCACATGCCCACACGTTTGCCCCTACTTCCTCCCCGGTCCAAACATGGGCATGCTGTTGTGTCCTAGTAGTGAGAGAGGGGGCTGGCAGAGTAACCCACCATGCTTGATCGCCCCGGCAATGTTTCCCACCTCATCAGATCTGTGTGTAGCTTGGCTCGCAGGCAGCCAGCGCTCTTACGTCTCACCGAGGTAATGCTAAGAATAGAATAGAACAGCCTCTTACATAACCCAGTGGTACTGCAGTGCATTCTGGGATACTCTGCCGAGCAGCGCGCCGCTAGAGTTGTTTATGCCACGCTTTGTGCCTTTCTGTTTTACCATGCTATATACAACCCCCCCCCCCACACACACACAAGCACAAACATACACTCACGTGCACAACCACCCACATGCCATCATGCAGGTCTTGCATGAGTTATTCATTTTCATGTTTGTAGGGCAGCTGCATATTTTGTTGAAAGAAAGAAAGTATGATTCAAATACCTATGATTTAGACATAGAATCGGTTGAGAAACATCATTATTTATAGACTTATTAATACAAACATACAGTTTGTCTGTGTGTGTGTGTGTGTGTGTGTGTGTGTGTGTATGTGTGTGTGTGTGTGTCTGTTTGCGTATGCCGTGTGTTTGGCATTCCCAATATTACAGTTACAATCTTTGTAGCTCTACAGTCCCTTCAGGAAAACCGTCAAAACGGCACGGGTCCCGGGGCCCTGGTGGTTGGCCCGCAGTTATCAACGACCATATTTGGCTTTCCTTCCGCGTCCCTCAGGCCCGCAGCCATCTCCCTGCACCGACCAGCCTGTCCTGGTCCCTGGGTGGTCGGAGGCGTGGCAGATGGTCAAGAAGAACTGCACCGCACCTCGCCAATACCCAACGGAGGTGAAGGTGTGGCGGGGGCGGGCAGGCCCGCTGCGCCTCCCTTGGCGCCCTGACAGAGCACGCTATGCTTCTACGGCGAAGCGTGAAAACACACCGAACTCTAGTTTATACAAGTCCTCGTAACGCACCGAGGGTGAACGGGTCCGTACCACCACACATGTATGCTAACGCGACGCTCAGAGGTCCGTATCCATGGGGATTTGGTAAACAAATGAACATAGAAGTGGAGGAATTCATCTTTCATCCAACTTCCTTAATTAGTGTTTTAATTAGTCGTTTTGCTAGGGGATGATCCATGCTCCTAGTAAACCTAAAAGACCCGATGGATGGTCTCATACAGAGACCATTAGTGGGACTGGGGAGAAAGACTTTAGTTTCTCCTCTTTCATCCACACTACTTCTCCATTGATGCATGACGTCGTCCAGCCTATTTGATTGACTGGTGCGGCTGGTTCAGGGAGGGGGGGGGGGGCGGTTAGGGTATTTATTCACAGCCTGTCCAGAAGCCTGCCACGGAAAGTTGAGGAACGGAATCCAGAAAAGGAGCAGGAAATGAGCAAGACAGGGAGGGGAGCAGGAAGGAAGGAGGGAGGAAGAGATGGTGCAGTGATAGGGGCTGAAGACGGACAGAGGGGTGAAGGTGCTGACACAGTGGGGGCCCGCAGGGGTGTGTCCCGGTCCCGTCGGCACCTCCTGGTCTGCGCGTGCCTCTGTGTTCTCTCACCCGCTAACTTGCCTTCCCACGTCACAAGACGGCCTATACCTACCCTGAAACACACATTCAGCATACACCCACCCTAGGACACTACACCCAGTATACACCCACCCTGGAACCACTACACCCAGTTTACACCGACCCTGGAACCACTACACCCAGTATACACCTACCCTGGAACAACTCCACCCAGTATACACACCCTGGGAACAGCTACACCCAAAACCTTACTATTCTCCATATCAAGAATGTAAAATGTATTTTGGTCTCAAAGGTTGAAAAGAAACATTGCTTTCAAACAGCATGCATCTCCCACATGTATGCTGCATGTTAATACATCATTGTCACCGGCCTTGTTATTCTAATGAGGTTATGCTACCAGCCCACACAGCTACTATGGTCTGTGCGCGTCTACAGTGTGGTGGTACATACACCAGGCAGAGCCAGAGTGACTCATCAGCAGCAGATGCTTTGACTGTGGCCACGGCACCCTTCGCTTGCTCAACATGACCTGCATGACGGCATTAGAGGCAGCACAGGGTTCTAAACAGCTGATCTCCCATCGTGGGGATGAGCAAAGAACCGCCAGGGACAATGGGCTAAAAGCTTTGCATGCAGGAGCACACTGTGTGTGTGTGTCAGGTGGTTACACGTACAGGAGTACTCGCTCACCCTCGCTCTCTGACGCATACACACAGACACAAACTCACACGCACATAATTAAAACATAAGTACTTTCCCTACGACATAGACGTGTAGAAGGAGAAAGAGGGAGAGAGAGAGAGAGAGGGGGATGGGGGGGGGGGGGCGAAAGAGAGCCCGACAGAGACAAAGGCAGAGACAAATGTAGTCAACTTTCTATATGAGGCTAGCAGGAGAATCACCCTGGGG